>NC_041229.1:86733770-86789527 GCF_002837175.3 Physeter macrocephalus | reverse complement strand
GGAGCCTGTGCTCCGCAACGGGAGAGGCCCGCGTACCGCAAAAAAAAAAAAAAAAAAAAAACCTTAGGCTTTGGTTCCAAATTCAGCTCAGTCATTTACCTGCAACGTCATTCAGTGCTTTGAGCTTCTTTATCCTCACTTGGAAAACAGGAATCTTGGCCCCTCTGAGGATTATTGGGAGGATTAAATAAAGTAACATATATGTAACCAGCTCTCACACCATAGTTGGCCCCCAGAAAGGACTTGATAAATGTTAGCAATTATGATCCTCATTATTGACATGTATTTGACAAAATTAATATGCTGGGGGTCTTTTAGGGGCATGAGTAACTCAAGATAGTGGTATAATCTTCTCCCTTGTTTGGATGAGTCTGTCTGTTCACTGCTGCATCCCCAGCCTAGTCCAGGGCCAAGCACGTTGTAAGTGGTTGATAAATGTTTGTTGAGTGAATTAACTCTTTTTTTTTTTTTTTTTTTTTTGTGGTATGCGGGCCTCCCTCTGTTGCTCTGTTGTGGCCTCTCCCGTTGCGGAGCACAGGCTCCGGACGCGCAGGCCCAGCGGCCATGGCTCACGGGCCCAGCCGCTCCGCGGCATGTGGGATCCTCCCGGACCGGGGCGCGAACCCGGTTCCCCTGCATCGGCAGGCGGACGCGCAACCACTGCGCCACCAGGGAAGCCCGAATTGATTAACTCTTATATTTTCATAGTTCTTTACACGTTTTATCACACCTGAACTTTAATTCAATTCTAGAGATAATTGTGACAGAAGGAAAATAAGAAGAGCCTAACGCTGATGGAGGTATTGCCAGACTTTTGACACTGTGCTTTATAAGCATGATTTCACTTAACACTCAGCACAGCCTTTGAGCCCCATATTACAGATAAGGAGACTGAGGCTCCAAGAGGCTGTTACTTGCTCAGCGTCACCCAGCTAGCAAGTGGCTGAACTAGCTAGTGATGGAATAGGCATAGTGTTCACCATTCAGTAAATACTCATTCAATACCAACTATGTGGCAGCCAGAGCTAAGGACTGGGATTCACAGATTCAGAGGGCAGGGACCAAAGACACCTCCTTAGGGAGCACGTGAACAGTGCATTTTTCTTGACCAAGGTATTTTGCTGTAGCTTTATATGGGAACATTTTCTGCTCAAGCCTAAAAAACGAAAAAAAAAAAAAAAAAAAGAAGAAGCAGCTCATGTTCTTTGCACAACATCTGGGGGTCCATGTGTAAAGCTAGCATTATGATTTTACAGCGGAGGAAAACTCAAACAAGTGAAGCATTTAGCCAAGACCACTCTGTGTGTTATGACTAAGGCTAGGAGCCCTGACCCCAGGTGCAGAGGTGCCCTGACCCCAGCACAGGCACTAGAATCAGGCTGGCTGTGTTTGATGCTGCCTCCGCTTATAAGCCTGAGTGAATCATTAAATCAGCTTGGGATTTAGCTTCCTCATATGTAAGGTGGGATAATAAAGGTAAGTAATTCACAATATGGATGAATCTCACAAGCATTATGGTAAGTGAAAGAAGCCAGAACAAAAAGCTACATATTGTATGCTTCCATTTATATGACATTTTGGAAAAGGACATAAAACAGATGAGTGGATGCGTTGGGTGAGGGGACAGATTGACTATAAAGGGACATAAGCACGCTCTTTGGAGTAATGGAAATATTTGATATTTTGATATTTTGGTTGTGGTATAGCTATGTCTATTTGTAGCTCTGTCTATGTATATATTTGTTGAAATTCACCAAATTATACTCCTAAAAGTATGAATTCTACTGTATTTAAATTATATTTCTATAAAACTGACTTAAGAAAAATAAATAGTTCATGGGTCCTTATCCCCATTAAATTAAATAATACCTAGAAGGTCCTTATCCCCATTAAATTAACTAATACCTATAAGGTACTTAAATAATACCTATAATAATACCTATAAGGTATTTAATTTAATACCATTAAATTAAATAATACCTAGAAGGTCCTTATCCCCATTAAATTAAATAATACCTATAAGGTACTTAAATAATACCTATAATAATACCTATAAGGTATTTAATTTAATACCATTAAATTAAATAATACCTATAAGGTATTAAATTAAATAATATCTGTAAGGTACTCCTAGCAGCACCTAGGAGACAGCCAGGTGTGCATTTCCTCTTCTTACCAAGTCAGCTCATGCAAGCATGTACATCTCCAAAAGCCAACAAGGATTCTGCAAAATGTTGGATGAAAAAAAATTGAGAATTTCTTCATGTATTCCTAAGTTTTGATAATTATCATTTAATGGAAGATGACAAAGGAAATATTAAATTCACTGAAATAATTGCAAATCTTCTAATGCACCATGAAAAGACCAGCTCATATCGCCAAAGTGAAAAATAGAGATGGGTAATGGCAATTAAGCTATAGTATCTTCTGGCTGTACATAAATAAATATTTATTTCAAGAGGGTGAGAAAAAAACCACTTAGGCCAGTCAAATATGCAGGCTACTGTCTCCCTTTTCCCAGAGTCAGCCTAAAGTTGCTTGATTTCTGAAATTTCTGAAATTGTTTTTGTCTGAAAGCTCTGATGTTATTAGCTACTCCAGGCACATAAACCTGACCCAGACACTATGGTGAGATGGGCTTGGACCGTGTTCCCCTGTTCTTGATCCATTGTCCTATAGCCTCAAGAGGTTGAGCTTTTGGGACCTGAGGTTGAATACCACCTCTGCCAACAACTGCTGACGTGAGGCAAGACTTCTATGTCCCTGAGCTTTAGTTTTCTCATCTGTAAATTCAAGGAGTAAGACTAGATGGTATGTTAAATCTTTCACACTCCAACTTCAAAATTCTACAACCCCTGGAATGGAGAGGCAGACATGTTTTGGTCAACTTTCAATATCTACGAGGTATAAAATTTCTCTGGGCCAGAATTTCTTATGCATAAAATGGGATAATAATACCCACTTCCACAGGCTTTTTGTGAAGAGCAAATGAAATTATGTGTGTAAAAGCATCTAACAGTTTCTGGTCCAATGATTTAATCTTATTTCCTCTCTTCTTCTCTTCTTTCTTTTTCCCTTCCTCTCTATTAGCGTAATAGATTTCCATAGAATCTTAAAAACTCACATTCTGTTCCATTTTTTCAGAAAGGTCTTGCATGCCAAGTACTGTTGCCCTGTGAAAGATCTGGTTATTCATTAGAAGAAAGTTTAAATAAATTTGCAGTTATAACAAAGGTAAAATAGCTCAGAATGCTAAAACCGACCTCTTGCTTTTTTAGATATCTCAATAGCTTGTCTGAAGATTTCTTTACCCCTATCATTTACTTCCCTCTTTCATTTATTCATTCAATGATCAAATTTTGATCTCCTCTATGTGCCAGGTACAGCGCTAGGTATTAGGGATACAGAAATGAATCAGACATTGTCGTTAAGCTCAAAAATCTTCCAGGTAAATGGAAAGAGGCACAGGGGCTATCAGAGAAGTCTGTTCAGGGTACATCAGAGGCCCAAAGAAGGATGTGTAGGTTCTTCCGGGTTGGGGGTGGGGGGAGTCAGGAAGTTTGCACAGAGGAGTCGAGGGTGGACTCGAATCACAAAAGATGAGTAGGTGTTCACCAGATAGAAGTGGTAAAGAAGGGAACTGCGTGCAGAAGGAGCAGCACGTGCAAAGGCCCAGGGGCATGCAGTAGTCCTGCATGATCTAGAACCTGCACCGAGGTTAGGGTGGTAGGAGTGGAGAGTACTAGACCCAGTGAGAGAAGGAGCTGGAAGTCCTAGACATGTTTTCTTTAAGCAAATGCAGATCTGTTCGGGACGGGAGGACATCAGATGCTGCACAGTTGGTGACAACACAAGAGGAACTCAGCTATGTCCCAACTCAACTGCCAACCACTGACCTTGACAGGTCATAGCTCTGTTGTGTGTGATGAGTCTGGATGTGGTTCTGCAGGGTTTTCCAGGCACTCAACCCCAACTGGATTGATTTCTTTCTAAATCAGGTCATCGTCATTAGAGCCAGCACTGGGTGGAAGCCATTTGTTTGAATTCCGATCCTGTGGTGGAGTTTTTCTTAGAAATGGGGTCAGATTTTTTACTGTCTTCAAGTTCATTGCTCAAGTGGAAGGTTAGGAGTTACAGACTAAGAAATAGATTTGTTTTCTTCCAAGACAGTGACCCACAATGTTCTAGTGAGATGAGATGAGTTGTCAATAAGGAAAGGGTTATCAAACAGCTAACATGTGCTAGGTGCTTTCTAACTTTGTCAATACTCTGTGTAATATTCAGACGTACACCCATCTAACTCCAAAAATCACCCTCACCCCACTCTACCACCATGCCTCTAAAGTATCTTCTCAAAGAGCCTTGGGTAGGTCTTAGCATTTGATTTCTAAGGAGCCAAAATAAGAGGAAAGTGATGAGAAGAAAGTGGTCTCCTTCTCTCCTTACATCTCACTGAGGCCACTGAGAGACACCCACAGCCCCAGGCTGAGATTCAAGTGAAGAAAAAAATCTGGGCCTTGGAGCTAATGAAAGAGCATTGCTGGACTATTCTAAACTTACAAAACTAAGAGAAGCACCTCAGACATTTTGACTCCTACTCTTTCGTGGAAAGAAGGAGAGAAAAGAATATACTTACAGTTACAGCAATGCTCTGGAACAAAGGTAGACGGGAAGGAAAGTAGCAAGAAGAGCAAAGAAATTTCATCTCTTTCAGAACCTATCAGCTCTCTCCCATTTTACAAAAAAATTCTTCCCCCATTAAATGGTATCATTTTCTTTTTCTTGCCTTCATTCTTTCACTCCTTCCTATATTCCTTTCTTCCTGTCTTCCATTATTCCTGCCCTTCATTCCTCTTTTTCTCTCCTTTTCTTTTTATATCTTGCTGTTGCTCCTGTACCATCAGTCTCTTTCTTAAAGTTCAAATTGAAATACCAGCCTTAATCCCTGAGAAGCAGCTCTGTTTTCGCTGCCACTGCATTGCACAACCTGCGGTATGGCTGTGTGCCACCATTACCTATGCAGCGAGGTTTTACTTGGCCAAGGAACACCTTGTACAATGCCACTTTTTATCAAAACCAAATAGCATAACAATGCATACAGGGCTCCGTTCACATCAACCTCATAAGATTTCACTATGATAAAAACAATGAAGTTGAAATATAAAATCCATCTCCATTTGAAAATAAATAGCCTCGGTGCCTCTCCCAGGCCCCCCTCGGAAGCCCCCTCTCCTCCTTCACTCTCTCTTCTCCCTACCCTCTTGTCATCAAGTGCTGCTTTTGGCCTCCAACTATTCAGGTTTCACCAGTCTGGTGACCCATTAGGACAAGGTTGTGCCACACTGGGGTGGGGCTTGAGGGGAGGGAGTGAGAAGGCTTACGCTGAAAGCCCCACTGAAGCTGGGTTTTACTCCCCTACTATCATGGTCCCCATAATGCTGGCAAGACAGGAAGCTCTTAGGGATGAGTGTTCTCATTGTGGGGCTCAGAACAAAGAAAGGGAGAGGAACATCTACAGATATGAGTAAGTTACAGCTCCTAGTTCAAGAGATGCTTGGCCCTGCTCATCAGCTTAGAGGTGTCCTTAGCCAAAGACCTCCGAGGAGAGGAAAAGGCATTAGGAAGGCACTGACTGGACAGCCCAAAATCAATGATAGAGGCCAGGTTATCATGGTATTAGATGTGTCATAGGCCTGAGATTAGGGAGGCATCCATGAAGGATGCCCATTCCCCCAACTGACCCCCTACCAAGTGCTTCTTAACAATAAGGCTAAAAAGGACTCAGACTTCCCTTTGCCTTGACGCAATCCTGGCCTAAATCCCCCAGAAGAGTCATAGGGTTCCCTTCCTATGAAACAGGAAGGTTTCATGCTCTCTCCCTGAGCATGGAAGCAAGATCTTCATCACGGTCTCAAGACAGCCTTCCCCTCATCTAGCTTGTGGACCCCATTCATTCATTCACTCACTCACTCATTCATTCATTCATTTATTTCAGAAATAGTCATTAGATTTCTACTGTATATTAGCAGCGTTCTAAGGCTCTGGGGGTAATGAATTTTACACAAGACAAAGTCCCTGCTTTCACGGCATCTGAAGAGGCATAAGATAAATAAATATATAAGTAAAATAAAATAAAAACAAATTCAGCTAGTGATTAGTGCTATGAAGTCTTTTTTTCCCCTTAAAAACAGTATATGGGAAATAAACAAGCATGGGAAATATGTGGCTACTTTAAATTTAGGCAGACAGGCTGGCTTCTCTGAAGAGGTAACATTGAGATGAGACCCATGTGGGGAGAAAAAGGCAGGGGAAGAACACAGGCAATAGCAAGTGCAAAGGCTCAGAGGTAGGTACAGGCCTGGCAGGTTGGAGAAATACAAAGAGGACTCGCTGAGGCTGAGAAGAGTGACAGGGGCATGGAGGGTGTACCAAGAGGTCATGCAGGTAGGGTCCACCTCCAGCCTCCTTCCTGCCCCCCAGCCCCCAGGCCCATCCACAGTGCCCTATCCCTTACTCAGTACCTGGGTCCACCCAAATCAAGCGTATCTGGGGCTGGGTTGGAGAGTGATTTCTGCTGTGAGGAGGGGTCTTTTGAAAGCTCCACATGGCCTCCCCAAGAGAAAACCAGCCCCTCACCTCCCTGCCCCAGCACCAAGCACAGAGATTAGTGAGTGATTTCTCTGGGTGTCAGCCCTTGGATGTGAGACTTAAACCCTTAATTCCAAACCATCACAACACGGGTATCCGATTGCTGCTGGTGACTTCAAATGGTCTGTTTGTGAGTGCCAGGCATGCCTGTCAATGAAGGATTTCTCTGCCGGCTTTGGTTTTAGGTGAGTCTGATGTTTGCAGAAATTCCAGTTTAACTAAAAACAAACCAGACGATTGAGAGAATTAAAAGTCCTAATTGAAAGTCTCCATGAAAGGGTATATGGGTACGTGGAAGGAAAAGGAATATTAAAGTGTGTGGATTAGAGGGACAGGAGAGTGAAGCTGCTGACAGCATGAGCTCTGGGTTCAAATCCTGTCCCTGGCCCTTGCTACTTATCATCATTAGGCCTCAGTTTCCTCATCTGTAAAATGTGAAGAGCAACAGTATCTTTAGTGTGGTTGCGATGATTAAAGGGGTCAATAATGCGAAGTGCTCAGAGCAGTGCCTAGCAAGGTACAAAGAGGCAATGACTGCTTGCTTTATTGCCATAGGTATACTGGTATACTGGTATACTCCCGGGTTTGAGCTCCCAGTGGCTTGGCTCGGCTGGGTACAGCAGTGGCACATCAAGGCGGACCGTGAGCTCAGGGCCTCATGTCTGTCTGACAGTCTCTTTCTAGAATCATACCACACTCTCAATCCCAAATCATTCATCTCACAGACACAGGTCTTTGGTCCCTGAAGGGAATAAATACAAAGATGCAGACAGGGCATCATGAATCCATTTCTCCTCTGGACAGAAAAGCTCAAGGTCTTAGTGGTGAGAGAGGAATCCTTCTCCTGCACCTTGTCAGGGTGTCCCTGGGCTTGGCACACAGACCCACCAGGCTATCAAGAGAAATCTAGTCCCTGGAAAGCTGTGTCTAGGTCTGTGCTTTCAAACTTCAAAAAAAAAAAAAAGTGTTTTTTAAAGCAACTGACCTTTTTAATTCAAGTGAAATCTCACCAGGAACACCAACACATTAAACCAGTAAAAGTGTTGAAGTGCTGTACCCTCTCAGTTCCCCATTTTCTCGCCATGACAGTCCCTGAAGCAACTGTAGGGAATATGATTTAAAATTTTTGTTTGTTTGTTTGTCGGATCATAGGGTAATTCTTTTTTCTTTATTGGGGTATAGTTGCTTTACAATGTTGTGTTAGTTTTCGCTGTACAGCAAAGTGAATCAGCTGAAAGTATACATATATCCCTTCTTTTTTGGATTTCCTTCCCATTCAGGTCACCACAGAGCATTAAGTAGAGTTCCCTGTGCTATACAGCAGGTTCTCATTAGTTATCTACTTTATACATATTAGTGTATATATGTCAGTCCCAATCTCCCAATTCATCCCCTTCCCCCCTTTGTATCCATACATTTGTTCTCTACGTCTGTGTCTCTATTTCTGCCTTGCGAACAGGTTCATCTGTACCATTTTTCTAGATTCCACATGTATGCGTTCATATATGATATTTGTTTTTCTCTTTCTGACTTACTTCACTCTGTATGACAGTCTCTAGGTCCATCCACGTCTCTACAAATGACCCAATTTCGTTCCTTTGTATGGCTGAGTAATATTCCACTGTATATATGTACCACATCTTCTTTATCCATTCCTCTGTCGATGGACATTTAGGTTGCTTCCATGACCTGGATATTGTAAATAGTGCATCTATGAACATGGGGTGCATATATCTTTTCGAATTAGAGTTTTCATCTTTTCTGGATATATGCCCAGGAGTGGGTTTGCTGGATAATATGGTAACTCTATTTTTAGTTTTTTAAGGAACCTCCATACTTTTCTCCACAGTGGCTGTATCAATTTACATTCCCACCAACAGTGCAAGAGGGTTTACTTTTCTCCACACCCTCTCCAGCATTTGCTGTTTGTAGATTTTTTGATGATGGCCATTCTGACTAGTGTGAGGTGATACCTCATTGTAGTTTTGATTGGCATTTCTCGTAATAATTAATGATGTTCAGAAACTTTTCATGTGCCTCTTGGCCATCTGTATGTCTTCTTTGGAGAAATGTCTATTTAGGTCTTTTCCCCATTTTTGGATTGGGTTGTTTGTTTTTTTGATATTAAGCTGCATGAGCTGTTTGTATATTTTGGAGACTAATCCCTTGTCCATTGCTTCATTTGCAAATATTTTTTCCCATTCTGAGGGTTGTCTTTTCATCTTGTTTAAGGTTTCCTTTGATGTACAAAAGCTTTTAAGATTCATTAGGTCCCATTTGTTTATTTTTGTTTTTATTTTCATTACTCTAGGAGGTGTGTCAAAAAAGATCTTGCTGTGATATGTGTTCAAAGAATGTTCTTCCTATGTTTTCCTCTAAGAGTTTTATAGTGTCCGGTCTTACATTTAGGTCTTTAATCCATTTTGAGTTTATTTTTGTGTATGGTGTTAGGGAGTGTTCTAGTTTCATTTTTCTACATGTAGCTGTCCAGTTTTCCCAGCACCACTTATTGAAGTGACTGTCTTTTCTCCATTGTGTATTCTTGCCTCTTTTGTCATAGATTAGTTGACCATAGGTGCATGGGTTTATCTCTGGGCTTTCTATCCTGTTCCATTGATCTGTATTTCTGTTTTTGTGCCAGTACCATACTGTGTTGATTACTGTAGCTTTGTAGTATAGTCTGAAATCAGGGAGCCTGATTCCTCCAGCTCTGTTTTTCTTTCTCAAGATTGCTTTGGCTATTTGGGGTCTTTTGTGTCTCCATACAATCTTTAGATTTTTTGTTCTAGTTCTGTGAAAAAAGCCAATGGTAATTTGATAGGGATTGCATTGAATCTGTAGATTACTTTGGGTAGTGTAGTCATTTCACAATATTGATTCTTCCAGTCCAAGTACATGGTATATCTCTCCATCTGTTTGTGTTATCTTTGATTTCTTTCATCAGTGTCTTGTAGTTTTCTGAGCACAGGTCTTTTACCTCCTTAGGTAGGTTTATTCCTAGGTATTTGATTCTTTTTGTTGCAATGGTAAATGGGATTGTTTCCTTAATTTTTCTTTCTGATCTTTTGTTGTTAGTGTATAGGAATGCAAGAGATTTCTGTGCATTAATTTTATATCCTGCAACTTTACCAAATTCATTGATTAGCTCTAATAGTTTTCTGGTGGCACCTTTAGGATTATCTATGTATCATGTTATGTATCATATTATCATGTCATCTGCACACAGTGACAGTTTTACTTCTTCTTTTCCAATTTGTATTCCTTTTCTTTCTTTTTCTTCTCTGATTGCCATGGCTAGGACTTCCAAAACTATATTGGATGATAGCGGCAAGAGTGGACATCATTGTCTTGTTCCTGATCTTAGAGGAAATGCTTTTACTTTTTCACCATTGAGAATGATGTTTGCTGTGGGTTTGTCATATATGGTCTTTATTACATTGAGATAGGTTCCCTCTATGCCCACTTTCTGGAGAGTTTTTATCATAGATGTGTGTTGAATTTTGTCAAAAGCTTTTTCGGCATCTATTGAGATGATCATATGGTTTTTATTCTTCAGTTTGTTAATATGGTGTGTCACATTGATTGATTTGCATATATTGAAAAATCCTTGCATCCCTGGATAAATCCCACTTGATCATGGTGTATGATCTTTTCAATGGGTTGTTGGATTCTGTTTGCTAGTGTTTTGTTGAGGATTTTTGCATCTGTATTCATCAGTGATATTGGTCAGTAATTTTCTTTTTTTGTGATATCTTTGTCCAGTTTTGGTATCAGGGTGACGGTAGCCTCATAGAATGAGCTTAGGAGTGTTTCTTCCTCTGCAATATTTTGGAAGAGTTTGAGAATGATGGGCGTTAGCTCTTCTCTAAATGTTTGATAGAATTCACCTGTGAAGGGACTTCCCTGGTGGTGCAGTTGTTGAGAATCCGCCTGCTAATGCAGGGGCATGGGTTCGATCCCTGGTCCAACAAGATGCTTCGTAGCAACTAAGCCCGTGCACCACAACTACTGAGTCTGTGCTCTAGAGCCCGCAAGCCGCAACTACTGAGACTGCATGATGCAATTACTGAAGCCCATGCGCCTAGAGCCCATGCTCCGCAGCAAGAGAAGCCACCACAATGAGAACCCCATGCACCACAACAAAGAGTAGCCCTTGCTCACTGCAACTAGAGAAAGCCTGTGCACAGCAACAAAGATCCAAAACAGCCCCCAAAATTAATTAATTAATTAATTGATTGATTAATTAAAAAAAGAATTCGCCTGTGAAGCCATCTAGTCCTGGACTTTTGTTTGTTGGAAGATTTTTAATCACAGTTTCAATTTCATTACATATGATTGGTTTGTTTATATTTTCTGTTTCTTCCTGGTTCAGTCTTGGAAGTTTATATCTTTCTAATGGTGAGAGAGGGGTTCTCCTCCTGCACCTTGCCAGGGAGTCCCTGGGCTTGGCACGTGGATCCATGGGGCTATCAAGAGAAATCTAGTCCCTGGAAAGTTGTGTCTAGGTCTGTGCTTTCAAACTTTAAAAAAAATGTTTTTTTAAAGCAATTGACCTTTTAATTCAAGTGAAATCTCACCACGAACACCAATACATTAAAACAATAAAAGTGTTGAAGAGCTGTAGCTTCTCAGCACCCCCTTTTCTCTCCATGAAGCAACTGTAGGGAATATGATTTAAACTAAACAAACAAACAAACAGGGCTTCCCTGGTGGCGCAGTGGTTGAGAATCTGCCTGCCAATGCAGGGGATACTGGTTCGAGCCCTGGTCTGGGAAGATCCCACATGCCGCGGAGCAACTAGGCCCATGAGCCACAACTACTGAGACTGCCTGGCTCAGTCAACGTCTGGACCCTGTGCTCCGCAACAAGAGAGGCCGCGAGAGTGAGAGGCCTGCGCACCGCGATGAAGAGTGGCCCCCCCCTCGCTGCAACTAGAGAAAGCCCTCGCACAGAAACGAAGACCCAACACAGTCAAAAATAAATAAATTAATTAATTTTAAAAAAAACACAAAAAACCCACAGGCTTAGTTATCAAAAGCCCCCAAGAGAAGAAGTCTGCATCAATTCCCTCAGTTGCTCATATCTGGCACTTTTATTAATTTAATTTTTAAAAATAATATATGTACCTAGTTTTTTAAAAGTCAGTCTTAAAGTGAAAAACAGCAGTTCCCGCTCTAATTCTTCTTACCTTTGAGTTGTTCTCCCAAAAGGCAATAACTTTCAACCATTTTAGCCATTTCTTTGGAATTTACCTCTTTATCTTGAAAGGACATGCTTATACTGCTAGTTCTTGATTTTTCAATCTTAGACATTTATCTTTTGACTTTCTGTGATGAAGGATAAGGATTCAGCTCTTTACCCACTTTTCTCTTCCTTGTACCTTGTCTCTCCGCAGCACACACACTTCACCTCTGCTATTCATTCACATATAACTACACCAAATTTTTTGTTAATCTAATATTAACTATTTACCTGATAACATCTATAAAAATATTGTTCACAGGTGAGCCACATAATATACCAAGGTTACATTTTCTCTCAAGTATTTCTTCCTATAGTTAACAATTGCCTTATTTTTCCTCTGTGGTTTTGTGTACCTAGCATTAATTCATCTCCCAAATTCTCACATGGAGCTATAAAACTTCTCCCAGTGAAGTCAAACCCATCGTGTAGTCAAAAGATCTTCTTTTGTGGGGAATACACCCCTTCTGGAGACCCTTGGTCCTCCTCCCTTCTAGGCTGGTGGCATTGTCAGTCTGCTGTGCTGATAGTATTATGGTCTTTCTTTCATCATCATCCTAAGAATTCCCTGAGCCTCTCCCCTGGACTGGATGCCTGGATCCCAGATTCCATGTCTTGATTTACTCCCTCATTTTCAGTGAAACGTATCCTCCTGTAACTTCCCAAAAATCTGCTTGAGAAGTGACTTTGAGACCATGTGTATCTGAAAATATTTTGATTATATGCTCACACAGTTTATAGTTGACAGGTCAATAATTTTCTTTACATAAACTTAATGGCACTTGTTAGTTCCATGTATCTTGCTCTTTGCCCTGGAGTTGAAGAAGAATAGGTGCCACATATGAGGCATGATCTTCCACTTCTCTTGTGAAAGGATTCCTGGAGACATAAATATCTGACTCTGGGTGCATAACATGCCATCTATTACAAGAGAAGGCGAGAGATAATTAACCCTGTCCTTCATCTATTTTCACTTAGCAAACACTTGTGAAAAAGTGCCTGTACTGTATGCCATGTACTGTGCTCAATGCTGGGACTTGTTTTGGTTTGGGATGATTAATTCATGCGTATGTATTTTGACAGGTTCACATGGAGCCCTCAGGCTATATAACAACACTAAGATTATTGTTTCAAGCTACTCTCCTCAACTAGGTCAGCTTCCCTTACTTTAGTCAGCAGAAGCCAAACTCAATAGATGAGCTTACCAAGAGAAACGCACAACGATGAACACCAGACTCTTGCAGGTGTCACTGGGCAAACAGTAGAGAAGACCTATTGTCTAGAGTTGAGGGGCTCTGAGGGCTCAGGAAAAGTTTATCTCACCTGCTCAGACAAAGAGTGTACCAGAGCCTCTGTGCTATGCTCCAAGAGAGGTCAATGGAGCTCCCAGAAAATGGCGCATTCCTCTCTCATGAGCCCAACTGGAGGGGACCTCAGAGCAGGAAAACCATACAGAAGACGGTAGCAATAACAACAATGATGACAACAATAATAGTTGTTGTTGTTATTATTTTGCTATTGAAGCCAGAAGGGAAATACCACTTTCATGTGGCTATATGGAACGCTAGCCCTGTGCTAGGGACCCAGTCACATTAAGACATAACACTCACTTATGCTTTGGTTCCCAGAGATGTTTTTCATTATCAGTAAGTAAAATTACAAGAAAGGGATCCAACCAAAAGTATGGGCTACAGTTGTTATAAAATGTATTCCCTTTTTGACCCAGAAAAATGACTCTGGAATTTATCCCAAGGAAATAATGAATGATATGAAATATTACTGCTAGAAATTATGATAATAATGAAAGATGTGAGAAAAGATAGAATCTTAACAATATTTACTGAAATACTGCTATAAAATTAATACTGATCAAAATAGCCTAACTATCTCCCTGATTAAACATTGGGGCAGTATCCTCATTCAGTGGAATACCATTTAGCCATTAAAAATTATGTAAGAGAAATGTGTCCCTCGATGTGGAAAGATATTTATAATATATACTATTTTTGTACATGTATATGTATATGTACACATGTGTGTACATATACAAAAAGATTGATAAAGAAAATATCAAGAGTTAAGGGTGGTTATCTCTAGGTTGGTGGAATAGTAGTTGGTTGGCTTTTTTCTTTTTTCTTTTTCTCTCTCTCTCTTTTTTTTTGTTGTTCTTGCTTATCTCCATTTCCCACAATACTTTGCTTTGGAATAAAAAAAAAAAGCAACATCAAAAGATATTTTGAAAGCCTGGGATAAAGAAGAGAGAAAGGGCTTCAGCAAGCCAAGGACAAATCTTGAAAGAGGCTACCCCAGAGGCAAAATTTCTCAACAGCCTCCTCTTTGCACCCTTCACTCCTGAAGCCTATAGTTTCTGTAGCACAGGCTTGAGCACACCTGGCTGCAGGTAGCTCAGAGATTAAGTGTTGGCTGTGGCCACAAGAGTCCCAGCCACCCATGTAAGGTTGGTGAGTCAGGGCTTGCTTTGTGCTGTTGCAAGAAGCATCTAAGTATCAAGCCTAGAAGTCACAGAAGGGTCATCTCCCATCAGAAGCCGTTACAAAGGTGCTGATCTGGTAGACAAAGCCTTTCCTTAGGACAGATTCTGGAAACCACCCCCACGGTTCTGAACTGCATTTCATCTGCCTTCCAGTTAGCTTATAGCTTAGGTGCAGCTGTGCTCATGTCCTTGCAACATGGTGCTATCTGCCCAAAGCTAACCGTTCACTCTCAGAACAAGATACTGATCATCACTGCCAGCTGTTGATCACCTACTACACACCAGACACCATGCTAGCCTTTCTCTATACAATATTTCCCAATTCTTACTATTCTGCATGTCAGATGTTATTAGCTCTGTTTATCAAAGGAGAAAACTGAACTCAGTGATTTGCTGGGCACCTCCCATGAAGGAGCAGAGCCTGGATTTGAACCAGGTCTGTGGACTCCTCATCCATAGGGCCACTTTTCCACCCCTCTGCCTTTCTGAGGGGTGGAATGCGGGGAGCCCCCATACTAGCAGCAACAATATACTGCCTTGTGGTGGACCCTATTGTTTTTATCTGTGTCAGGATCTGTGTCTCCCTTCCTTTGGGTCCCACGGAGTGCCCAGCAATGTACTAGACCATCGTGGATGAGTGTAATTGAAGTTCAGGGCTAGTGAAACCATGTTTAGGGAAAATCTTAACTTTTCTCCCATCTCCACGTCCCTCCACTCTCTGCCCCATCATCTCTTATTGATCTTGGAATAGGAGTTGTGTTCCTAAATGCCTATGGCAATATTCAACATTCTTTCAATGCTTGAGGTTATTCTTAGGCAGCGGTGGTGGAGGGCACCAAGATATCCTCTGGCTGTTTCCTTACCCACCTGTTCTGCTTTATCACCCATGTTTCTCCACCTCAGTCCTCAAGCCCAGTTAGCCAGGGCTGTCTTTTGTTCCTGAACATTCCCATATCTGAGTCTGTGTCCCCACCATGTCTGCTGCTTGGACTGCCTGACATTGAGGAGATATAAATAGTCATTGGGTAAGTGAATGCATCATGAATGGGTGAATGAATGCCTTCCCCTTCATCTGGTTAAGTCTTGCCCTTCCTCGGAGGTCATGCTCCAGCCCCACTGTCTCTGTGAAGCCTTTTCTCCATTGCCCTGGGCCTCAGAGCCAGCTCTTCACTCAAAACACTTAGAACACGTGCAGTCATGGTTCTGGTTTGTCACTCAGCAAGTGCCGTCTTCTACGTATAAGGCATTTTGTGTGTCCTGCTTTGTGAAGGGAGGGAATGTATTGTGCTATTCAGTGACTTTGGAGCCAGAGAGACCTGGGTTCAAGTTTCAATTCCATCACTTGCCAGCTGAGTGACCTGGAAAAGTTGGCTTAACCTCTCAGGCTGTTTCTTAATCTGTTAAAAAGGGACAATGCCCACCTTCTGAGTTGTTATGAGAGCAAAGTGACCTTTCTCACAAATCCCAATGAGTCAAATTACAAAATAATATGTAGACAGTCCAGGCAGCAGATACGGTGGCGACACACTCTCATAAAACAAGCATTTCCTTTGTAGATTTACATATTTGTGGGTGTTTTGTGCGTGAATGTATGTGTAAAATCTGGAAGAACACACACTAAACTACTAACACATACAGTTAATCCCACCATGACTATTCTGTATAGTAGTTATTTGTGCATATATTTTATTTTCCTTCCCCCAGACTGGAAGAATCTGAAAGGCAGAAACTGACTTTCCCCATTAGGATGCTAAATTATCCAGTGGTAACCACCTCAAAATCTCAGAGGCTTAAACAGCGAGGTTATTTCTCCTTTGTGCTACATGTCCATTGTGGGCCCGGTAGGCTCCACACATCAAAGTCACTAAGGGATGCAAGCTGCCAGACCACCTCCATCTCGAACATCACCAGGTAGCATGTGGAAGGGAAAGAGAGAGGGACAAAGTGTTTGCTCGTAGCTCTTGGCCAAAGCAAGTCACATGGCCACACTGAACTTCAAGTGGGAAGAGAGGTGCAATCTTCCCGTGTGTCTGAAAGGAGCTGAAGTCCAGATATCGGTGAAGTACTCAGCTGTCTCTGCACCTGGGATGATGCTGGGCACATTGTGGTCACTCAGGTAATACAGATGACAATGCAATGCAATAGAATTCAGGCTCTGGAAAAAATATAAAAATAAGTCGAAGACTTAACACATTTAAATAAAAGGTTAATGAGAGAAAATATACATGCTTAAGCAAATACAGTGGGGATGGTGACACAAATGCTCTAATAAAATTATAACACCCTATGAAAGTGTATTTGTTTTCCATGGGTGCTATAACAAATAACAACACATTTAGCAGCATAAAATAACACAGTGTATTAGTTTACAGTTCTGTAGTTCAGAGTTCTACTACAGGTCTTGCTAAACTAAAACCAAGGTGTTGGCAGGATGCATTCCTTTCTGGAGGCTCTTCATTTCCTGCTTAGTCAGTTTGTTGGCAGAATTCAGTTTCTTGGGGTTGTAGGACTGCAGTCCCATTTTTTGTTGGCTGTCAGTTGAGGACTCTTCCCAGTTTCTAGAGGCTACAACGTTCCTTGGCTTATAACCCCCTTCCTCCAACTTCAAAGTTCTTCTCATTTCACATCTCTCTGATCTACTTTCCTGACTTTCTCTTCTACTTTTATTTTATTTTTATTTTTATTTATTTATTTTTTTCTCTTCTACTTTTAAAGACACAATGATCAGATGGAGACCACCCAGATAACTCAGGACAATCTCCCCATCTCAAAGTCATTAATCTTAACCAGATCTGCAAAGTCCATTTTGCCATGTAAGGTAACTTATTCCCAGGTTCCAGGGAATGGATATTTTGGGGGGACCATCCATTCCCACAGGGAGTTTTAAAAAATATATGTACATAAATATACATTGTAATATATGCATGTGTATGCTATATATACTTGTATATATATTTAATTATATATAATTTTCATTGTGATTGAGCCAAGGAGGGAAAGATTAATTCCAAACAGGAAGACAAGGGAAGACTTAAGCTGGGCCCAAAGAAGTTAACTCAAACAGGCAGTGGTGGGGATTCCAGGCTGAGGGTTGAGCACACATAAAGAGCACAGGGAGTCTGTGCCTTTTGTGCTCAGGGAACCGAAAGTGGGTGCCTGCTGTAGGGGAGAGGAGCCGTGGGAGACACGAGGCAGGACAGGAAGGTGAGGCAGGCTTGACAGGCTGAGTTGCCGGAGACAAGCGCATAGGGGCTGTGACATCAGACAAACCTGGGTTTGAGACTCAGCTCTGCCACTATGTGATGATGAGCAAGTGACTTAACCTCTGTGAACCTCACGCAACTCCTGAAATGTGAAACGAAGCTGCTAACAATAGTGCCTATTTTATAGGTTGTTTGGAGCCTTAATTATGATAACATTTAAACTGTTTAAAATTTAATGACGGGTGCCGTTGTTAGTATTACCAGCCATGTCCTTCCTGGGCTGTGGTTGGGTCACCCGCACTGAGGGGACAGAGTCTGGCAGAACCAGACAAGTGGGCTGTGGGAGAATTCTAGCCTAGCCTCCTCTCCTATCTCCAATGCCAACCCCATGGATTGCGTGGATGAGTTTCCCACACACCAGACACCCTTCTTGTACCTTGACACCCGCTTTCGTCTACAAAAGCTCTCTCTCTGTCCACCCTGAACTTGACCTGGCACTGTGGTTAACCATGATGGACAAAGGGACAATACCAAGACCAGTCCTCAAACCAAATCATGGCCCCATGTCCTCAAAGGGGGCTGGGTACCTCTTCAATCCCCAGATGCTTTTACCAACACATTCTTCTATGATCCAAGGCAGCAACCTTGGTGTGTCCGGATCTTCCTTTCTCAGGCTACAAATTCTGGGCCCTAAACACAGACGTGGATGTCACAGATAATTGAATTGTAGTCAAATGTTCAGAACGCATCTTCAGAGAAGTGGGGAAGGACATAAATAGGCATACATATGTGTAAATGTACATAAAGAAAGTAAATATGCTTTGCAGAATTACAGATTTTGATATGCTTTGTAATTCTAAGCTAAAAAGAGAATGAAAGAGGGAAAACACATGTCACAGAATTAACAGGAAGTGCCCAATTCTGAATTTTCTCTGCAGGGCTATAGAGCTCATATAAGCCCTGCGAAATGAACAGACAGGACTTCAAGCCCTAACCGCCCCAGATGAGGCAGACCGCAGGTGGGAGCGATGCCTTTAATCCTTACCGCCCACACCCTCCACCCCAACCGTGACCTTTTTCATCCTAACAAGCAATCATTTCAGAAGATACAGATTACTAAATAAGAAAAACAAAGATTTGTGTACTGACCTACCTCCTAGATAATCCGCAATTAATATTTTACAACGTCCTTTCCCTTTTATGTCCACACAAATACTTTTCAATTTAACAAAAATGGAATGACTTTGCATATGCCATCTTGAGAACATGACTATTTATTAAGCACCTGTATGTCACCTCCCCGAACCCTAGTTTCCTGCTCTGTATCTCACACGATATTTGTAAACTGGTACTATAAATGTAAACAGAGTCAATACATGTTAACAATTATCATAAACAAGAATCATAGTTATTATTGTCTTGCTTAGTCATTACAGAAACTCTGCCAAATTATTACAGATGAAAAAATGGAGGTTCAGAGAATTGTCATGTAATCAACCTATGTAACTTGTAAGGGGTGAATTTATAAAAACTCAAATTTATTTGATTCAAAACCCAGTCTCAGTGCTTCCCCAAAAGATGAGCAAGAAGAGAAAGCAAATATTCCACAGGAGACTTTTTAGCCTAGGATAAGACAGTTTGCTTCAGAATCTTCTCAGTGCATCAGCCGAACTGATTTGCAGCCAACTGTTTCCACCCGGATTAACTTGCTCCAAATCTTCTGTTCGGAGAAGGATTTGCAAGAAAACCACAACTATTCAAGATGGCTTTTCCAAACTGTAGTCACCTCCAGTTTTTGCCTGGTTCTCTCGATTTCCAATTACGGTCAATTCCTTTTTAATAATAATAGCTTGCACACAAATGAGAAATCTTCCAGCAACCGGTCGGTTCCTCCTAAACTCCTTGTAAATGCTTTGGGATTAGCGACTGCACCCTTGTGCTTCCTGAGCCCCTCATTAGAACGCATAATTGAGAACCAACTTAAATGAAGTTCAACTATCATTGTCATCCATCTGCACTTTACTGGACTTCATTCATTTGGTTCCCATAGGCCTACCGGGTAGAATGGCTTGGGCAGGTGGTCACCTTTGTTGCTCTGCCTTACACACGGGTACATGCACGTGTGTGAGGGTGTGTGTGTGCACACACACACAAATGCACGCACTGAGCCACTGTGAGTCACATGTCTGAGTATCCTGAAATCTGGGGCTGGCCAGATCTCACCAGGGTAAACGCTGGCTTGGCACACAGCTTGGCTGTCTGAGGGCTGTAGATTGAGATGGAATTAATTAAGGGAGAACTGGTTTCCAGCTCTTAATTAAAGTGTTGCACCCGCATCCAAGTGTGTTCTCCTCTCATAGACCAAGTCCAAGCAAGACAAGGGGCTTGGGGCCACACCAGCATGATCCTCAATTTCACATCGCCTGCAGGGCTGTGTGAGGAACTTCTGCCCAAAGAGCCCCATTGCTAAAGTGGCTTGTCTACTGATGGTGACAAGTGCCTGGAATTCTACCATTAGAACTTCATCCCTGTGGAAGAAAGCTTTGGAGCTCCAGAAGACCATCTGTTAAGATGCACATACCTGTGGGGGAATAAAGTAAGGCTTATTAACCAGTAATGCATTCCTGTAAATTATTGAATTGGATGACCTCATTATTTAACATGGCCCTCAGGGAACCAGGACACATAAGTTTGGATGAGCGGCTTTACCAAGATAACTGGAATGGGGAGGTAGGTGGTAGGAGAGCATTGGACCCTGGGGAGGAAGGTGTGAGAGGAGGGCTGACTTTGTACCCTTGATTTCCACTAGCTGGTGGGTTGACTGAGCTGCAGACACTGCTGGGTGACCTTCGGCAGGATCCCTGGCCTGGCTTTGTGACTCAGCCACACCCTGAAGACGTTTGAGGTGACCTATAGCTCCAAGCAGCTGAGTGAAGAATTAATTAATGACTGTGAAGAGGCCTGAAAACACCAGGTTCTTTGACATGCAAGGCATGATTATTAAGTCATTAGGAGGACTGGCTAATTATTATTTCAAAAGTTGCTGGTGGAAGGGGCAACCACCCGTTGGTCTCCACAGGAAAAACTTTGAGAGGGCTATGGGATGGGGCAGGTGGAAGTGATACAGGTGTAGCTCTCACCACTTGCTCTCAGCCTGTGCTGGAAAACTGGTCTTTCTGCATCTAGAGTAACCAGCCTGTGGTGCCATGTTGGTATGTATTAGGATGTGTGAGGACCAGCAGTCTGCAGTGGGTTTGCTGGTCTTCTGGCTTGGCTGTTGGTCTTTTCACCATGATCCTCCCTGGCAATTAGTTTGGGAATACCAAGGAATTGGGAATACCAAGCACTAGCAAGAGGAACTGCTTTGTAGCAACTCACACCTACCATCCTTTTTTTGATGGCCCAGGTGGTAGGTGTGACCAAGTGCTCCAGAGACCAGATAGGGCGGTTGAGCCCAAGAAAGGTGTGGTTAAACTCAGCCAATAAAGAGGTGTGTGACCTTGTGCAAATTATTTCCTTAAACTTCTGAGCCTCATTTTCTTCATCTACAAAATGGGGTCGCAAACCCTATCTCACTTTCCTTCTCCAAGGATTGATGTAAAAACTGAATGAGACAACAGATATTAAAGTTCTTCCTGCAGCATAAAATGCTAGTAGGATACCATCTCTATAACTCATCTTCAGTATCAAGGTCTGAAACTGTATCTATTATATTTCTCCCGGAAGCTTTTTCAAACTTTACTTGGGGATCGAGAAGTCATTGTTTGACACAATGAATGAATGGGGAAGAAGACATCTCGGGGGTGTCATGTGAAGAAGCATCACTTGATCCAGTAAATCTCACCCAACTGTCTGCCATGAGCACTTAAAATTTTGAGCACTTGTCAGTATTTTCATTAAAGGATTCTCCCTTCTGAAGGTCTATCTTTAAAATGTCTACTTAATAGCCAACATGACAACAAGATGGGAGAGAAGTGGGAGAATCCATGATTATCTACGGATAGATGAATACAAATTGGTTCATCAGATCAGTCAGCTCTTCACCATGACCCTGACATATGGGACTTGGGGTGGGTAACTTTTAGTGAATAAGAAGAGCTCAAGGAAACAGCAGCCTTAGAACCGCAATAGAATGTTGGGTGTCCAAAATGTGCAGAGAGGGGAATTCTGTAAAGAGTGAAAGATAGAAACATACTATTACTAACGCTATTAAGACTTTTGTATAACCCTTTAGATTGGAGCTTTTGTGCATATTTTATCTCCTAATCCTCACAGTAACCTGGTGCATTATTATTTCCTTTTTACGTAGAATAAACTGAGACCTAGAAGCTTAAATGACATACCCAAAGGTACAGATCCAACATGTGGTGGAGGCAGGACTCAGATGCGGGTCCTGAGTCTCTAAGACTGTGCTTTTCCACCACACCCTCACACCTGCACTTCACATTTTACACTGGAGGGAATACTCTTTTCTAATTTCAATTTGCCCAGCCCTAAAGATTTTATCTTTCCTTCTCTTAGAGAGTGCCTGAGTTGTTGGGGATGCTCAGTAAGTAGCTGGCTCCTTTCTTCTCCTTTCCCTTCTTAGTAGGTCATGTCCAATCTGTTCAATGGAGGAATAATGATAGTTGACATCCATGGAACATTACTATGCACTAGGTGTTTTGCATGTTTATATCTAATTCTCACAACAATCTTTAAGACAGGCCTCATATCCTCAGTCTACAGAGGCAAAGACCAAGGCTTACAGAGTATAAACAGCTTACCGAAGGTCATTTAGGTGCCTGCCAGTCTTTAAAGCCTATATTAAGAGGCATTGTCATCAATACACAAAAGCTATCAAGTGGTATCTTTTTCCCTTTTTTTTTTTAAACTAGCTATTCTCAAATTCCCATTCATATGAAAGCTAAACCCTTAGAATACACCTTTACTCATAAATAGTTGTATTCAGGGCTTCCCTGGTGGCGCAGTGGTTGAGAGTCTGCCTGCCGATGCAGGGGACATGGGTTCGTGCCCCGGTCCGGGAAGATCCCACATGCCGCGGAGCAGCTGGGCCCGTGAGCCATGGCCGCTGAGCCTGCGCGTCCGGAGCCTGTGCTCCGCAACAGGAGAGGCCACAACAGTAAGAGGCTGCGTACCAGAAAAAAACAAAAAAAAACTTCTATTCATGTTTTAGTGGGACCTATGAGCAAGGGTTTCTCTGTTATATATCTAGAAGCAGAATTTCTGTTTCCTCTAGTGAAGGACATTTTCATCTTTACTAGATAAAGTACCAACTGAGACAGCTACCCTGAGAGAGTATGAGAGGAATATTGCTTACTCTACTTTTTAGTCAAAACTTAGCATTGTGAAAGTTTTAATTTTTTTCCAGTCTAGTAGTGTGAAATTGTATCTCACTGTGGTTTTAGTCTGTATTCTTGTGATGACTGATAAGATTGAGCACCTTTTTATGGGTTATTGGCCATTCGTGTTGCCTCTTCAGTGAAACACCTATTCATAGCGTCTGACTTTTCTGTTGGATCATCTTTTTTCTTGATTTGTGGAAGTTCTTTATATATGAGATATTCTGGATACCAATTCTTTGTGGATTATATGTATAGCATATATTTTTTCTTGCTTTGTGGCTGGACTTTCACTTTATAGTGCCCTTCAGTGAACATATTTTATTTTTAATATATGGAATTAATCAATTACAAAGGGTTTTGTGTCTTATTGAAGAAATTCTCTGCTACTCTAAAATTATATAATATTGTTTCTATATTATCTTTAAATTTTTTAAGTACTTAAATACAGCAATGTTTTTGAATGTTCTCATTAATTTTAATAATTTATTAGTAAATGCTTTGGGGTTTTCTGCTGGACAATCACATCATTGATTAATAATAATATTTGTGTTTCTGTCTTTCAGTACTTATATTTTTTATTTGTTTTTCCTGACCTACTGTGCTTGTAAGAGCCTCCAGTAAAAGGTTCGTAGAAGTGGTGATGGTGGGCACTCTTGTTTTGGTAACCATAAATTTGTTTTCTATATCTGTGACTCTATTTCTGCTTTGCAAATAAGTTCATCTGTACCAGTCATCATGTTTTTAATATTTATTCAGTACGAGTCAAGTATCTTCATTCTTTATGGGTCTATTTCTCACTTATTGTGGCTTATTTTCTCATGTATATTGGAAGTTTTATTTACATGCTAATAAGACATTACCTATGGGCATTGTTTGTCGTTGGGTTAAATGGGAATCCACCAGAGATTAGTATTTGCTCCTGCCAGTTACTTGAGAGAACTAACTCAGGAACTACTTTTGATATTTGGTTTGAAGTGTTTTATACCACACAGGTAGTATGAATTTGAATCCAAGTTCATATGAGGACTTACTTATGGACAGGAACTCTTGGAGGAAGCAACTTTTCCCTCTACTCAGAGCCAAAGCTGAAACACACCTCCTTCTTTGCCAACCTGCTTATTGGGTGGATCTTGTTTTCCTAGACATTGTTTCTCTGAGGGAGCAGTCCTCTTGGGGTCCTAATTTTATAGAGGAATCTCTGTTCTGACTCCTACCTTGAGCATTCTCAAGTCCTGTCCTTATCTTCATTTGTTACAAATGTAGCTGTCAAAAACAAACAAAACAAAACACTTTAGCTTATAAATTGTTGGAGAAGCTGCCAGATTTAGTGCTGAATCCTCTCTCTGGGATTGTATTCCAATTTTGGATTTAGCCTCTGAGGGGTTCTTTTCTTGCAAAATCAGCTAGGTTGCTTAAAAGATTTTTACTTTATCTTTTATCCAGTATTTCTAATTTTTCCCCTCCTTCCTTTTCTTTTCTTTTCTTTCTTTTTTATTTTTTTTTCCAGAAGGATTTTACACTATCCAGTCCTCTATGTTGCTGGAAACAGAAATCTCCATAACATTCTCCCCCTTCCCTCCCACCTGGAAAGCCCTTGCTTATCCTTAAGTTTCTCACGGAGATGTCTTCTCCTCTGGGGAATATTCACTGTCCCACTCTCTCCCCCTCCAAAAGCAGAATAAACAAGTCCATTGTCTGTGTTCTCAAATACTTGGAACATACCTCCTCTAAAGATCTCCCATTTTTTTTATTATAGTGATTTGCTTATCTGCTTCCTCCTACTGTTCTGCAAGATCCTGGCAGAGTGTTTTAATTATCATTTTATGTTCAGTATTTAACACAGTGCCAGACACAAAATAAACACTTAAATGGATATTTGAGTTTGAGTAAAGAAATAAATAAAACATCATTATTTACCAAATGAAGTCCAGACTCATTAGCATGTCATTCAGGTACCTCCCAATGTAACTGCAACTCATGCTTCCAGCCTTATTATTCAGTTAATACATTATTAATTAATGTATCAGTTCTCTATTAACTCATTCATTCATACATTTATTCATTATCCAAGTATTTTTTGAGTACCTATTATGTGCAAAACTCCATGCGCAGTAGTGGGAATATCTCCATGATCTCTGTCTTTGTGGAGTATGTTAGCAAATGGGAGCAAATATTAACAAGTAATTACATAATTATTTAATTACATTGTGATGAGTGTTATGAAGGAAAGATAGAAGCCCTACAAGATACTCAGCAAAATGTTGTGATGTGCATGTGGGAAGAGCATCCCAGGTAAATGGAATAGCTCATAGTGAGGCTCTGAAACAAGAAAGAGCCTTGTGAATGTACCCACTCCTTCCTCTCATTCACTTTTCAACAGCAAAGGACCAATCATTGTTCCCTGAACAGCTCCACAATGACACCTGGGCTCAATTTGTTCCCTCTGTCTGATCTGTCCTTATCACTCACTTATCCCCCTCCTCCTCTGTCTATCAACATATCAGGATCCCACTCCTTTCCCAAAGGTTTTGTCCATGCAGTCTCCCTTGGTCTGGAAATGATTTTATTGCTCTTTGTTCCCACTTGGTATCTCTAATTATGGTGTTTATCTTATAATTCAGTTGTCTATGTATGCAAACTACATGAGGGCAAGCAATATGTTTTATTCAGCTTGGTAGGTTTGTGCTTTGTAAAATCTCAATTTGGCCACAGTTTACTTCTGTGACAAGGTTACAACCAGATTGTGCCAGACGAGAAACCGCAATAACGTCAGAAAAGAACTTCAAACTGGTTTACCAAGAGAAGAGTTTTCGAAAAATCAACCATGCCAAACCACAAGTTCACAGGGTTTTGGACAAGTAGCCAAGACCAGGACCTTTTCAAGCTTCCTTGGCACTATTAACCCACTGATCTGGCATGAAATAAAAAGCCCTGAACTATATAACTTGGTAGAGCCATGTTGGATAACACCAACTATCCAGCTCTGCAGGCAGGAGTCAGTGTGGAATGGTTAACCTCTTCCCTGCTCCTTCCACAAGGAATGGATTCCAAGTGTTATCTGCCCCAAACCATGCTGGGTTGGAGGACAAGTTATCTTGAGTGGGAGGACACTCAGGTGAACTCAAGACAAGAGTTATTATGAAGACCTACATACCATATTTTTAAATATTTAAAATTTGTAAATTACATTCTACACAGTTAACTAAAATATGTCCTATCCTCCTACCTTGACAAATAAACCCTGAGAACAACATAGAAGACTGGGTTCCAGTTTGGAATTCTCCAGCACTTTGCAACATGGTGCTCAGGAAAAAACAGTCCCTGCCATTTTCCAGGAAATCTCCTACTTCTCTTCCCACCCTTGACTCCATCCTGTACCAAGAGTGTCTTACATACATATATATGTAGAAATCCTAGCCCACATATCCAAGCTGCACCATACCCCTCACAAAGTGGTTCCCATTGGCTAACTCTCCCAGAGGCACAGTTCATCCTCAGTGACAGTCCATCCTGAGGAAGAAACCTAGGCAAGCCCCAGAAGCAAGTTCAAGACCATTCAATCAGGGAATTATTGGTTCTAGAAGCATGGTCTTGAAGGAAGTGTATGGGTTTCAGGTGAGCTTCTTCCTTTGGTCCCATGGACCAGGTGTCCTAGCCAGAGAAAGGCCAGAGTGGAGTCTTCTAAAGGGTGGGGCCTGGGTCAGGAGCCCCTCTTACTTGCATCTAAGTATAGTACCATGGAAAGTGACTGTGGTCCAGGTACTAAACCGTGATAACAAAGAGGAAGGCAGCTTCCAACACTTCAAGGTAATAAAGCCATGACCAGTATATCTTAAAATATCTTCTACAGTTACATTCACACCTCACATGATCTCGTCCAGTTTTATGAATTTCAATATCATCTCTATGCAAACCAAAGCTGAGAAAATGTATTGCCGTCACATCTTTCCTATAAGAATTGATGCAGGAAGTTCATCAAGTAGAAGGACATTGGAACTAGAAGAAAACTTGGAGCTATATTAAGGAATGAAGAGAACTGGAAAATAAAAATAAAACAAAGAGGTATAAATAGTAAGACAATATTAATGATAAAGTTAAATCCTAAAAAAAATTCATTTAACACAAAATAAAGCAAGACAAGGGAAAAGAGAAAAGAAGAACAAAGAACACATGATATAAATATAAAATAAATCAAAAGATAATAAACTTAAACATATCAAATTGATAATGACATTAAATGTAACTGGTCTAACCACTTGCCTTAAAAGGCAGAGACTTTCAAAATAGATAAGAAGGTAAGACACAACTATATAATGTCTAAAGAAACCTAGTTTAAATAAAAAGACACAGGTAAATTAAAAGTAAAAGGACAGAAAAAGGTATATCACAAAACACTAAGCAAAAGATATCTGGAATGGCTATATTTTTATCAAACAAAAGAGAACTTACAATAAGGAATATTACCAGGCAAAAATAGGGATTATTTTATAAAGGGGATCAATTCATCAGAAGGATATAACAATCCTAATTTTGGAGTATGCACCCAATAATAGAGTTTCAAATATAGGACACAACACTGGTATTTGAAATAAAATTTTTTTTAAAAGAAATAGACAAATCCACAGTTACAGCTGGAAGCACTAGCATACTCTCAGTGAAAGTAGAATTAGATAAACTTGTAAAGATACAGAAGACCTAAATAATGCTATCAAGCAAGACTGCCCTAATTGACATTTACAGAACACTACCCAAAACAACAGCAGTATATACTTTCTGTTCTATTGTTCATGAAACATTCACTAAGATAGACCATATTCCTGGACAGAAATCTGCCTCAGTTATTTAAAAGCATTGAAATCATACAGAGGTTGTTTTTTGAACAAAAGGGAATTAAATTGTAAATCATAACAAAAATATATGGATAATGCCAAGTTTATAAATAAAACATTTGGAAATTTAAAAATATATTTCTAAATAATTCATGGATCAAATAAGATATCATAAAGCAATTAGAAAATATTTAACTGAGTAAGAATGACAACACAATGTATTAAGACTTGTAGGATACAGTTAAAGTAATGCTTAAAATGAAGTTTATTTATTAAATGCTTATATAAAAAGGAGAAAGGTCCAAAACTATTTATCTAAGCTTTCACATTAAGAAGCTAGAGAATAAGAGTAAATTAAATCCAAAATAACATGAAAGAAGGAAATAGTAAAGACAGAAGTCAATGAAATAGAAAAATGATAAACAATAGAGAAAATCACTAAAGCAAAATCTGAGTCTTTGAAAAGATTAATAAATTTGACAAATCTGGACTGATCAAGGCAAAAGAGAAAAGGTTCAGATTATCAGTATCAGGAATGCAAGATGGGCATCACTGCAAGTCCTACAGACATTAAAATTATAACAAGTTCATATAATAACCAATTATAATGATAAATTTTAAAACAAATTAAAAATTACCAAAAATACCTCAAGAAGAAATTTTAAAATCTTTATAATCCTTTATCTATCAAAGAAATTTAATTTATAATTTAAAATTGTACCCACAGAAAAGATCCAGGCCCAGATGGTTTCAATGACATATTTTAACATTTAAGTAAGAAATTATATCAACCATAAACACTCTTTCAGAAAACAGATGAGGAGAAACTAATTCTCAATTCATTTTATGAGGCCAGCATTACCCTGATTCCAAAAACGTATTTCAAAAAAGAAAAGAAAAAAAAAGGAAAAGAAAGCAAAAGTAACAGATGAATATTTCTCATGAATACAGATGCAAAAATCCTCAAAAAAATTCTAGCAGATTAAATTCAGCAATATATAAAGAGGATAGTATGTTATGACTATATGCAATTTATTACAGAAAAAAATGATGTTGCAGAAAATGCATCTATTGACATAGAAATACATTTGCAATAAAAATTGGGGGGAAATATCAGGTCACAAAGAGTATCTCTTTCAAGGGAAAATATATAAATGTGTACAAATAAAAAAGGATCTCAGTGACTTTCATAAGTTTGATGGAACCATCTGATCCCAAACCAGAAAAATGACTTTATGTAAAAGTAACAATTGGAAAGACTTCGCTGAGCTCAACAGCAAGATGTACTGGAAACACAACAAATGTAGTTATGAGTGTGGTTAAAGTCAAAGATATACTGGGCTCTGGGTCCTGAAGCACATGGTAACAGCTGAGAGTCTGCTCCTGGGAGGTAAAGAGTAAAAAAGTTTCATGTAAGATAGGATTGCCAGCATCATCGCCTGACTAGAAACTACTCTCTCCATGAAAAGAGGCTGAAGAAAATTCCTGCTAACCATTTGAGGCAATGGTTTAAGCCAGCTGTGTGCCCAGGAATAAAACAGACATAAACTTGTGATCTGGAGGTAAACCAAGCCACCTTGGGGTTATCCTGGGTTGGGGTCCCCAGAAGCAAAGTCTTAGATGGGTTGATTGACTTACTGAGAGAGTTCTCTCAGGAGAAACCTATAATGACATAAGAAAAGCACAGTAGTGTAAAAGAAGAAGAGAGGCACAAATTATCATTCAGAGAATGCCTAGTCTCAGTCTGATCCCACATGGAGCTCTAGAGTGTAAATAGTATCACAAAAGCTGTCCTGCCCAGAAGGAAGAGAGATAAACTCTTATACTCCTGCTTCAATCAGTCAATGGCCACATGCCAACTCTCAAAGTGAAGCTGTGAATCATTCAGAAATGGAGCTCCTATTAGTTAAAGCAATCAGCCAGAGAAGGATGCAAGTGTTATCCGTTAGCATCAATACCCAGAACAGCTGGGTGGAGCATCCCAGCATCTGCTAGAGTAGATGATTCTATCTGTGAGATCCCGAATTGTGGTAGGGGCAAGAGCTTCAAAATGCCACATAGAACTTGACTCTGAATGGAGAGGCTCAGGAGAGCCAGGTGGAAGCAACCACAAAACAGTGTGAACACAGAGGTTGGGGTATTGAGAAACAAATGAAAATAAAGTACTCACACAAAATGAGACTTCATACTAAAATTCCACCACCAAAAAGAAATCAAATGTTAAAACAGCAAACAAAATCAAGAATCAAGACACAGATTTACTCCGAGTGAAATGAACATTATGCAGTAATCTGACAATGACTTTCAAATGTCTTCTTAAGATCCTCAAATAATTAAATAAAAAGATAACTTCCAAGGAAGAGTAAAAAATTATACAACAAATAAAAGAAATGAAACAAGAAACGTAAAAGGATGAAAGAGGAGTAAGGTTGACCCTTGAACAACATGGGTTTGAACACGGGTCCACTTATGCTCAGGTTTTCTTCAATAAATATGTACCACAGTACTGCATGATTCACGGTTGGTTGAATCTGAGAATACAGGAGAGTCAACTGTAAAGTTAAAGTGGATTTTCTACTGTGCAGGGGATTGGCACTCCTAACACCTGAGTTGTTCAGGATCAACTGTAGTTAGAAATACTGAATATAAAAAAAACAGTCGGGCTTCCCTGGTGGTGCAGTGGTTGAGAATCTGCCTGCTAATGCAGGGGACATGGGTTCGAGCCCTGGTCTGGGAGGATCCCACATGCTGCAGAGCAACTAGGCCCGTGAGCCACAACTACTGAGCCTGCACGTCTGGAGCCTGTGCTCTGCAACAAGAGAGGCCGTGATAGTGAGAGGCCCGCGCACCGCGATGAAGAGTGGCCCCCGCTTGCCACAACTAGAGAAAGCCCTCGCACAGAAACGAAGACCCAACACAGTAAAAATAAATTAATTAATGAACTCCTACCCTCAAAATCTTCAAAGAAAAAATACAGTCATAAAGGAAAGAAATACAAAAGATAGAATCAGCTATAAATTAACACAAAGAGAATACTAGTTCGTTATAATGTGCTGGGGAACTCATCCAAAACAGAGCACAGAGAGACAAAGATTTGAAAAATTAAGAGAGCAGCTAAGAGACATGAAAGATGGATTGTCAAGCCTCCAAAGATCATCTAATAGGAATTCCAGAAGGAGAGAGAAAGAGGTAATGATAGAGAACCCGTATTTGAAAAAAATAAAAGCTAAGAATTTTCTATAATTGGAGAAGAAACTGAATCTTCACATTTGAAATTTGAATATCAAGCAGGATAAATAAAGATAAATCTACTCAGGCAAAATGTGGTAAAATTTCATAACACTAAAGGTAACTAAAAATATTAGAAGCTACTGAAAAAAAAAACAAAACAATCTACAATACTCTCACTAACAATATCGATTTCCAGAAACAATAGGGTAATCTCTTCAAACTAATGAGGAAGAATACCTGTTACTTTAAAATTTTATAAATAGTTAAGCAATTATTTAGGAGTGAAAGCAAAATTAAGGCATTTTTAGACATAAAAGTACCAAAAGAAACTACCTCACAGACTCCAAGAACTATTAAAGGATATGTTTCATTAAGACAAAAAGCAAACACATATAAAGAAGATGTGAGAGCATTGACGAACACAAAACTATATAAACTATGCCAATAAATTTAATTAACTAATAACTTTTATTTTAAAATTGTATTTTGTTTATTTTAGAAGGTAAAAATAAAACTTCAGACAACACAGACAAGATGAGGAATATACAGTGGATTAATTTAAGATGTGCTAAGTTCTGAGTCTTGTGTATGAAAAAGTAGACACATATATAATGCACTGATTAACTTTGGACTTTGTTAGAAAAAATTTACAGTTGTGTATATATGGCAAGTTGTAATTCTATTCAATGTAGTTTTTGCTTCTTGTGAGGTTGCCCTCCCTTAAAATAATAATACCTCTCTGAATTACTGACATTAGGCTTGGTCATTTGACTTCTTTGGTCATTGAAATGTATCTGGGGATAATATACATTACTTCCAAGTGGAAGTTTTCAGAACCAGTGTGTACTCCATGACCTTCTCCCTTCTGCTTTCAAACTGGCATTGCCGGATAAATTGCAGGATATCCCGTTAAATTTTTTTTTCAGATAAACAACAAACAACAAACAATTTTAAGGGTATGTTCCATGCAATATCTGTGACAGGCTTATACTAAAAAATTACTCATTGTTATGTGAAATTCAAATTTAACTGACATAAATACCCGTCTCAAAAATTAACTCAAAATGTATTGCAGAACTAAATGTAAACACAAAACTATAAAACTCCTTGAAGATAACATAGGGGAAAACCTAGACAACCTTGGGTATGGCAATGCCTTTTTAGTCACAAGATCAAAGACATGATTTGTGAAAGAAATAACTGATAAGTTGGACTTCATTAAAATTTAAAACTTCTGCTCCACAAATAAACAATGTCAAGGGAATGCAAAGACAAGCCACACACTGGGAGAAAATATTTGCAGAAGATACTTCTGTTAAAGGACTGTTATCCAAAATATACAAAGAACTCTTAAAACAACAATAAGAGAACAAATAACCTGATTTTAAAATGAGCCAAAGACCTTAACAAACACCTCACCAAAGAAGATATACAAATGGCAACTAAACATAAGAAAAGATGCTCCATATAATATGACATTAGGGAAATGCAAATGAAAACAACGAGATACCACTACACATCTATTGGAATGGCCAAATCCAGAACATTGACATCACCAAATGCTGATGAGGCTGTAGAGCAGCAGGAATTTGTTGATGGGAATTTTAAATGTTACAGTCACTTTGGAAGACAGTTTGGCGATTTCTTACCAAACTAAACATACTCTTAGCATATGATCCAGCAATCACACACCTTGGTATTTACTCAAAGAGTTTGAAAACTGGTGTCCACACAAAACATGCACATGGATGTTTATAACAGCTTTATTCATAATTGTCAAAACTTGGAAGCAACCAAAATGTCCTTCAGTAGGTGAATGGATAAATAAACTGTGACATATCCAGAGAATGGACTATTATCCAGAACTAAAAAGAAATGAGCTTTCGAGCCATGAAAATACGTGGCAAAACCTTAAGTGCATATTACTGAGTGATAGAAGCCAATCTAAAAAGGCAACATACCGGATGATTTCAGTTATATGACACTCTGGAAAAGGAAAAACTATGGAAGCAGTAAACAGATCAATAGTTGGCCAAGATTAGCATGAGGTAGCAGAATGAATAGAAGAAGCACAGGAGATTTTTAGGCCAGTGAAAATACTCTGTATGATATTATAATGATGAATATATGTTATTATACATTTGTCCAAACCCACAGAATGTACAAGACCAAGAATGAACCTGAAGGTAAATGATGGAGTTTGAGTGATTATGATGTGTCAGTGTAGGCTCAACAAGTGTAACAAGTGTACCACTCTCGGGGGGGTGATTTGTTAATAATGAGGGAGGCTATAACGTGTAGGGGCAGGAAGTATATGGGAAATCTCTGTACTGCCCTCTCAATTTTTCTGTGAACCTAAAACTGCCCTAAAAATATTGTCTTTTTACAAAAAGCAAACCATGTAATGATTATAGATACTTTCAAAGTATATAGCCCAAATGGTTCCTATCCAAAGTATATGTAAAAAGCTTACAAATCAATAAGAAAAATAATCAATGCAATGAAATATGTGTCAAGTAAATGAACTGGCAATTCACAGGGAAGAAAACTTGAACGATAATAAGTTCATGAAAATGTGCTCAACCTCATTAACATTTGTGGAATGCAAATTATAACAATAATGAGGTACAGTTTCACATCCTTCACATTCATGAAAATTCAAAATTATGGCAACGCCAAGTGTTGGTGAGAGCATGGAACAATGGTAACACTCATGCCTGCTGGTGGGAGGGTAAATTGATACCACTGCTTTAGAAAATATTTTAGCATCCTTTAGGAACACAGAAGACACACATACTCTCCAGTACAACATTCTAGAGAAATTTTAACACATGAGTGCAAGAAAACATGTGCAAGAATGTTTATTGAAGCTTTTTCATGGGAGTGAAAACTTAGAAATGGTTTAAATATCTATCAGTAGAAGGATGGATAAATTGTGATACATTTATATCATGGAATACCATTCAGCACTTAAAATGAAGCTGAGAGAGTAGCAAGTATCAATATTGATAAAACATCGATTACAGAATTATAAAGACAGCATAAAGCCATCTATATAAAGTTTATAAATGTGCAAAACCTTGCTACTTACAGCTTAGGGATGCGTACATAGAGAGCAAAAGTATTAAATTCAGCATGAGAATTAAGGAGAGTGGTTATCTTTCAGAAGTGACAGAATGTAATAGAAGCGGGGCTAGGAACCCAGGGGATTCTTTCTGTATCTGTCATTGTAATCCTTTGTTTCTCAAAAAGAAAAAAAAAACCTATACATTTCTTTATGTTTGAAATATTTCACAATTATTTAAAAGTCCAGAAGGAAAAGCAAAATCAAGGATTTGACAGTGATCATCTCTGGGTGTGTGAATTTATTTTATTATTGTTTTAGGATTTCCTTTTTTTTTTCGCCTTTCTTGTTGTTGTGCAGAGAAGGAAATTCTTTTTTTTTTTTTTACTGAATATGAAATAATTAGGCTTTTCTCCCATCTGAATATTTTGGATGTGTATATACATGTGTATATGGGTGATACAGCACATATTTCTTTAATAGTAACAATGACAACACAATTGGAGAAATTTTTTTCTCCATCAATTATCTAGAACTTTTGGTGGAAAAGTGATTTTTCTGGACCATGCAGTTAATAACCTCACAAAGGTTGTGGCATGTGTGGAATGGCCCCACCCATGAGGGTTTCCAGGGTTTGGATGGAAACCAGTTTCTGGATATTTCAGCATCTCAGGAGAAGTGAGAGGTGTTGCTCTGGGGACATCCAATCAGCACCGCATCTACCTGGCCCTGTCCAGCCATGCAATCGTTTCTCAAACTAATGAGATCAGCAGCTTTTCACAAAACCATGAGTCATCCTTTTCGGTGAGGATTTCCAGGAGCCTGAGGAGTGTCTTGAAGTTCCGGCTTCCCCAGATGTGCTACCATCACCAACCATTCCCCTAATACCTAGCACCACATCTGGCCCATTGCCCACGGTCACAAGATCACCAACAGCCAAAAAAAACCTCTTGGGCTTCAGGTGAAGACCTGTAAAAGTAATTCAATCCCAATAAAAATTCCAGTTAGATTATTTTTCAGGAACTTGATCATCTAACACTTATATTGGCTCATGACTAATCAAGACATCATTAATTTTAAGATGTATTAGAAGACCAATAATAAAAACAGTATGGTATTTATTCAGAAACAGACAAATCGGTCAATGGAAGAGAAGAAATTAATATCATATAAAGACAGATTGACGGGGAGTTCCCTGGCAGTCCAGTGGTTAAGATGCTCTCACTACCTAGGGCCTGGGTTCAATCCCTGGTCAGGGAACTAAGATCCCACAAGCTGTGAGGCACAGTCAAAACAAAACAAAACAAAATAAAACAGATGATAGATAGTTGATAGATAGATAGATAAATAGTCCCAAAGATTTATTGAGACACTTGTTTAATAAATAACATTGGAAAACTAGAAAACAATTATAGGAAAATAATTGAAGTTAGATTCCTATCTAACTCCATAAACAAGGGTAGATTTCAGATGGATTAAATACCTAAATGTGAGCAGTAAAACTATAAAATTAATAGAAGAAACTGTAGAATAGTTTTGTGACCTAGGAGTTGGAAAAGTGAGGGGTTAATAAAACTTCCAGAGAACAAATGCTATGACAAAAAAAGAGATGGATTTGACTATAATAAAATTAAGGATATTTGTTCATTGAAGAACGCCATGAACAAAAGTAATAGATGAGTGGCAGAATAGGAGAAGATATTTGCAACCTCTAAAACCAATGTCTACAATTTTCAAGGAAATTCAATAAAAGACAGTAGCCCTAATAGAAAAATGAGTAGAGGGAGTAAAAAGGCAATCTACAGAAGAGGAAACACAAAAGGTTTAGTATATGAAAGACTCTCAAAATTATCAATAACCAGAGGAAAGCAGTTTAAAGCAAGATATCGCTTTATACCTACCATACCAACAAGATTCCCAAAGCTGGATAATGGAAGTCTTGGTGAGAACAGAGCCACGAGAACCTTCATGCACTATGGGTGGGAGTTTAGAACCAGTAATTTCACTCCTGGGTGTATATCTCAAGTGAATTCTTTACCCAGTCCCATAAGAGATCAAGTACTAGAAAGTTCACTATTATTGTTATTGTGGTTATTGCAGTGGTGGCTGAGCATTGAAGACAACTGGCATATTTGCCAGTGGAAAAGGAGAGAGAGAAATTGTGGGAGACACTTATCTTGGAGCATTATGTAGCAATGAGAAGCAACGGATTAGATGTAAATATAGTAGTATGGAGACACTTTTGAAAAATGCTATACCTAGTGTAAAAAAATAAAAAGTAGAATGAGATATAAAATCAAATATAATTTACATAAAATTGAAATAATGCACATAAAAAATATATATTTGAAGAACACATACTCTTAAAAAGACCTAAACAGGAACCACAATAACAAACACATTAAATAGAATAGAACGGTTGTCCATAGAAGTGGGTATGAAAATAAAAGACAATAAATTAATAAATCAAATAAAAAAGAAACCCTTCAGGGGCCAGTAATAATTATGTCCCATAAACTGCAGAGTGTGATTAGCTCTGAAACTGAAGATATCCTTGCCCTGTAAGTGCTCATACTCTCATAGAGAAAAAGATACTAAAAAAGTCAAAGAAATTTTATATGTATTAAGGAATTCACGTGGTGTCTGGCAAAGAGGAGATATTCATCATACATATGCTACTATTTAAGCCAGGCAGACTGTAATAAAAGCCATCATATAGGATATATTACAACATAATATAGAGTGACCAACATGTATTTTTTTTTACAGACTAAAGGTCCTAGGTTTCTTCTTCTGGGGGAATATTAATGGAACAGTTTATTCAGTGAAAATCTAAGCACACATTATCTTAGGCAACGCATCACAGATGCATGTGTGGGAACTGATGGAAATGCACTGTGTTCACTGAAATTTTCATCAACACTTTGGATAATGAGGGACAGAAATGTGATCCTATCTATCTTATGTAATGTCAATAAACCATTTACTACGTGTATTTGTCTCTGTTTTTAGATTTTATCATCACCTTGTAGAAAAAGAAAGTACCAAGAAAAAATGTGAACACTTCCCCTGTACCTTTTTCTCTCCCATCTCTAGAATTTCTCCCCCATCATCTTTTAAAACTTGTTCCTACCTTATTTATATGGTAAAAACTTTGAAATAACAGAAATGCCCCCAAATAGGGGAACAGTCAAGCCAATGGTGTTTCCCACTTGATAAAATATCATAGACTCATGAAAATTATGTTAAGAAGGAGAGACAGAATGAGCCCTAAGGAGGAGTGCTAGCTCTTGGCTAGAGACAGAGTTCTAGCTCTTGGCTAGAAACACAGATTCCCAAGCAGAGATCGGTTTCTCGCCGGCAGTCTTTCTGGCTGGAATCCCTGGTGATTTGTCTCATCTGCATTGTAAGCAGGGTTTAATTTAACAAATTCCACACCTCTACCAATCCTTTGGGCATTCAGAATGGTTGCGGCTGACAATGGCAGGTCACACATGAAAAAATATATATAATAACATATTTTTTCAAAATTGATTGAGTGAGGCCATAGAAATTTGTAGAGGTATCATGAGTAATCCTGACATAATACTACTAAATTTCACCTATGTTAATTGATTGTAAGATACTCCATTATTTTATGAATCATTAAGTAAGAAAAACACTGTCAATTTAACTATGACATAATGGTGTCCTTAAAAAAACAATACTACATGTTCAGCAGCCTGGCAAGCTGGAGTGTATGTACGAACCCTTCCACTTCTAGCTGTGCGGCTGTGAACACATGAACTAACCTCTCCAAGCCTCAGTGTCAGCATCTGTAATAAGAAAACAGTAATAGGACCCACTAAGTAGGGTCTGTGTAGAGATAAAATGAGAAGAAAACGCAGTGTTTAGCACGCTGTCTAGCTCATACTGGCGGTTGATACTTAAAATATATAAGCAATTTTAGGGTGAATGGAAAGTTTGTAATAATATGGAATGTGCTCATAGTATAATGGCAATGAAAAAGCAAGACACAAATTACTATAATTTTTTTAACATCTTTATTGGAATATAATTGCTTTGCATTGTTGTGTTAGTTGCTGCTGTATAACAAAGTGAATCAGCTATACATATACATATATCCCCATATCTCCTCCCTCTTGCGTCTCCCTCCTACCCCTCTATCCCACCCTCCCTATCCCACCCCTCTAGGTGGTTACAAAGCACCAATCTGATCTCCCTGTGCTATGCGGCTGCTTCCCTCTAGCTATCTATTTACAGTAATCAAGACAATATGGTACTGGCACAAAAACAGAAATATATATCAATGGAACAGGATAGAAAGCCCAGAGATAAACCCACACACATATGGTCACCTTATCTTTGATAAAGGAGGCATGAATATACGATGCAGAAAAGACAGCCTCTTCAATAAGTGGTGCTGGGAAAAGTGGACAGCTACATGTAAAAGAATGAAATTAGAACACTCCCTAACACCATACACAAAAATAAACTCAAAATGGATTAAAGACCTAAATGTAAGGCCAGACACTCTAAAACTCTTAGAGGAAAACATAGGCAGAACACGCTATGACATAAATCACAGAAAGATCCTTTTTGACCCACCTCCTAGAGAAATGGAAATAAAAACAAAAGTAAACAAATCAATCCAAGAATGGGCAGAAGACCTAAATAGACATTTCTCCAAAGAAGATATACAGATTGCCAACAAACACATGAAAGGATGCTCAACATCACTAATCATTAGAGAAATGCAAATCAAAATTACTATAATTTAATCTCAATTATATTTCAAAAGTAATGCACAGGAAAAACACTGCAAAGAAACATACCAAAATGTTCACATATGTGTTAACACATATAACACACATTTGGAAGCTAAAACTACAGAGTATTGTTTTTCTTTTCGTATTTTTCTGACTTCCTAACTTCTCTCTAAAATTAATTTAGCGGAAAAAAGTATTTGATTGCTTTTATGATTTACTCCTAGATGCTTTTTTCACACTTGGGTACCACCATTGAATGAGTAAACAAATGCACCCTCAAATGTGGCTACAAAGAATCCATCCTACCACTTCTCATTCTAGCCGGAGAGAGACATTGCTAATCAGTCGCAGCCTCCTGTGATTCTGGCCCCGAATCCTACCTGATATTTACAATCCTTAATTTAATAGTCCAGCTCTTTCCTTCTAATCAATTGAAATAACACAACAGGTAAAGCCTATCTTTGGTCTCATGTATTATTCCTCCCCAGGATATTTATATGTTAACTATTAACATATTTAATCAGTAGATCAAAAGTTTAGGCTAAAGACAAAAAAAAAAAAAAATCCAGGTGGAATTTTAGGTGGTCAATTTTGGGAAAAGGGGATTTGGAAAGAGAGGTCTTTCAACCGCAACACCCTCATTTTCTTTTACCAAAAGATTATAGGGTTAATGTCTTTAAACCTATGGCAGAATTCAGATTTTCCTAAATAGTCATACTATTGAATATTCTACCACTTGTGCTGGTCAGGCAATGATGTTCTTCAACCTTGGTTTTGCCTCTAAGGTCCTGTGAACTCATCCCTTTTTATATTCCATGCACCAGGCTCTTGACAGATGCTAAATCAATTGGTTATCCGGTGATCAATTTCTTCTAACAAAAAGGGGACCTCTTTCTTTCCTAGCAAAGCCATAAATTCCCCTCGCTCTCAGACTTTGTCTCACCTCTTCAATGTCTGCCAAGATGGCACAGCCCAGGTGACTGATACATAAACTAGACTAGTCCTCCCAGACGGGTCCTAGAGTCGGTTTCCCAGGAGACAAGAACTGGTGGTCAGGGTCATGTCATGCCCATGCTTTGGAAAGCCACTGGAAATGACTGGTCGGTGAGTCATATGACTGTGTCACTGTAGGTTTACAGGGACCAAAGCTACATTTGTTCCAAGCTTGTAAATTCAGAGAAGAGAAAATCTCAGGAAAAAAACAGAGGCTCATATTACTCCAAAATGCCTGCAAAAGGTGGAGTGATAGGCTGCCTGCAGATGGAGATAGTACAGCCTTTGAAGTGCCATTGAAAGGCTACAGGCACCTGTCTCCAGTGTCTTGGGTAGTTGGCAAAGAGATGTTTCCCTATGAAAAGACAGAAGAAGAGACTCTGTTTTTCCATAAGCCCAGAGGGGGGATGGGAGGCGGTTCTAGGACAGCCTTTGGAATTGTCGGTTGGTGTGGCCGAAAGAACATATGACTTGGTTTCAGAAAACCTGCATTCAAGTTCTGCTTCTCTCACCTAATGATCCTATGATCTTGGGTGAGTCTCTTAACTTCCCCAAGTTTTATTTTCAGTTTTATTATCTGAAAGATGATGGCAGTAATTCCAGGTGTTGAAATAAACAATTGAGACAGCTTATAGGAATCTCCTCGCATATAGTAGGTGCTCAATGAACATTACATTCCTTATCCATTCTCTTTCCAGTTTTTTCAGATATGGAAATTTAGGCTAGGAGAGATTCTGTGATTTGCCAAAAGTCTCCCTCATCAATGGTGAATGACAGACATTCATTCTCTGTCTGGAAAGTGGGAGAACTGGGACTCAAGTCTAGTTAGCTTCCTGATTTAAAATCTAATGCAATTAGCACAGGGAGATCACCTGTGTGCTTTGTGACCATGAGAGGGGTGGGATAGGGAGGGTGGGAGGGAGGGAGACGCAAGAGGGAAGAGATATGGGAACATATGTATATGTATAACTGATTCACTTTGTTGTAAAGGAGAAACTAACACACTATTGTAAAACAGTTATACTCCAATAAAGATGTTTAAAAAAAAAAAATCTAATGCATTTTCTGAAAATTCTTTTTGCCTTCTTGCCAGTCAATGCCAGCTGGTGGGGGTCTAATCGGAACTGAGGATGAGCACAAGTTCTTAGGGGCCAAGAGAGGAGAAAACCCAACAGGAAGAGCTCACTGAGAAAAGCCCTTAGCTCTGTGCCCGTGTGGACCTCCCCATCCAGAGAACCAGGCGGAGACAGCACAGGGGAGGGTCCAGCCCATCATCGTCACATGTGGGCACTCCCTGCAGTTACCTGGCAGTGCTGAACCAAGACCGTGTCACCGTAACAGCAATAACCATATAATGACAACTCCCACTTACCAACAGCTTCTCATGTAGCCAGTCACAGGCCAAATAGGCCCCCCTCGCAAGGTTGTTGTAGAGATGCAATAAGGCAACATATCTACAACACTTCGTAGAGCACGTGGCCTATAGTAAGTGCTCAGCTAATGGTAGCTTTGGGTACTTTATACACATGGTCTCCTTTCCTCTTTGCAACGACTTTATAAAATGCTCATTACTGTGGCCTCTACTCTACCAATGAGGATACTGAGGCTTAGTGGATAAAGGAACTTGGTCACAGACAAAAAGTTAGCAATCAGTCGATATGTCTGAGTCCAAAGCCTGTGCTTTTAACCATTAGGATATACTAGCTGATGGGTCAACTAGTGGAAATTGTGACCCACTGGATAGTCTTGGTGTAATGTTGCCAGAGTTTCCCCTTTCCCATGAGCCCTAAAACTGAGCACAGCAGGAGGAAGCAGATGCAGGACAGTTGGGTTGCATCCTCACTCTGCATTGCAGGAGCCTCTCTGAGACTGGAGATTGGTGCCTCAGAAGGAAGGAACTGGACTGGGTTTTTATAGGAGGAACCTTAGAGGTTACCTTATCTCAAGGTCAGTGGACTCGTTTGTTTGTTCTAGTTTGATCTGGTTTGGTTTTTCTTTGGAACCCTTTGCTTAAAGGAAATTTTATAGGAAAGCCCAAAGTGTGGTCAAGAAAAGTGGAACCACTCTGTTGAAAATAATTGGGAGGCCCAGAGCCTCACCTCCTCCAAGGAACCCTGACATATGCACCTCTTAATTCACTAATGGTAGCCATACATCTGGAGACCAAAGGACTATGCCTTCTGTATGTGGACAGAGACCATATGGGTAGTGGAAATGAAATCAGGTAGTCCTGGGTTCATATTACATCTCTGTTCTTTATGATATGTGTGATTTGGGAAAGGAAAATAATCTCTCTGAGTGAATTTCATCCTGTGTAAAATGGTGCTCTGATCCCAACCTGAGAAGGCTGTAGAGGGAAAATGCAGTAATTGGTGAAAATGGCCTCAAACAGTAAAAGACACAGAGGAGAAGGGATACAACTGTTAGCTCTTGGATCATTAACCTGGGGTTTTGGTTTGGTTTATTTTGTTTTTGTGGAAGGAAGAAGAAATTTTTAGGGGTTAAAATGAATAAAGAAAATATATCTTAAGACATATATATAATATAGATAATATAATCACAAAGGCTGAAAAATGCACATCCTTGCCCCCATTCAACATTTACCATGTGCCCAGAGCTGTGTGGTGTTGAGATGGAACAAGCAACATGACTAGCACCTGCCCTGGAGGAGCTTACAGTCCACTGTATGTACAACCACACACACGCACACATGCAGGAAAAATTTCCAAACTCTTCCCAGTGTGGCAAATTACGACGATGTAGCAGCTTAGAGTCCTGAACCCTGGGAATCCCTGCACTGGTTCTGGTCACAGCAAGAAAAACACCAAAGCAGTAAACAAGACCATTACCCTCCCAACTTAGACACTGTAGAATTCCAAGACTTTATGTATTGGAACAAAGAAATTTTTCTATTATGCTTCATCCAGCGAGACCAGAAAGGTAAAGATTTTAGATGAAATATAGTGGCCATGCAATCATCCCTTTCATGTATTGAGTGCTCACTGTGTGCCAAACAATGTGCAGACTTTACCTAGACTCTCTCTGGGCTCCAACTTACTTGAGAGCACGGAGTTTTGTGTTCCCAGAGACAGAGCAAAAGGACTGGACTTTTCGGGTTCTTTCCAGACTAGAATAATTTTTCTTTTTCCAGAAGAACTCCTTTAAGTATTTATTTTACTGTAGGCCTGCTGGTGACTAAATCTTTTTTATTTTTTTCTGTCTGAAAAGTCTTTATTTGGCCTTAACATATGAAGAATATTTTTGCTGTGCATTGAATTTTAACTTGGAAACGTTCTTCTGGAACTTTAACGAAGTAATTCCATTGTTTCTGGCTTTCACCATTTCTTAAGAAAAGTAATGTTATTCATCTATTTTTTCTCTGCTTACTTCTAAGGTTTTCTCTTTGTCTCTTGTCTTTGTTTTGTTTTTCAGAGGCTAGCAATGAAAGCCTAGATGTGGTTTTCTTCTGATGCTTTCTTCTTGGAGTCTGAACCGAGGGGTTTCATCCATTTTGGAAAATTCTTGCTTGTTATCTCTTCAATGTTGCTTCAGTTCATTTTTTCTCCTCTCATTCTAGGACCCTAGTTATATGGTTTTTGACCTATTTACTGCCTCCATATGTCTTCCCTTTTGTTTAGTTTTTCTCTAGGCTTTGGTCATTTGGTCATTTAGTTCTAGTAATATTTTACTGAATTGCATATAAAAAATTGTCAAGAATTTGAATAATGTTATTTTCCTCATGAAAAGGTTTGCCCTTTCCTTTGCTGAGTAGACAGATTAGGGGTTATCAACTTTCACCAGTCAAGTACTAAGCTGGTTTGAAGTAGATCTGTGGTTATGGCAAAGATCTATCACTTCTGGTTTATCTCCCCTTTCTGGAATTACCAATAGGTAATCATTACTGAGGTGTTTCCTGAAGATTTTTCTACCTGCTTGGTCCTGAATTCTAATCCTTTTATCTTTGGCATTATAACACTAACAAAATTTCATTCTACTTTTTAGAGCCTACCTCTGTTAATCTCCTCCATAGGCAAATTCAGAATTTGGCAAATATTGAGAGATGGTGAATCTGATGGAGTGTTGGGATCAGGTCTGTAGCCTTCTCTTTTCATTATTATTCTATCTTCACGTAGCTTCTTTTTGTCTTTCCAGCCCCATAAGACTATCAGAATCTCTATGGTTTCTCTGTGTCTTAGTAGCTGTCTCCTGCCTGGACCCTTTGTTTCAAACCCCAAATTGAAAAATGCCCTGAGATTTAAATGTCACTTTAAATGTCAGTTCACCTCCTTGCATGATTCCCTCTTCCTTGGAATTTTGTTCCCTCAAGTCCTCATTGCCTTTACCAGCTGTCAATGCCCTCAAATCTTTCTAGTCATTTTGCTGGGGGCTACTGTATTATATTTGGAAGTAGAAGTCTATAGTGCGATTTGAAATTTGAGGAGTGTTTTTGTTTCATTGGACCGTAATTTTATTTTATTTTTTAAAGGGTGAGAATGGGAAATGCAGCAAAGATGTTGATCTGTAGATAATGAGAAGATTTTGAAGATTTTAAAACACAGAGACGGCATAACTCGGGCTGTATACTAGGTGGAGTTTCTTGGCAGACGCACGTGGAAAGGAATGCGGGTGGGAAAAGTAGAAAAGGAGAGACTGGCAATTGTTTCCCTACTTCTTGTCCCTGCTTGAAAAATGACCCAACCTTTTAGGCTCCTGCTCCTTGCTCTAGAAAAATCAGAAAAAGGTGTTCTCCCTACAACAGGGAGCTTATGAGCAACGTCTAACAGAAGTGATTAAACGTGGTTTCAGGATAAAAATAAGGACTTTGAAGCCAGATAGACGTTGTTTTAAATCCTGTCTCTGCCACTAGCTAACTATGAATCTGGTAAAATCACGAACTTTCTAAAACTCATTTTTCTTGTCTGTAAAATGGGAATATAATGCCCCACAGAGTTATTTCACAAATTAAATGTGATTTTAGTATTGTGGTTGAGCCAGGATTCAAATCTAAGCAACCTGGCCTTGGAGTCAAGTGTTTAAGTACTACAATATACTGCATCTATGAGAATCAGAGATTGTTGTTGAAATTCCCCAAGTCAGATATTTCCAAAAGACAATATTTTCCATTGTGCAGACTAGTTTGAAGACAACAAGCTCTCTTCAAGGTTACCCAAGTCCTGCAGTGGTCCTGGCTCATAGTTTCAATCAGATGAGAAATTGGTGACTCCATATCTAGACTCTTTCAGGAGATTACAGGAAAGGACTTTGCCCTGTAGACAGACAATCAAAATTTCGGATAGAAAGTGGTCACATTCATTAGTATGGGTTAAGGTTTCTCTTACTCAGGATTCTGTCTCTACTTGTCCCAAGACTAACCTGTACCTAATGCCTTAAAACACCACACAAAGGAACGAAATAGGCTCCGTCTATTTGTCAGGACAAGTCCTTTTCCCCATCTTCCAACTCTCTCACTGGGTTCTTCTTGGCTTCCTTGCATTTTCCCAGCCCCAGGTAAAATCTTTCTGTACAGAAATAACTTATATGATAGGCAAGCTGTCACCACAATTCTACTCCTCTTTAATAAGAATAAGGCCCTTTGTAACCTGAGAAAAATCTAAACTCCCAAAGACTAGACCATATGCTCTTTGTTTGCTGGCCTCTGAAGCTTTGTTCATGCCATTTCCTCTACAAAACTACTCTTTCCAATACTGTCACCAGCTACCTTCACAATTGTATTGACTAGTGCTCTTCGTTTTGCAATCGACAGAAAACTCAGAAATCTAAAACAAAGATTTATCAGCTCCTGTAAATGAAAAGTCTAGTAGTAAGGAAGGCTTCAAGTACATCCTGATCCAGGGGCCCATGATTCATGAGGGATCTAGTACCAGTTCTCTGAAATTTGGTTTGTTCTACGCCCCCCACCCCCCGCAGTGTATTGACTTTATCCTCAGGTTAACTTCCCTTATAGAAGAAAAAAATGTTACAGTAGTTTTATGATTCACATCTTCATATCACACAGTCTTGAGGAAGAGACTTTTATGTCCCAACATCCCCAGCAAAAAGTCCTGAGACTCACTCTGATTGTACTAATTTAGGTTATAGTGATAACCCTCAGAAGGGATATAGACTACCCTGATTTGCTCAGCCTGGGTTATGTGCTCCATACCTGGAGTTGAAGGAAGAGCTACTTTCCTCAGAACTACATGGATCCCCAGTGGAAACTGAGAACTACTAGAAAGAGATAAGAGAAGAATGTGCACTTGGGAGGAACCAACAGAAATTCATTACATTATGAAGTCCTGACATCCAAGAGGTGAATTAAAATAAAGAAATACGAGCTTCCCTGGTGGCGCAGTGGTGGCGAGTCTGCCTGCCGATGCAGGGGACACGGGTTCGTGCCCCGGTCCGGGAAGATCCCACATGCCGCGGAGCGGCTGGGCCCGTGAGCCATGGCCGCTGAGCCTGTCCGTCCGGAGCCTGTGCTCCGCGAAGAGAGAGGCCACAACAGTGAGAGGCCTGCGTACCGCAAAAAAAAATAATAATAAATAAGTAAAATAAAGAAATACAAAATGGATAAGCAAGGTAAAAATTCTGGTGGCAAACATTTGACACACTTAAATTTAGATCTGACTAAACAACTTTAGAATTGGGTTTTGATTTTGTCAAGAAAGACTAAAAATTTTAACCCTCAACAATTAAAATATACTAACCAAATCAGGAAATGGAGGAAGGGAAATATGAGGAACAACACATGTTAATTTTATCATATTTCAGAACAAGGAGTCAATCAATTCTGTCTAAAATGGAAACATGTACTTTTAGAAAGCATAATTACTCCAATGTCAAAATTTTCGTGCTTCATTTTCGTTAACTAAAAGGTACCTTTTTTGAACTAATATACCTTGTATTAAAGAAACATTTATTTGAATTCAGAGATTCCCTCCATTTTTTTTTTTTTTTTTTTTTTGCGGTACGCGGGCCTCTCACCACTGTGGCCTCTCCCGTTGCGGAGCACAGGCTCCGGACGCGCAGGCTCAGCGGCCATGGCTCACGGGGCCAGCCGCTCCGCGGCATGTGGGATCCTCCCGGACCGGGGCTCGAACCCGTGTCCCCTGCATCGGCAGGCGGACTCTCAACCACTGCGCCACCAGGGAATTCCCCTTGGGAAACCCCCTCCATTTCCTTTTCTTCAAGTTGGGTTGAAGTCAAATTGAATAGTTTTTACTTTGTGAATTGTGCATAAGATCACATTTCTCTAAAATTACTTCTATTTATATACCTATCTATTCTTTTTTGTTGAAGAGTTAATCCATTAATATGGTTCATATATAAAGTTTTACAGTGAAAAGTCATGCTTTCACCCATATCCCCCATCCTCCCAAGTCCCAGCCCTCAATTCACCTATCTTTTTATTAGTCTAGAAGCCTGGAATTACGTCCACCAAAAGTGTACATGGTTATTTGGAGTGGTGGGATTTGAGATACTTTTTTAACTTTCTTACTGTTTATGTATACTTCTTTTTTCTCAAATAGTAATCAGATATAATTTTTAAGTTACTATATTAAAAATGAAAATAATTCCTCTCCTTCAATGGCCAATTAAATCCCACTCTTTTGTGAAGACTTTGCTGGTTTTCAGGAGCAGGAGTTACCTCTCTCCCTCTTCTCCATCATCCATATCCCTTACTCTGCAGCCCTCGCACACCATACACATACTCTCTGAGACCAATGCTATTTGTGGACGTGTAATGCATTCCTGCAGCAGGAGCTCCCTGGGAGTCCAATCTGGGGTTCCACTGTTAGCGTTACACAGACCAGTCAGCCTCAAGAAAAAGTGATAGCTAACGTGAGTTTTGAATTTCAAATTACACTCAGTGTCCCAGGAACCTGTTTATTTTTGCATTTTTGGCAAAATTCAACTTCCTGTTTCTAAGAAAGCCTACTCAAAGAAAGAAGGGACTTCACTCAGCTGTTCAAACCTCAGGTGGTACCTCCTTTAGCAGCTTAGGAGTTCATGCAATAGAAAGGTCATTGCTTGGGGGCTGGGTTCAAGTCCCAATTCTGCCACCTGGGAAAATTGTTTCATCATTCTGAGCCTCCATTTCCTCATCCCAAGGGAGAGATGGTAATGATGATATTTACCTATCTCATAGAATTAAGTGAGATCATATAAGTAAAGTGCATGGTACTCTGCCTGACAGAGTAAGCACTACATAAGTATCAGCCATCACTGTTACCCATGAGACATATCCCCAGGGGGCAGCTTTACCAGGTGGAGATACACTTCTTAGACCCTGAAGAGCAGCTTACCCTGGAACTGACCACATATGTTCAAGGATCCAGGCTCTGCTGCTTTTGTCTCCACCCCTTTCTCACCTCCCCAGTCCTACAAAACCACCAGAGACAACTCCACGTTCACCTCAGTTCACCAGCCCTTCCCAGGGCAGAATCATAAACACTTAAATAAATTTTGGACTCCATTCAAACTTACTTTCATAAATTCCTGGAATTTTCTATTTGGAACAGCCTCAGAGATGATCTAGTCCAACCTGTTGATTTACAAAGGAAGAAACCAAAGCCAGAGAGTTTAAGAAACTTGCCTAAGGGCCCATGGCTAGTTAGTAATGGAGCCATGACTGGAACCCAGGTCCCATCTTCCTGCATTTCCCTATTATTGATCATATTGCCATGTAATATGTTGGTTAATTGGCTGTCTCCCCCAGAAAGTGTGAGCTCCAACTTAGAATGCCTGCTTGTTCATGAGGAAGTTGAGGTTTAAAGAGGTAAAGTCACTTGCCCAAGGTCACTCAGCCTGTAAGTGAAGGTATGAGATTTGGAACTTAGATTGCTTCCACTCAAAAGCCTGTGCTTCTTATGCTGCTAGCCTGTTTTCCAGTCCCAGTGACTTAAAGATATCTCCTCCTAAAGAAAGAATGGACGTCAGTGGTGGACGCAGGACAGTGGAGTAGAACAGGAAGTCAAGTGGGCTCATACACTAACCTGCTGTGTGAACTTGAACGAGTCATTTGACCTTGCCTTTTAGTCTGTCTTGTGCGGTAAGACTATGGCAGCACCTGGTGCAGTGCATGACACCTTGGCCGTGATCCATACGTAGCTGAAAATTGTTGAATGTGTGAAGCTTTTTTCCCCCCAGTACCACAGAGCCACGTTCTTTACTTCTTGTTTTCCCTCTCACAGGGCACCTCAGCGGAGTCCATCATGGGCCCGGAATCCTGTGTCTCCCCATTCAGGGGAGGCATACTCAGGTCGAACTGAAAAGATCACCTCTGTTTTCCCAGCTTCAGCAGGGATCACTGACTCTATCATAGAGTGTGAATACACTGTTTGTTTTCCTTCTTCTCCTTCTGTTTGTCGTTGGAAAAGTCCATTAGTGCTGAATGTCATGACTAAATAGTCAAGGGGAGAACAGTTGATGTGTTAATAACCCTTAGGTAAATACCATTTGTTACTGTCACCACTGAGGCTTTCAGAGAGATGGCACCATTCCTGGCCCTGGACTGTCCTCTTGTCACCTCTCTGTCTTTCAGCAACCTGGAAAGACAGGTTCGGAGAGGGAAGGAGTCTGAAAGGGACTGGTGAGCAAGAGGAAGGAAAGGTATGGGAAAGGAACAGGGGCTCAAAGAGATACAGAGAGTAAGAGAGAGGAGGGTAGGTTCATGTACATACAAACATATGCGTGCAAGCGCACACACACACACACACATACACAATGAAGCCGTGGAGAGAGTCAGAGAGCTGATGATTAATGGGATCTTTTACCAGATTTTATATTCTCATGTGCTCCTTCCTTAGCAGTGCTAGAGACCTCTGCATTCATCATATCTTAGCAGCTCTCACTTGGTCTCCCTGATTCCACATCTGCTCTTCTACTAACTTCTAGGATGTGCAGTTTTTTCCTACCAGACCTGGCTGGGACCCAGAGCGGAGATGATGTTGGCTGGATTTGAAGAATCAGCATAAGAAGGTTACATGGCATCACCATGGAGGTCAGGAGAAAAAGGAACTTTCTAAAGGATATCTCCATGTTGGGGAGAGAGGAACCCACCGTCAGGAAAGGTCACACTTGGGTGAAAGGATTCATGAACAGGAAAACTGGAAAACCAGCTTCCCCTCTTAGTTAAGAGCCTGGGTGACCTTGGGACACTGCACATTAAGCTCTCTGCACTTTTATGAGGGCAGTTTGCATCAGATGATCTTCCAGCTCTAAGCATCTCTGGGGCTGAGATTTTCAGGTGGATCAGACACCAAATCCTCTTTGAATTTTCGTCCCTGGCTAGGGCTGACCAAGTATGACTTTAACGCAAGGCAAAATGGCTTGAAGACATCCATGTTGGTTAGATACCATTGTGTTCCCAGACTAGACACCTCAAATACCTCTCTTGGAGTTCTCACAAATTTAGTAATAATTCCTTTACTTTGTTTAGTACTTAATTCTTTTCATAGCACTCTCCAAGAGACACTATAGAGCATCATGATTAAGATCCCAACTCTGGACTCAGCCAGACAAAGGCTCAAATCTCAGCTCTTCCTCATACCAGCAGAGTGAAGTCAGGTAAGATTCTTTACCTCTATGAGCCTCAGTTTCCTCATCTGCAAGGTGGAAATAACAGTAGAACCTATCTCATGGGCAAGGACTTAAATAAATACTGTTTAGCACAGTGCCTACATGTATAAACCCTCCATAAATATTAGAATTTGTCCACTCCATTCCCACACCACCAATGGGAAGTAGGTATGTATTTCCATGTAAGAGAGGAAGAAACTAAAGAATGGAGAACTTAAGTGACATGACCACAGTCTCCAACCAGTTAGAGTTGAAGCCAGGACCAGAAGGAAAATGGACTGTCCATCCCCCATATCATCACGAAGTCTCTGAACTATGCTTTCAAGAGGCTAAGCTTTGAGGGTGAGAATGAAAAGGGAGAAGAGTAAAGGCTAAAGCTTTAATCTTGGGGAACACGTGTTGTTAGAAGGATGGGAAGAGTAGGAACTGAAGAATGAGTACTCAGGAAAGCAGGTGAAGAAAACTGTTGCAGAAAACAAGGAAATGGAGAGACCTTCCAGATGGCAGAGGAGTAAGATGTGGAGATCACCTTGTTCCCCACAAATACATCAGAAATACATCTACGTGTGGAACAACTCCTACAGAATACCTACTGAAGCTGGCAGAAGACCACAGACCTCCCAAAAGGCAAGAAACTCCCCACGTACCTGGGTAGGGAAGAAGAAAAAAGAAAAAACAGAGACAAAAGAATAGGGATGGGACCTGCACCAGTGTGAGGGAGCTGTGAAGGAGGAAAGGTTTCCACACACTAGGAAGCCCCTTGGCGGGCAGAGACTGCGGGGGGCGGAGCGGGGGAGTTTCGGAGCCACGGAGGAGAGCACAGCAACAGGGGTGCAGAGGGCAAAGCGGAGAGATTCCCGCACAGAGGATCGGTGCCGACCAGCACTCACCAGCCCGAGAGTCTTGTCTGCTCACCCGCTGGGGCGGGCGGGGGCTGGGAGCTGAGGCTCGGGCTTCAGTTGGATCCCAGGGAGAGGACTGCGGTTGGCGGCGTGAATGCAGCCTGAAGGGGGTTAGTGCACCACGGCTAGCCGGGAGGGAGTCCAGGAAAAAGAGGAACAACTTCCCCGGGAGAACGCACGGCACACCTCAGACTGGTGCAACGTCACGCTGGCCTCTGCCGCCGCAGGCTCGCCCCGCATCCATACCCCTCCCTCCCCCCGGCCTGAGTGAGCCAGAGCCCCCGAATCAGCTGCTCCTTTAACCCTGTCCTGTCTGAGCGAAGAACAGACGCCCTCAGGGTACCTACACGCAGAGGCGGGGCCAATTCCAAAGCTGAACCCTGGGAGCTGTGCGAACAAAGAAGAGAAAGGGAAATCTCTCCCAGCAGCCTCAGGAGCAGTGGATTAAATCCCCACAATCAACTTGATGTACCTGCATCTGTGGAACACCTGAATAGACAACGAATCATCTCAAATTGAGGCGGTGGACTGTGGGAGCAACTGTAGACTTGGGGTTTGCTGTATGCGACTGACTGGTTTCTGGTTTTATGTTTATCTTGGTTTAGTGTATAGAGTTTGTTATCATAGGTAGATTTGTGTATTGATTTGGTTGCTCTCTTCTTTTTTAAAAATATATAGATATATATACTTTTTTCCTTTTTCTCTTTTTGTGAGTGTGTATGTGTATGCTTCTTAGTGTGATTTTATCTGTATAGCTTTGCTTTCACCATTTGTCCTAGCGTTCTGTCTGTCTGTATATTTATTTTTTTTAGTATAGTTTTTGCACTTCTTATCATTGGTGGATTTGTTTTTTGGTTTGGTGGCTCTCTTCTTTCTTATTACTTAAAAAATTTTTTTTATTTTTAATAATTGTTTTATTTAATAACTTTATTTTATTTATTTATTTATTGCATTTTTTTCTCCCTCTTCTGCTGAGCCATGTGCTGACAGGGTCTTGGTGCTCCAGCCGGGTGTCAGGCCTGTACCTCTGAGGTGGGAGAGCCAAGTTCAGGACATTGGTCCACCAGAGCCCTCCCATCTCCATGTAATATCAAACGGTGAAAGCTCTCCCAGAGATCTCCATCTCAATGCTGAGACCCAGCTCCACTCAACGACCAACAAGTTACAGTGCTAACACCCTATGCCAAACAACCAGCAAGACAGGAACACAACACCCCCCATTAGCAGAGAGACTGCTTAAACTCATAGTAAGTTCACAGATAGCCCAAAACACACCACTGAACCTGGTCCTGCCCACCAGAAAGACAAGACCCAGCCTCATCCACCAGAACACAAGCACCAGTCCCCTCCACCATGAAGCCTACACAACCCACTGAACCAACCTTAACCACTGGGGGCAGACACCAAAAACAGCGAGAACTACAAACCTGCAGCCTGTGAAAGGAGACACCAAGCACAGTGAATTAAGCAAAATGAGAAGGCAGGGAAACACACAGCAGATGAAGGAGCAAGGTAAAAACCCAACACACCAAACAAATGAAGAGGAAATAGGCAGTCTACCTGAAAAAGAATTCAGAGTGATGATAGTAAAGATGATCCAAAATGCAAAACATATTTAAAGTGATGAAAGGGAAAAACCTACATCCAAGATTACACTACCCAGCAAGGATCTCATTCAGATTCTATGGAGAAATTAAAATCTTTACAAACAAGCAAAAGCTAAGAGAATTCAGCACCACAAAACCAGCTTCACAACAAATGCTAAAGGAACTTCTCTAGGCAAGAAACACAAGAGAAGGAAAAGACCTACAATAACAAACCCAAAACAATTAAGAAAATGGTAATAGGAACATACATATCAATAACGACCTTAAATGTAAATGGATTAAATGCTCCAACCAAAAGACATAGACTGGTTGAGTGGATACAAAAACAAGACCTGTATATATGCTGTCTACAAGAGACCCACTTCAGCCCTAGGGACACATACAGACTGAAAGTGAGGGGATGAAAAATATATTCAATGCAAATGGAAATAAAAAGAAAGCTGGAGTAGCAATTCTCATATCAGACAAAATAGACTTTAAAATAAAGACTATTACAAGAGACAAAGAAGGACACTACATAATGATCAAGGCATCAATCCAAGAAGAAGATATAACAATAGTGAATATTTATGCACCCAACATAGGAGCACCTGAATACATAAGGCAAGTGCTAACAGCCATAAAAGGGGAAATCGACAGCAACAAAATCATAGTAGGGGACTTTAATACCCCACTTTTACCAATGGACAGATCATCCAAAATGAAAATAAATAAGGAAACACAAGCTTTTAATGATACATTAAACATGATGGACTTAATTGATATTAATAGGACATTCCATCCAAAATCAACAGAATAAACTTTCTTCTCAACTGCTCATGGAACATTCTCCAGGATAGATCATATCTTGGGTCACAAATCAAGCCTTGGAAAGAAGGAAACAATAGCAAAGATCACTAAAACTAAAAGTTGGTTCTTTGAGAAGATAAACAAAATTGATAAACCATTAGACAGACTCATCAAGAAAAAAAAGGGAGAAGACTCAAATCAACAGAATTAGAAATGAAAAAGGAGAAGTAACAACTGACACTGCAGAAATACAAAAGATCATTGAGAGAGTACTGCAAGCAACTATATGCCAATAAATTGGACAATCTGGAAGAAATGGACAAAATCTTAGAAAAGCACAATCTTCCAAGACTGAACCAGGAAGAAATAGAAAATATAAACAGATCAATCACAAGCACTGAAATTGAGAGTGTGATTAAAAATCTTCCAACAAACAGAAGCCCAGGACCAGATGGCTTCACAGGCAAATTCTATCAAACATTTAGAGAAGGGCTAACATCTATCCTTCTCAAACTCTTCCAAAATATAGCAGAGGGAGGAAGATTCCCAAACTCATTCTACCAGGCCACCATCACCCTGATACCAAAACCAAAGATGTCACAAAGAAAGAAGACTTCAGGCCAATATAACTAATGAACATACATGCAAAAATCCTCAAAAAAATACTAGCAAACAGAATCCAACAGCACATTAGAAGGTTCAAACACCATGATAAAGTGTGGTTTATCCCAGCAATGCAAGGATTCTTCAATATATGCAAATCAGTCAATGTGATAAACTATATTAACAAATTGAAGGAGAAAAACCATATGATAAAAGGAATCTAAATCGGAAAAGAAGAAGTAAAGTTGTCACTGTTTGCAGATGACATGATACTATACACAGAGAATCCTAAAGATGCTATCAGAAAACTACTAGAGCTAATCAATGAATCTGCTAAAGTAGCAGGATACAAAATAAATGCACAGAAATCTCTTGCATTCCTATACACTAATGATGAAAAGTCTGAAAGAGAAATTAAGGAAACACTCCCATTTACCATTGCAATGAAAAGAAGAAAATACCTAGGAATAAACTTACCTAAGGAGACAAAAGGCTTGCATGCAGAAAACTATAAGTCACTGATGAAAGAAATTAAAGATGATACAAACAGATGGAGAGATATACCATGTTCTTGGATTGGAAGAATCAACATTGTGAAAATGACTATACTACCCAAAGCAATCTACAGATTCAATCCAATCCCTATCAAACGACCAATGACATTTTTCACAGAACTAGAACAAAAAATTTCACAATTTGTATGGAAACACAAAAGACCCTGAATAGTAAAAGCAATCCTGAGAAAGAAAAACAGAGCTGGAGGAATCAGGCTCCCTGACTTCAGACTATACTACAAAGCTACAGTAATCAACACAGTATGGTACTGGCACACAAACAGAAATAGAGATCAATGGAACAGGATAAAACGCCCAGGGATAAACCCACGCACATATAGTCACCTTATTTTTGATAAAGGTGGAAAGAATATACAATGGAGAAAAGACAGCCTCTTCAATAATGGTGCTGGGAAAACCAGACCGCTGCATGTAAAAGAATGAAATTAGAACACTCCTTAAGACCATACACTAAAATAAACTCCAAACGGATTAAAGACCAAATGTAAAGCCAGACATTATAAAACTCTTAGAGGAAAACATAGGCAGAACACTCTATGACATAAATCACAGCAAGATCCTTTTTGGCCCCCCTCCTAGAGAAATGGAAATAAAAACAAAATGAACAAATGGGACCTAATGAAGCTTTTGCACAGCAAAGGAAACCATAAACAAGATGAAAAAACAACCCTCAGAATGGGAGAAAATATTTGCAAATGAAGCAACTGAGAAAGGATTTATCTCCAAAATTTACAAGCAGCCCATGCAGCTCAATATCAAAAAAGCAAACAACCCAATCCAAAAGTGGGCAGAAGACCTATATAGACATTTCTCCAAAGAAGATATACAGATTGCCAGCAAACACATGAAAGGATGCTCAACATCACTAATCATTAGAGAAATG
>NC_041229.1:86733336-86733749 GCF_002837175.3 Physeter macrocephalus | reverse complement strand
GGAGAGGGTGTGGAGAAAAGGGAACCCTCTTGCACTGTTGGTGGGAATGTAAATTGATACAGCCACTATGGAGAACAGTATGGAGGTTCCTTAAAAAACTAAAAATAGAACTACCATATGACCCAGCAATCCCACCACTGGGCATATACCCTGAGAAAACCATAACTCAGAGTCATGTACCACAATGTTCATTGCAGCTTTTATTTATAATAGCCAGGACATGGAAGCAACCTAAGTGTCCATCGACAGATGAATGGATAAAGAAGATGTGGCATATATATACAATGGAATATTGCTCAGCCATGAAAAGAGACTAAATTGAGTTATCTGCAGTGAGGTGGATGGACCTAGAGTCTTTCATACAGAGTGAAGTAAGTCAGAAAGAGAAAAACAAATACCGTATGCCAACACAT
>NC_041229.1:86722468-86733208 GCF_002837175.3 Physeter macrocephalus | reverse complement strand
TTTGTATCCACCTAGAGGGGTGGGATAGGGAGGGTGAGAGGGAGACGCAAGAGGGAGGGGATATGGGGATATATGTATACGTATAGCTGATTCACTTTGTTATACAGCAGAAACTAACAAACCATTGTAAAGCAATTGTACTCCAATAAAGATGTTAAAAAAAAAAGTGTATTTTATGCAAAGGGAACAGCTGAAGCAAAGTTCCCGAGGTAGGGATGAGTTTGACTATGACTTTCAGTGGGGCATTTTCAGTGACTTGATATGAACAGAGGCCAGATCATGACAGTTAACAGAAGAGAATTGAAGTATAAGGAAATAGAGAGTCTATGGGTAAACTACTCACTCAAAGAGTTGGTGTTGAAAAGAAGGAAGAGAATGGTATTGGTGGCATTTATGGTCGACAGTGGGCAGTGCCAGCCATTTCTATTTGGGTACCTTTCATTTCCCTTCCCATTTCAGTGATTTCCCCTCAATACCCATATTCTCAACCAGAAAGCCACATCCTTGGAACATTCATGTTAATGACTATGAGGTATTTGTGGGGTATGGAGATAAGAATACTCAAATCCTCCCACTTCAAGTCTCCACTGACAGCACGGAACTTGTTTGCACTTGTAGATACTGTCACCATTTCAGCAAACACAGAGATATTTGCTTTGGATCTTTATTATTTTTTTTGTTCTCTAGAATTTAGGATCACCTCTGGTTTCTAAGGCTTACTGTATCTTATTTTACTGTTGGTTAGTTTTGCTCACTATCTTTCCACCCTTACCCCATCCTCCCAGGTCAAATTCTAGAGAAAGGCTGTCCAATAGACCTTTCTTTGATTATGGAATGTTCTATAGCTGCATGTCCAATACAGGAACCATTAGTCATATGTGGCTATACAGCATTTGGAATCTGGGTAGTGCAATTAAGAAGCCACAGTTTCGGCTAGGACAACAGAAGAATTTATATTTTAATTTTATTTAAACATTAATTTAAAAATATGACACATTTAAATGTTTGGAAAATAAGTATGTTTGGAAAAACTCAGGTATATGAGTCAAATAATTTGATTATAAAATTTATGAAATCTAAATACAGATCAAGTCTTTCCAATCAATATTTAACATGTGTTCAGTAAGTGTAAAATGCACACCAGATTTTACAAACTTAATATGAAACTTTTTTCATATTTCATAAAATATCTCATTAATATATTAACTAATTTTAAAATGACAATATTTTTATATATTAGATTTTAAAATATATTATTATAAGTAATTTCACCTGTATCTTTTTACTGGTTAAAGGGAAAATTGGAAAATTTCACATTTCAAATTACATATGTGACATTTTATTTTCATCAGAGAGAGCTAATTTAAGGTATTATTTAGATATTAAAGAGCAGATTTGACAAATCTGTAGGTATATGAATATGATTCATAATGTTATTGACTTATGATGCTATATATTAAAACAGAATTGAGTTTAAAAAAAAAAGCCACAATTTCATTTACATAATTTTCACTAACTTAAATAGCCACATGTGGCTAGCACCCATATTTTTGGACAGGTAGTTCTAAAGTTAAAATTAAGGAGAGTTCATAGTTCCGAAATAGAAGACACTCTGCAAGTTCTTTGTGATTACTGAGAAATGCATCAGTGCAAATAAATAATTCCCAGGGCAACGAGGGAATTTTTCCTCAATTAAAAAAAAAGGAATATATACAAAGTAGGCCAAGTTTAATGTGCTTGAATATTATCAGCATACTAATTTAGCCCAAACATGAAAATACTGCTTCCTGTAAATCAGAGAGGTAATCTCTAAAGATCATCATTTCCCTAAGTGTGTTCTAAAGGGTGCTGATTTCATGAAGTCTTCTTTGATGAAAAAGGTGCATTGTCAAATAGGCTTGGAAAATTGGGAACACTTTTTTCCCTCTCTTATAGATTCACAATACACATCATAACACAAATGCTCTGGGAAATCCTACAGTAAATAACTCTGTGATACATTGTTTGACTCACTTTCTCCAATGTATTTAACCATGAAACTCTGTTTGTGTGTCTGCGTGTGTGTGTGTGTGTGTGTAAAACATTAGTGTTTTGACACACTAGAGAAATATTAGGGTTAAGAGTATGGACTTTGGGGGAATTCCCTGGAGGACCAGTGGTAAGGACTCAGTGCTTTCACTGCAGGGCCGTGGCCCTGGTTCAATCCCTGGTCAGGGAACTAAGATCCCACAAGCTGCGTGGTGAGGCCAAAAAAAAAAGTATGGACTTTGGGAAAAAGAGAGCTGGGTGAACAATGCCAGTTCTACCACTTACTACTAGCTGTGTGACCTTGAGAAAGTCATTTAATCTTTCTGACCTTCATTTCCTTCATTTGAAAATTGGAGATAATATCTATAAATAGCAGGCTTGCATGAGGATTCAATGTAATAGTGTATGCAAAGAACATATCACAGTTCCTGGGATCAAGTGGATCTTCCCCAAATGGTTAGCTATTATTATTTTCATTATGACGTCTATTTATTTATTTATTTATTTATTTATTTATTGGCTGTATTGGGTCTTTGTTGCTGCTCGTGGGCTTTCTCTAGTTGCGGCGAGCAGGGGCTACTCTTCGTTGCAGTGCGCGGGCTTCTCATTGTGGTGGCTTCTCTTGTTCTGGAGGACAGTCTCCAGCATGCAGGCTTCAGTAGTTGTGGCACGTGGGCTCAGTAGTTGTGGCTCGCCGGCTCTAGAGCGCAGGCTCAGTAGTTGTGGCCCACGGGCTTGGTTGCTCCGTGACGTGTGGGATCTTCCCGGACCAGGGCTCGAACCCGTGTCCCCTGCACTAGCAGGGGGATTCTTAACCACTGCACTACCAGGGAAGTCCCTCATTATGACTTCTTAAGTGACTGAAGGACTGAGACTTTCTGGGCCCCAGGAGAAATATGTTATGAACTGGTAGAGCTCATTTCTTGCCTGGAAATATTTTTACCTGTTGTACTGGAAACCTGGATGTAAGAGTGATCTTTTCTGCCTCCCTCTGTTCATCCTTCACTAAGAATGTACACTCAACATCAGATGCTCTCCATCTCACTCAAAAGAAAAACCAGAGCCTTCAAAATGACCTCCAAGTTCTGTGTGATCTGGCCTGCCAGGGCCTCTCTAACATTATTTCCTACTACTGCTGAGTCTACTCTGGCAAACAGACTGCCCCGCTGTTCCTTGGACATGTCAGGAACACGCGTCAGGAACCTCAGGAACTTTGCACCTGCTGGTCCCTCCAGTAGGGTACCATTCCCCCAGCCATCTGCATGGCTCCTTTCCTTCCACCCTTCTTAATCCTGCCTAAACTTGCAATCAACCCTACATACTCCAGCACACTTTACTCCTCTTCCTTGCTCTACATTTCTTGACTACACATCTGATATGCTATGTTTGTTTCTTAATATTTTGTTTCTTGTCTGTTTCCACGAATAGAACATAAACTTCACAAGAGCAGAATATTTTCTTGTCTCTTTCATTCTCTGCCATAACTCAGTGCCTAGGACAGTGCCTGGCACATAGTAGTAGATGCTCAGTAAATGCATATTGAGTAACCATATGCAGAAACTGCATATGTTGTGTTGCTAAGTGTGTTGCTAAGTGCATTCCCTCTAAGCCTGGTTTTGAATGACTTGTTGAAGCATGAAGCACACGGTTACAGGTTGGTTTCTGTGGTTTTTATTATTGTTTTCTGGGACCCATCAAACCAAAAAACCATATCTTGAAAAATATAATTCTTTCATAAAACAGAAATACTCAGTTTGAATTTAACACAGTTTCAAGGGCAAGATTTCTGATTTTTAAAAAAATAGCAGCAGTAGGGTTGCTTCCCACAAATTGTCAACCCAGAAACCAGATGGGAAGAAAAGCAAGAATTAGGCATATAGTTACAGAAAGATTAATCCCAATTAAGCTAAACTTGTGAAGGCTTATACATTTTAGTGGTTCGTGAGGCCCAGTCTCAACACGTTTTTATTAAATGTTCTCTGTATCTCTTATTCCAGAAATGGAATACTGAGAAGCAATGCTGAGGTTAATTCAGCTCTGATAATTGTGATTGCTGTGTTCTTTCTTTCACACAGGAAGTGTTCATCCAATGGGCTCCTATGGAGTACCTATTACACCCCACATAGTTAGATAAGCTCCTCACAAATATGGTTCCATGCTGTGCACACAGTAGGCACTCGATAAACTTTTTTTAACTATAGAAGAATAATATAATTGCCTTTCCCTCTTACTATTTTAACTTTTCCTACACTTTATACATTTGAAAAACAACACACTTGCAAAACTAAAATCTAACATGCATGACTAACCTTATCAAAAGATCCCTCAATATTTTTCAAAACAAAAAAATAATACAAACCAACCCCAAAATACTAAAACTTAGAACTGCTTTACACTTAAATAGCAATTTACATCATATAAACACATTCATAATCTTCATTGGTTTAAACAGGTTCGAGGTTCATGACTGGCTTCTTATACCAGATAAGTCTCACAGTTCCTAATAAGGTGACAGAATTCTCACACAACATACGTTGACTTGCAGAACCAAATAACCTGTTTTGATTTCATTTCAGCGCAGGTAGGAAGGCAAAGTAAAAGAGTCTCACAGTAAAATGTTCACCTGATAGATAATATGTCCTTGAAGTTTTGGCCGTTGTGCTCTTCGTTCAGTGAAGAAAACAATTTACATCACGATTATGGATATGGCTTCCCAATCCGAGGAGTCTTCCAGAAGACATTCATTCATTAACTCAACATATTGTTATTGAGGACCTGACTCACGTTAGATACTGGGAAAACAGTATTGCTAAGATATCATCCCTGCCCTCAAAGAGCTTACAGTCTAGCACGGTAAAAGTTTGAAGAAGGAGAAGCATATTCAAAGGAAAACTCATTGTCCAGGTCTGCCCTGCTCAGAAAGCGAGTTCAAGAAGCTGTAAGTATGTCCCTGGGAGTCAGGGCTTTGCTCGTTTCATCAAGTCAACTATCTAGAAGCCTCAGATGATCTGAGTCTGGTAAAGTCTTAGCAATACCTTTCCTGCCTCAGGTTCCCAGGAAAGAAAAACAAATAAGAGCCCAAGCCTTTAGTTTAAGGAGAGTTTAAGGAGACCGTGCGTAGTGACCACAGGAGCATCGGCTCAGACGAGCTTCTCAAGTGAGAAGCTGTGAGTTGCCAAAAGAAGGGGGCTTCACCTGGTTCTGGCTTGTCTCTGGGATTTCGCTATCCCTTGCAACACCGGGGGGAAGGATTCTGTTCACACCCCAAATTGGCATGGCTTGATTACCTTGAGTTCTCCAAGTCATGAACAGCACACAGAAAATGCATCAAACTCAAGCCAAGACAATAGAGAGATATGCTGAGAACTTAATACGCCCACCTATTTATGCAGGAACCGGGTGCCAAGAAACCGTCACTTTCAACAAATAACACAATCTGCTAATTATCTGCAGAGCGTTCCAGTCAGTACGCCCCAGACTCACTACCTAGCAGGGACTGCTCTTCAATGGAGAGGGTGAGAAAAGAGGCAAGACCAATTTGGAGGAATGTGAGAAACTTACAGGTTTGCAGAAGAGCAAGGTCGGAGAAGGATCCAGGCTGCCTAGATGATGAACAGGCCAAGCCGGAGAAGAAACAGCAGAGAGAGAATTAGCAGACACCCCTAATAACTTCACACAATTCAGACACACACAGTCACACAAACATTCATGTGTTTACACTAATTCAAATATCTGGAGGTTTAATCCATTCTGTGGGAAGTATCGTCAACTGCTGGGAAAGCCTCATAGTTCTTTAGCCTTCCTTGGAGAGCAACGTGTGTCTTTCATACAGGAATGTCTCAGATCTGTGCTGCTCATCTTCATTTCTCTCAGTTCCCTCAGTAACTGTGACTTGACAACACTGAGTAGCACCCAAGTCAGGCAGAGAGAAAAACAACTCGGTTTTACCTTCAGAACGTCATTCATCTCACTAAGCTGTGCTCCAAGGTCACTGGCCATAGTGGCTCTCATTATAATCAGGACAAATTCTTAATTCGTCATACTTCCAACCTTCTGAATCCATTACAGACACTCTGCAACCTTTGACTATGACTCGCTTGTCTGAGTTGAGGAAGGCACTGCAGGAGGTGTTCCATCAGTGGATGAGACGAGCCCCCTCTTATTGGTACGTGTCTTCATTCCCATATTATGCTCAAGATAGGCAGGAGGGAGGAGAAAGCCAAGGACGTGGGGAGCAGAAAAGAAAAGTTGCAAAAGGCATCTGGATGTTCAAACTCATTTTAAAAGTGTCTACAGGCTCCCGTTCCTCCCAGATTTCAGGGTCTGGCGATAAGTCTCCAGGGACCCAGAACAACGCCATCTTTGGAGAAGTCTCCAACTCTTTCCTGACCATAGATCCTGAACTGAGTTTTCTGTTTTTCTCTTCCATCCTTCCTTTCTTTTCTTTGTCCTTTTTTTTTTTTTTTAACATTCTTCTGGATGCAAATCTAGGCAAGACATCATTCACTTTGGAAAGAGTTAAGATGAGACAGGAAAGAGATTATCCAAAAGAGGAAAGATGATAAGAACTAACATCTGCAAAGATTCTCCCCTGGAATTAACTTCCTCTCTCACACACACACTCTTTTTCTCTCCTCTCAGTGTTTCCTTCTGTAATATAATTTTTACTCTGTTTTGTAATTCTAGTGCAAGTGTGTTCTATTACTAGCCCTTGTTTAATTTATCTGAGTCTAGCTCTCATCTCAGGTTCTGAAAAGAAATCCCTGTAGCTATTTCAACCCATTGTCCAAACATTTTAAAAGTGAAAAATAGGTTGACTTTAAAGTCTTGCTTTTGCTACAGTCTGGGGATTTGTTGTTGTTGTTGTTCTGAGAATAAATCACCATCTTCATCTTGACTAGCTAAATCAGTGGTTCTCCCTCCCCGCCCCCCCGACCCCGGGGACATTTGGTAATGTCTAGAGCCATTTTTGGTTGTCATAACTTCAAGGACCAGAGTGCCATTGGCACCTAGCGGGTAGAGATCATAGATACTGCTAAACATCCCAAAACACACAGGACAGCCAAATAATACACAACAAAGAATAATTCAGCCAAAAATATCAATTGTGCCAATTGGGAAACCACAGAACAATGGGAGTACAAGAGCAAACTCACAACTACCTCCCTTTTCCCACTCATTTTTAAGCAACTGGGATAAAAATAACCAAAGCCAGACCTTCTCTTAAGTAACTAAAAGTGAGCAGAGGTGGCAATTGAAGTTTTTCACCAATCATCCAAGGTGGAGGAGGGAAGATAGACTTGGCACCAGGTAAATCATTCCTGAATGAGTATAAAGCCCCCTCCACCATTATTCTTCTCTGATTTAAGCATAAAAGTCATGTGATTATGCAGTGATTACAGTCCACTGTGGATTGTGGAAGTCCTCATTCTCCACTCACTGATGCCTGAAGGTCGGGGTAGACTTCTCAGCATCCTTCTGGTTCATCCCACCAATCGGAGACCCTGGAGTTCATCCTAGAGACCACGCCCACCTCTCTTGACGAGGCCACGAGGATGCTATGTGCGGAGGACACGTCACCTTTTCCTAAATCATTTTGCATATAAAAACTTATAATGCCATCTGATTTTTTTTTTCTTTCTCCTTAGCAAGAAGCACATGGCTACAGACTGTTCTTGCAGTGGAAAAGAACTTCACAATAGAGGCAAAAACAAATCACAGCCACATACAGTGTCATATTTCACAGAAAACTGTGTACGTTTGTTCCCCATATAGGACATACTTCAAAGTAACAAAATAATTCTATCAACTGTCATGTTCCTTCTTCCTGTTAGAAGTAGATGTATTTTTTTTCCCCGTCATGGTACATAAATATCAGAGAAAAGTAGTCTTTGAAATATTTACGTCCAGGGACTTCTTGTTTGGTTAGCATTTGGGATGTGTTTAGGTTTGCGTTCAGTGTGTGTCAGCAGCTTCAGTTTTCATTTTCCCTCCATCCGCGTGCATTCTTCCCAAATTTATATACCAGTCTTCGTCCATCCACACGTTCCAGAATTTCTCTTTTGTAGTAATATCTGTAACAAAAGACATTGCATAAGGTGGCTGGTCTGATTAAGACAGCCGGGGAATAATGGGTCACACGGCCTTATCACGTTTGGAGACGTGAAACTCCTCACCTCATGGCTCGGCTGAGTTTTTCGTAGGTCATGCTGCTGTTGTTTTTCTTTTTCCCCCATAGCTGGGCCACAGCCTCTGATTTCAAGAACCTGAAGATGCCCTCAGACCGGTCTTCCCACTTGATTAACCCTGGATTCTTGTCTGGGTTCAGGAGGATGTCGCGGATGAATTCCCATAAGTGAGTCCCTCGCGGATCTGAGGTGAAGGAGGAAAAGGAGTTTATTCATGGCTGAAGTCACCGCAAAGGAGGGCTAGAGGAAGCCTAGAGTTGAAACATCTTACATCAAGTCAGAGATACTCGATTCCATGCTACCCACCTGTGACGCCAAATCACAGAATCCCCACTGGGTATTTAAGAATGAACTAGCACAGTTTTTTAAGTTTACAAATCAGAAAGCTGAAGCATGGGGAATTTAACTGACTTGACCAAGGTCGCACAGCTAACTAGTGGTAAAGCCAAGACAAAAGAAGAGGTCTTACACAGAGAACAGATTTGTGTTTGCCAAGGGGGCACGGGTTGGGAGGGGGACCAGATTGGGAGGTCGGGGTTAGCAGATGTAAGCTCTTATATGGAACGGATAAACAGCAAGGTTCTACTGTATAGCACAGGGAACTATATTCAATATCCTGTGATAAACAGTAATAAAAAAAATTTTTAAAAAAGAACGTATATATATGTATAACTGAATCACTTTGCTGTACAGCAGAAATTAACACAACATTGTAAATCAACTGTACTTCAATAAAAAGAAATAAATTTTAAAAATAGGTTTTAAATCTCCTAGGCTAGGAGGTGTATCTTCTAAATATGGTTGACAGATGGCTGGGCGTTCATTTCAACTTGTTACTTCCCAGGAGAGCAACGCTCAACCACTTTTATTCAGAACCTCATTTATTTAGAACCTCAACCAATGAGACGGCTGCCACCCAGCAACTGTGTGTCAGCCAAATGCCCATCGGCAGGGTCTTAGAATTCTAACTCCTAGAATATATTGGGGCGGGTTCTCACAGGGGTTGAGGGGGCAATTTGAAAATGAAACAGCTACTGTAATGAAATTAGCAACCAAATTCAATTCTACCCTCAGTGGATTTGTGACACACAACTCCCTCCCACACTCAATTTGAAGGGCTGTGTTCATTCAGTTCTGTGGGATGACCTGGAGTAGCAGAGAGCAGCAGTCCAACTCCTTACAATTTCCAGATGACACCACCTTGATTTCTTTCCGTGTCCTCCCCCACCCCCCACCTCCACGTCTCTGATATTTCACACACTCATAAGGTTTTATTATGGGGGAAATACAACTCCCCCAAAGCACTGTTGAATCTTAAGAATAAACAGTATTTCTTGGAACAATAACTCCACAAAAGTAAGAAGCCAACATTCAGCAAAAGAAAAAAAAGAATATACCCTCAGCTGTTTCTTCCCATCTCTCTCCTCTTCCCACCCTTTTTTCTGGAGAAAGGGAAATTGCTCACCCCATGCCTGCAAGAAGTGCTCGTTCACTGATGTCTCAGTTTTAGCACAAAGAGAACAGAATGAGGAGGAAATATCCACTGGGGCTCCACTTTGAGAAATGACTGCAGAGGGGGTTACTTAGCCAGCAAGTGATGCCTCTCTTTTCACACCCTACCCAGTCTGAGGTGAAGAAATGCAGGCAGCAGGTAGAGGCAATATTTGTCTAAAAACTGGTGGCCTCCAGTTACTCTCCACTCAAGGGGAAGGGCCAGGAGGCATCTGAAAGCCAGCCAACTTACTGTGCTTTTTGGTGTGGGACTTTGTTGGTTGGTCTTGCTGCTTTTTCATATCAGGAGACTCTGCTAAAGAGAAAAATGAGAACTGCTTCATTTCCCTATTTCCTACAATTATCATCTTCATTCATTCATCCACTCATTTCACCAGTATTTATTGAGCACCTACTACATGCCTGGCACTGTTCAGGTAGGTGGTCGTGTCCAAAACAAAACAGAGATGATAAGCGCTCTGGAGAAAAAATTTCAGGGTAAGAAATAGGGGTAGAAGTGTGGAGATGGGAATAATTTTGCCATTAAATATAAGGTGGTCACAGAAGACGTCTCTGATAAGGGGACCAGAAAGGTGTGAGGGAGACAGCCATACAGAGAGCTTGTGGAAGAGCTTTCCATGCCTGAGAATAGCAAAGGCCCTGAGGTCAGTGTGCATAGAATAGAAGGAAGCCAGTGTGGCTGTGAACAAGGGGCAGAGGGGAGCAGGTGAGGTTCAGATCACTAAGGCCTTGTAGGACTTTTTGAGGATTTTAGCTCTTATTCTGTGAGAAATGGGAAGCCATCGAAGGATTTATTTTTTATTTATTTATTTATTTATTTTTGGCTGCGTTGGGTCTTCTTTTCTGCCTGCAGGCTTTTTCTAGTTGAGGCGAGCAGGGGCTACTCTTCGTTGCAGTGCATGGGCTTCTCATTACAGTGGCTTCTTTTTTCTTTTTTTTTTTTTTTTTTTTTTTTGGGGTATGCGGGCCCCCCCCTGTTGGGGCCTCTCCCGTTGCGGGGCACAGGCTCCCG
>NC_041229.1:86656790-86722450 GCF_002837175.3 Physeter macrocephalus | reverse complement strand
GGAGCACAGGCTCCGGACGCGCAGGCCCAGCGGCCATGGCTCACGGGCCCAGCCGCTCCGCGGCATGTGGGGTCCTCCCAGACCAGGGCGCGAACCCGGTTCCCCTGCATCGGCAGGCGGACGCGCAACCACTGCACCACCAGGGAAGCCCCTACAGTGGCTTCTTGTTGCAGAGCACGGACTCCAGATGCGTGGGCTCCAGCAGCTGTGGCACGCAGGCTTGGTAGTTGTGGCTTGCATCCTCTAGAGCGCAGGCTCAGTAGTTGTGGTGCCGGGCTTAGCTGCTCCACGGCACGTGGAATCTTCCCGGACCAGGGATTGAACCCGTGTCCCCTGCATTGGCAGGTGGATTCTTAACCACTGCACCACCAGGGAAGTCCCCACTGAAGGATTTAGGTCATTGAAAAGTTTTAGGTTTATATATATATATATATATATATATATATATATATATATATATATATATATATATATAATACAAAAACGTAAACATTTATAACAAAGAAAGATGACTTTTAAGCCAGAGGAGTGCCTTTTTTGGCATGCAAAGTTACCTTTCAATCAGCCTGACAAAGGGGCCATTGACTGGCCTGAGCTCAGTACAGAGGGCCACAGTGGACTATGGAAACACAGATTAGTTTAACAAATGACTCATTATGGTAACCCTTGAGATTATAACAAAGAGGAGATGACAGAGGCAAATCTGTGAAATAAAACTTGTTAAAGAGAAAACTAAATGATCTAGCAGTGTGTGTGTGTGTGTGTGTGTGTGTCAGTGGACACTTCAGGTGTCAGGAAGACTAAAGCAGATCTTACCAAAATAAATTCCCACAATCAAAAATCTGCCAACTTGAATCCAGGGCAGCCCCTAAATGGTAGCCAATCCTGATAAGAAATTGGACCAGTATGTTGCATCCCTTCTGTGTACATTACATCAGGGCTCCCTAACTTAGGGTCTGCTGACCCATGTGTGGACTTCAAGGGCATTTCAGACTGACTGAAACCTCAGGCAAAGGAAGAGGGTCCACAGCTTTCAAGATTGTCAAGAGTGATCCATTATTCAATACAGTTTGAATACCATTATCTCCTAAGGAAAATGGTTAAGAAGACTAGCTCCTGTTTCTTGACCACTTACTATGTACCAGGCACTGTGGTCAGCACTTTACATGAATCACCTGTTTTGATTCACACACTCACCCTATGAAGAAGGTACTAGCAGGATCCAGAGGTTTTACTCATAACCACTATTCTATGCCATTTCCAAAGATGGTGCCACGTAACAGATTTCATAAACGTCTTCCCTGCCAAGAATCAGGTTCAGTTCTGCAACCCACTAGTTAGTGGGGAAAAGTCATTCCAATTTGATGATTCTCTATTTCCCCGCGTTCATAGATGCATTCACCTATCTGATTCCCCAGATTGTCACAACTCAGAGCTCCCAGCAGTTTGAAAGTCATGGTGGGATAGATGAGAGAGTTTTTATAAGATCTGGTTAGAAGAGAAACCTCTTTTTCTGGTTAAATGCGCCACCACCCTCCCCCACCCCGCCGCCCCTCCCCCTCAACACTGTCAGCAGGAGGGTTTGCACCCGACTTGGATTTCTCTGAAAGCTGAAAGAACAAATTCGCAGGAAATGCAAGGAGACTCCACTCTCCCTCCTTGTAGGTTTCAGGGTGAGGTTGCGACATCCCATCAGGATGTGACAATATTGCGACAGGTTGGCACCCACCCCGGTTTCCAAGTGATACATCATTCTGACAGGGCCACGTTGTTCTGCAGACAAAGAGTGGCATTTACCCAGCAGGCCACAAGCAAAGCTCATTTTCAAATGGCATCCAGGAGGGATGCAGGGCCATTATTTCAGAGCCAGCACTGAACTCAGAAAAACCCAAGTGTAGGTGTCTCTCAGCTTTTTGGCCTCAATCATTGTTTAGGGGTTGCAAACTCATGTAATGCAAGAATCAGTTACTTTGGGGGGTTAAGGTCCCTTTATGAATAAAATGGAAACCTTGGCCCCTCTCCCCAGAAAAAGGCACGTATGTGTACACTCGTGAAATTCTGCAACAATTTCAGGAGTGTGTGGGTCACTTAGGAGTCCATGGACTCCAGATTAAGAACCCGCAGACCAGCTACACCACGAGGAAATGTTCTCTCTGAGATGTCAGCCATTTACCCAAGCTAGACTTCCAACCAGCTTAAGAAAGACCTCCCGCGAAAAAAATCCCCCAAATAAAAATGTGTGCGTCATCGTATGCAAGAATATGCAGCCAAAGGCAAAAGAAAGTTGAATTTCTTCCAGCCTCTTCTTCCAGTCCCCAGGGCATGGGGGACAAGCTGTGGAATCACCCACCTGCCTCAGCACTAAAATCTTTTGTTCTGAAACCTTACCTTAATATGATGGCCTTGCCCCCTGTATCTTCCCCTGGCCCCCAAATCAAAGTCAAAACCTTTGAAGTTAACCACGTGGTTAAGTGATTCATCCTTATAAAATAATGGCTTGCTCTGGGGAAACTGTCCAGCTTGGCCTTCTCCTCCTCCACTCCCAGGCACCTCAGGCCAAGGTCCAGTCCAGACGGGACAGCACCAAGGCACAAGTTTATGATGAGTTCCAGAGCGTGACTTCATCTAAGCTGCTTCACAAGATGCAAAGATTAGAAGCATTTGCATATGATTCAGCTGTGAGCCATTTCTTTACGGGATATACAAATTTCAGTGTTATAATAGACCATGCCACCCTCGCTCTAGGCTCAGCGAGTCGGTAAATAAACACATCAATCCCAAGTTAGCCTGATTGGCTCGAGGACTATCGGGCAGATCAGGAACACTGGCGGCGGCCATTTTACGAAATGAGCAGATGACGGAGAAATCAAAACAGAGCCCGTTTCCCCACCTGTGTTTATCAGCGAGGGCGTCAGTTGACATGTGGCCTCGCCTCAGCGCGGCTTGTGACTTGCGCTAAAACACATAAAGATACTTAACTGCACTCCATCTCATGGGAGCTGGAAATCTAAAGACTCAGACAAATGACAAGGGTCTTTGGCGGGGGTGGGGGGGCGTCCAGTAGAGACTAAACTATTCTGAAAGGAATTGATCCTTACAAGGCTGTAATTAACTATCCTACCTGGAAGGCTGTTACCCCAAAGAATTCACCAACCCAGACACTGAAATGATTCTTTAAGTGATCATTCTGATTGGGGTCCTGGATGGCTTATCTCACTTTCCAGCCTGTGTTACAATTTCGGGATAGGAATCTGGAGTAAGGTGATCAAGAATCCAGGGAGGTGCAGGAGAGCAGACTTGTAAAGCCCATTTGAAGAAGGACTATTCAAAAGTAGAATAGTTGAACTCAGGAGACAGTGAGTTCCCTGTTACTACAATCATGAAAGCCGACATTGGTCCCTGTTGACTGGGAGATTCCAGCAGGTTAAGTCAGGATGCAGGAGAGAGCAGTGTGGCCTGGCTGGGAGGGCAGCAGAGTTGTTGATTACGGCTTTTCCTTTCCCAGGTGCCTAGAGACCTAACCATCTCTGAGGCTCAGGAAGTGGTTTGTTCAACTTTATTCTTCCTTGGAATCTTCTGCCCTAAGACAAAGACCCAGGACATGGGAGGTGACACCTTAGGAGGTGACACCTTAGGAGGTGTGTCAGGAAGTCAGAGGGTGACCATGGTGGTTTCTTCAGCTCTGAAAACCTTGGTCTTGACTGGGTGGCAACGATTGCCACAGAAATTTTACCCTGACTGGCTCAGTTCCCCCAGCATGGCAGATCCACTGCAGAGCCTTTCCAGTGTTTGATCTAGTTCCCTAATTTCAACAAATACTTAGAGTGACACATAAGGTGATGGGCCTCTGTGTGGAGGGGGAGGTCGAGAAATGAATTGGCCTCCGTTCTTAACCTCAATTCCAGAAGCATTTACCCTGGCTCCCAGCCCTGTCTCATTCAAAGGGCTTGACCCGAACAAAACCTCAAACCAAAAGCTTTCATTTTTTCAGTTCTCAAAAGCACACTCAACAAAATCAAAAAAAAAAAAAAAAAAAAAAATGGAAGGAGGAGGGGTTGTTGTTTGATTCTTCCTTTCACGGACACTCTTTTAAATCCCAGTTCTGAAGTTGCCCCAAATTCAATTCCAGGAAAAGACAGATTCACTTGTGATGGGTCTAAGCTCCATTTCACAGAGCCAAACAGATTCACAAATTTGCACCGAGATCAAGGGACAACACGAAACCCTCTCTTCACCTCCCCCATGCACTCATTCCTACCAGGGGACCTATTTGTAAGTGGACAAGGAGAAATAATCTGAAATACAATCTGAAAGCTCCTCTCCCAGACTCCCGACAGACCAACCCTCCCACTCAGTGTAACCCTGAGAGTCATGGGTAGCCCCCAGATGCATCCAATCCTAACCAAACACAACTCATATGAACATAATTCATAATGTGCAGGTGGTCTGACTAATTAGAGAGTCCTGATGAGCCAACAAGGTCAGACTTTAAAACTGACCTGGGATTCCCAGGGTTCCAGAAGTTTTCAGCTACTGCCCCTCCACCCAGAGACCATCATCCCAGGTTCACTGACCTCTGAATTCCACTGTTAGACATTCATTCTCTAAAGCCAAAGACAGCTTGTTGAAAATTAAATAGAGCCTTCTCCCCCATAAGTATACCCACATGTGAATAATTTTATTGGATAATTTCACAAAAGCAAGTTTTTACTGAAAAGAGAGTTTCTGTTGTCACAGAGAGTGACTTGGTTTCACAGGAGCAAAACACATTTCCTAGAGGCATCCTTGTTGGTCATTTTCAATGTACAGATATGGGCCCCAAAGCAGATTCTTTATAAACCTTTCCTAGCCTTTTAATGGGAAAGACTCCAGCAAAGTTGGAAATGTAGGGCATTGGTAATTCTCATTCATTCACAGTAAGCGCTTGCAGGAAGCACACTCAGCCTCGGATGTCAGGACAACTTACCAATGGGAAGGTGACCGCTGGTTGTCATGGAGATCTGGGCCCGGCAGAAAGTTTTGCTGTCCAACAACTCTGTGGCAATGAAAACATAAAGGACATTAAGAGTCCCCTCCTTACAACATAAATTTTTGGCTGTTAGAAAACCAGAATAAGAATGGAATACGGGTCTTAAGCGTTGGGGAGTTAGTTACCTACTGTGCTACCATAGTTGGTGTCATATAAATAGTTTTCTTCTTTCCAGGTGTTCATGATGGAAGGGTCTACAAAGGACAGAAAATGGGAATGTCAGCAATCACCTTCCCCAGGTGAGGAGTTTGCCTTTTCTTACTCACTGTTCATCAGAGAGGTGTGGGACAAGGGGCTGGTTCTCAGAGAGAAGAGATAAGATTCTGCTTCAGCCACATGTTACCTTATCATAATGTTACCCCAGTTTTCTTCCAGGGCCGTAGGGGAGACGGACTTTGTTACGGCCCCATCCAGGTGTTGCATTTTGAGGGAAGTGAGAGAAGTTGCAACAGTGGGATCCTGTCCTAGACCAATGCTTTCCTGAGGATATTCCCAGTCTGCACTTGGGGGTGTCCAGGAGCCTGGCATTGTCTTACATTCTACTATATTGTCACCAGAATATTTTTAGACTAGTAAAAAAAATGGTAGGGACAAAATAATTTCATGATTAATGAGCATCTTTTCCTAGTAACGTCTTCCTGGGAGAATTAATGATGTTTCTTTAAGAAAAAGTCTGCTCAGTCTTATCACAGAGTCTTTATTGCTAAAATCCAGAGAGAAGCTCTCCTCAAGTTGGGTGACAGCCCCCTCCCTCCAGGATTTCTCCAATATGCTTAAGGGGTGACATAAAATTTTCAAAACAAAACTAAGGAGAAGGAGATGAGAGTGTTACCAAATCAAATAAACAGGTTTTAAGAGTAGGGCCTCATTGCTTCATCTAGGAAAAGTTCTCTCTCTCTCTCTTCAGTGTGCTGGGTAAGCACAGCTCCTGACTCTTCAGATTTCAGACTCCAAGGAAACTCCCCTCCACCTACCCTAAACGAAGCCCAACTCCTACACACCCCTCACCTCTGGGCTGATCTCCAACAGAAGCTTCTTCTTTCCTGGCTGGCCAAGAGCTGTGAGATCTGGCAGGAGCTGTCACCTCATCCCCACCAGGAACTTCCTGCTCTCCCCTCGTCACACACAGAGGCTGCCCTCAGCTCCCTCCTGCCCAGCATCTGAATTTCAGGGCCTGACTCACTGGCTAAGTCCTCCTGTTTACGACATAGGGATTTAGCTGGTATTTGAACTACTAGCTACATGTTTGGCCACCCCAAGCCTGATCGCTTAGGGGTTACACCCTCTGTCCTCATTGGGTCACCTTGTACGCCTGTTGTTGTCTCTGAAAACAAACCGAACCGAAAAGGTTTGGGGGTGTTGGCCCCTGTATGAGCCTCCTTTCCCCTCCTCCCAGGGTGGAGCTTCTTCCCCACCCTTCGGCTCAGCTTTTCTGAACTGACAACATGAGAATGTCTGGATGGTCAAGGAGGAATTGTCAAGTACTTGGGACCTCTCCAGTACCAACCTGGCTCCTCCGCTGGGGCTATCTGTCCAGTCAACAGTGGGGATTCGGGGTCAGGGGGCACCATCCTCTCGGCCAAGTCCTGTGCCTGCCTCTAGGGCAGTCACGCCCATAAAGCGTAGACCCTCTGGGTAACTCAACCCTGGTCTCTGGGGGGAAGGGCAGGGCTAGGAATACCTAATTAACATGTTTAGCAGCTACTGTTTGTTCTTTAACAATGGTAGACCAGCCCCCTTATAAAAGAGTAAATAACTGCGTGGGGGCCAATTTCTGCCCCTAGTGACTCACAAATCACCCCAGGTCAAATCCAGTCCTTGGTGACTGGCACGCAACCTGCAGGGAGGCCTGAGGCAAACTCCATGGTTGGTCCATGTGGCCCGCATTCTCACTGATGTGGACATGGGGAGTGACCTTGGAGCAGTGGCAGCTCCTATGGACTTGGGGGGACTTGCAGAGCTCTCCCTAGACTAAGAGGTCATAGGCCAAAGGTCACTATACAAAGACCTCTGATTGGTACAAGGCTCTAGGGCACAACTTCTCGAGGCAGTTACTGCCCCCTGCAAGTCCCCAGGGGAGACAGAAAGTCCCCAGGAGAGAGATTTTGGGACAGAGGAAGGAGGGATGATTAGGCAGATGAAGGAGAACAAAAATGAATGTAGCTACCTTGGGACTGCAGACCCTACTCAGAGCTCAGAATAGTGGCTTTTGTCTAAAAGCGTACTTAAGGCAGGAGTCGGTTCCGCAGCTGCCTTTGGACATCCCTACAGAAACTCCAAGGTCCCCAGAAACTATAGTAACTACAACACCAAGTCCGAATCTTCCTCCTCCTTGTGAAACACACTCCCTCCAAGGGAGGAGGGGGAGAGGAGACACTGACTCTTCCTCTTCTCTCCCCTTTGCTTCTCCTAACTTGGCCAAGTCCAATCCCCTGACTCTTTGTGGTGACAAGAAAGCCCACTTAGACTCTGCATTTTCTGGGCTCCTGGATCAGAGCCTGGATGTTCCCTTGACCAAACATGGGAAGCAGAGAAGTGTGGGCAGAATTAGGCTCACCATCAATCTTAGAAATCAGAAATAATCGGCAGTCACTGGTCCCAAGGACGAGGGATGAGGCTCGTGGCTGCCTGGCCCATTGGAGACAGCCAGGGAAGAGACACCCCTGGGTTTCCTGCCACGGTACTGGCTCCGCCCTGCTCCCACACTCTCCCTCACACTCCTTCCCGGTTGTCCTCCGCAGGCCTTTGCCTACCAAGTTGACTACCTTTATGTGCCACGACTCACCGGCTTGTTCAGTCTTGACAATGACATTGTGTGTGGACTGGAACAGGTCACTGCTGCACTGGCCTGTGAAGGACAGATTGGGAAACTCAGAGCGGGCCCACGTGTAGCCAAAATGCATTGCTTGACCAAGGACGAAGCTGGCTTCATGGAAGAGCTTCTGACAATCCCACAGCATGATCACCCTTCTTTGCTTCTGGGAGGGAGCTTCCCTCTCTGGATCTATAATCTCAAACCTGGGGCCCTTGGCCCAGAAAATCAGTAGCTAGGGCACCAACATCAGATGGAATTATTCGGCCTTGTATAGAGAAGGCATCCAGTATGAAGGAAATAGAACTTTAGAAGTTGAAAGACCAGTTTTTTCACTAATAGCTGCAAGGTACTTCACCTTTCTTCATCTTGGTTTCCTCAACTGTATATTTAGGAGATTAAGCTAGCTAAAGTCATTAGATTTCCTCTAAGGTGCTTTCCCATACTAAGATTTGATACAAAATGCAAAGGAAACACAAGGAAAACCACCTTAATTCTTCTTTGATCTTAAATTTAATCAAACCCCTTTTGATTAGATCTAATCTATGAGCTATGTCTCGATAAGTGCAGTGATTCTTCCCTTATTTATGCCTGGCAACTTTTCTCCAGATGGATCATATATAAAAGCACATAGGGCTTCCCTGGTGGCGCAGTGGTTGAGAGTCCACCTGCCGATGCAGGGGACGCGGGTTCGCGCCCCGGTCCGGGAAGATCCCACATGCCGTGGAGCGTCTGGGCCCGCGAGCCGTGGCCGCTGAGCCTGCGCGTCCAGAGCCTGTGCTCCGCAACGGGAGAGGCCACAACAGTGAGAGACCCGCGTACCGAAAAAAAAAAAAAAAAGCACATATACACGTGTGAATTCATTTCATATGTTTTTCCTGCCCATCCAGATTATAAATATCTCAGGAGCAGGGGTCATGTTTTAATGTCTCTGACCTTCAGTTTTCCCAGATGAAAACTGCCCCCGTCAAATGGGTGCAATATTTATTTTCTCATAAGGTCACCAAATGAATCAATTCACTTAGAGTCCTTGTATAAGTAACTACTCAATAAATGTAAGTTAGTAGAATGTCTACAAAAAGGCAAACAACGAAACAAAGGTGAGAAATCTGGACACTAGGCATTCAGAGGCACCAGCAGCATGCAAGTCATGGAAGGCCAAAGATGGAAGGTCAAAGGTGGAAGGTCAAGGACGGCCACATCACCTCCCACGCTTCCCTGCCTTACGCTTCAATCAGGGCAAAGCTTTAAAGGAGTGGATTTAATTGGAGGTGGGGAGGTAAATATTTTTAATTCTTCAAGTGTAAGTCTGCTCTTTCTGAAGATGCCTGGGGGTTATTTTTAGAGCTTTGTTTGGTTTGGTTCTAGTAAAAGAAAAATGAGCAACCACCTCTGTGAGGTGGATGGGAAGTAGGGAGTGCCCAGGAGCTGAATGAGGTCATCTCAGATGGCCACCGCTTCTGCCCGCTCCAAAGCCAGACGCTGGGTTCTCTTCAGTGTTGATGGCAGCTATCTGGATCTGAATCTGGTTCATAGCCCTGGAGCTCATGCTTCCCAGAGCCCCAGCTACATGCCCAGACACAGATTCTGCTTAGACAGACATGCCCATTGTGATGTGGACAGGACAGCTCACTATTCGTACATATCACTGCTTTCCAAAATAGTTCTCAGAGGAGCTAGTTTTTTATAACCATTATCAGAAGAACCTTAGGCCAGTGTCAAGGGCAAGAACCTTAGGCCAGTGTCAAGGGCATTCTGCAAGATAGCTGTCTACCCTACCAGCTCTTACAAGCCAGTGTAGCACGCGTGCATGTGTGAATAAACTATCACCAATGGACAGCCTTTAAACGGTGCCTGTCTATGTGCTAGGTGAGGCCTCAGGAAAGACACCTGGGGCTCTAGGGCAGCACCAATCCCAGAAATCACTGCAGAAACATCCCAAACGTGTCCAGACCATTCGTTTTAAGCCTTTTTTCGATTCAGGACCTTTTAAAACTCTGTTGTAATATCGTAAGCTTTCTCCCCTCCCGAAAAACAAACTAGATCTAATTTTGCCTATTTTCTTACCACACTTACGTCCCATCTTAAGAACCTAGGTGTAGAAATTTTTTTTAAAAAATAGCCATGATGATCTTAACAAGCAAGGGATTGGGAATGAAACAATCGAACCCCATTTGCAAGGGAAAGAAGTGGTTTTCTGAGAGTACCAAGTATCCTGTGAATACCCAGCTAACCTTTGTCTCCTTGAAAATTAACCATGTAGAGAGAATTACATTATGCTGGATTTGTATGGGATTAGACACACCTTGTACCCTAGGCTTCAAACCTGTCCTCTCACCTCCCTTCTACTTCTCTGGCTCAGGAAACAGTAATTTGGAGGTGAGACCATCCTTGGATGTCCCTAAACAGGAACCCTGCCAGCTGTGGAGTCTCTGCTCTTCCCAGATGGTTCCTAGCTGGGCAGAGAGACAGAGACAGAGACAGAGAAAGAGTTACCATTCCACTTGAGATGCTGCAAGTTGCTGTAGAGGAGCTGTCCCGCTGTCCCCGCCGCCCGGGTGAACTCCTGCAGACTCATGCTGCAGAGATGTTCGCCGTTGATGTCAAACTCCTGGAAAGGGATGCAGCTGGCGTCCAGCTGGTTGGTGTCCAGGAGGTGCTGGAGCCACTCCCACACCTGGTACTTGGTCCAGTACTGAGGATGGATTTCATGCCACTGGCCTCCAAAAAACCCGCTGGAAACTGCAAAACAGGAGGCGGCCCTGTGAGTGACCCGTGTTTGTTTCCGAGCATGATCCCAGACATGGGGATGCCCCTCTGGCTGCCAGACGTCACAGGGATCACAGCCACCCTCTGCGTGCCTCGGTGGGGATTGGAGCGTGAGATGGGCTCTGGAGAGGAGGCCTAGGAAATGCAATTCTTTCCCCAGTTGTGGTGGGAGCCAATCATTCAGCCTCCGTATATCTTCATTTTGTTCTCCATATACTTATCCCTGAGCTCTGGATGAGGACACAACACTTGAAATGCTCTGAGATCATGAGCTCTTTCCCCACCTCCCACAAACTAGCATGAAAGCTAAAGCACTGCTACAGTTTCAACAGAGTATTAGCTTCTTGTCCACACCCACATAGTTCTCTCCTTCTTCTCCCTCCCTCTCTCCCATTTATTCCTCTCTCTTACACATGCATATATACACATACATACCCAAAACTCAGACCATTTTCAACCAAAAATGAAGCTTGAGACTCAGGTTCTTTTCTCTGTGATGCCTTTGCTGCCCCCCAAAGCGGTCCAGATGATTCATATGCTGACATCCTCCCACCCCATTCCGGTTATTATAGCCACTAGGATGTCACTTCCCTACTCAGCTACCTTCCGCAATTTCCCTTCATCCACTGAAATTAGGCCCCAAACTGCCAAGCCAGGCATTAAGGCTCTTCACTAACTATTCCTCAAGTGACCTTTTGCCTTTTTTCTATGTTGTTCTTTCAGCCCGGTTTGTATTCTACCTATCACTCCCTGTTGAATTTCCACCCAGCTTGCCGACCCTGACCACCCTATAAAGCCATCGCAGACCCCCCCTGACTGACTGCTGAGGGCTGCTGTCCTCTGAATCTCCAGGAGATGCACTTTACATTTCTCCTAATGACATTTGTCATGTTCTGCCTCTCCCGATGGGTCTCTAACTACAGTCCTGTTCTCCTTTGTAAATTGTATGCTCAAGGTCATGGACTCTGTCTTACCCATCCTTGTATCTCCCATAAAAACTACCTCAGAGACTTTGCCATCATAGGTACTGTCTCTCTCTTTCTTTAGTAAATTTGGGGCTGAAGAAGAAATAACATCGGAACCTGGAAGAGTTGTGAGGTGTATTCACAAGATGGTTAATTCAAGTACCGGTGAAGAAGAGGAGTTCATTCAAGCCAATAAATATTACTGAGCTCACTATGGACTAACCACCTATGTATGTGACTCTCATACTCACTTAAGAGAACATGACTAAATCAGCCCCAAATCCTGGAGGGATGGAGAACAGAGAACCAGCCTCTGGCGGCATGTAACCAGACTGAGAGACCTTACGATCCCCTTGAAAGCATGGGCCAAGGGAAGGAGCTCTCTAGTGGGCAAGGTGAGGGGCAAGGACAAGGGGAAAACCCTATTATAGCCCACCAAGCTGAAGGAGGGGAAATCCAGCTGAGCATGACACACAGATATTCCCACAAACTCAAGGATGGACCAATAGAGGAAAAGGTAGCAAAAGAAAATGGTCCCTAACTTTTTCTTCAAGGTCATGCTAGATCAGTACTTCTCAGACTCTAATGTGATTATGAATCACCAGGGAATGTGGTTCAAATGCAGATTCTGATTCCATAGATCTGGGGTGAGGCCTGAGTTTCTGCATTCCTAACAAGCTTCCCCAGGATGATTATGATGCTGGTCAGTGGATACAGTTTGAATGGCAAGGAGCTACAGAGCTCCAAAAGCTTTGATCGCCATAATGCCTATGGCCTAGCCCTCAACACCCCAGGAGGAAAGGCTGAAGGGGGAATGTTACAACCCGGTCCCACCTGCCACTCATATTATGTGCCTTACTCCTTATTCCTCATGGCCATACAAAAGCAGGCCTCAACCCTCAGCTTGGGCCTTAAAGGAGAAGCCAACAGTGGAGGGGGAAGGGGCAGGGACTGGACGAATCTAGTCCCAAAATTTAATTCCATAGAAATATTCCCTAATACACCAACACACAGAGCCTAGACCGGATGTCTCTATTTCCTCCCGACTTTTTGGCGTCCCACCAATACAGCTATTTAAGGGTGGGCTACATTTTTTGCAGCTCCCCAAGTCTTTGTTCTTTTATTTTTTAATTAATTGTGTTGCTATGACCGTGCAGCTCCGGGTTTGTAAACAAGAGACAACAACCCTCCATAAGCCCACACCAGGCCTGCGGTAGTTTCTTCTCTCAGTGTCACATGACCCCCATGAGAGGATGTCTCCTGATAGCGCAGCCTGTTAGAACTTGGCAGAACCCGAGAATTGTGGCTAAAGTTGACCAGGGGAGACTCCCCATCAGCCAGGCGACTCATCGGATTCCTGAAGCTTTGGGAAAAGCACTGAAAATCGTATGAGTTCAGCTCCTCTCTGGCATTCAACTGGCCTCCCCCATCAATCATGACCAGGTGCTGGGCCTTCTCTGGGGCCTCTGGAAGTTAGAGAGTAAAAAAGTGATGTTTAAATTCCACTCCCTGCTGACTACACTCCAGAGCAAACCAGAGGGATGCTGCCTTAATCGAGGGTCCTAGGGCCTGGCATCCCGAAGATTTTGCAGCCTAAAGAGCTTTTCCCTGTTTGGAATCATCCTTCGAGGTCCCCACAAGGAATCTGAGTCCTGCCACAGGGAAGTTCATGCCCAGAAAAGGCAGGAGTTCAGAAGCACAGGAGATCAATAAGAGAAGGTCACCCACCCCCGCTTTCAGCCACGTGTGGCTCGGCTTCCAAACTGGAAGGCGGAGCTGCCCACCGATCGGCCACTTCTTGGAGAATGCACCCCTTCCGCCAGCTTCCCACTGCTGCTTCCGGACTCTGCTCACCGATGGCCCATTTCCATTTTCTCAAGGGAAGCAAGCGCAGCAGAGTCTCTGGGGAGGGGATGAGCAGCAGGTATGGGGTGGGAGAAGGCCTAGAGCTCCCCACATCCACTGCGGTTCAGTGCACAGCAGTCTACGCAAACTGAACACCTTCACAGTGGGGTGCGGTGCCCTGATTCAGCAACAACTTTATTCGGTCTGGCTTCTACAGTAAGCCATGGGCTTGATCACCAAACCCTCTATAAGCCCCACCTCCAGGCCCCCCTTCTTCTAATCAATCAATTGGAGATTAAAGCACCAAAGGCAGGCACATGGTCTCCTAACAACTCTCCCCTCCCTTTACCAAGGGAGGTCACCGGAAAATGAAACAGAAAGATTAAGCTGCTATAACTCTCTTCTCCTTAACTTCCACGCTTCCAGGCGACGCACACACACACACACACACACACACACACACACGCGCGCATATACACACACGCACACACAGTTTTCCATCCTATCCTATCTTGATATCCCAGCCAACACTATTAAAGTTGGCCTTCCTTTGGGGTGCCCCTTCTATCACCCTCTCTGCCAGGCTACCAACCTGGACCTTTGAATATCGGGAGAAAACCATGGAATATCTCAAATGGGCTTCTGGCTGGGGCCCTGGGGGGCCTGTGAGGACCTCCAGCATGAAGAAGAGTTTTCTCCAGTCCCCCTGGTCCCCACACCCCCCGACTGAATAAAACCTGTATTTTTCATTAAGTTGGGAAACGAAGCCTAATTAAAGCCGAGGAAGAATCCCCATAGGGAGTGAAACTGACCCCGGCGCGCGGCCCCTTACCATTGCACGTGGGGTAGCTGTCTGTCCAGGCCGGCTGCTGGTGGAGGAGATTGTTGCTGGGATTGAGATTCATTACACCACTTCCTTCCAGAATCATGATCTGTAAGGGGATCAAACAGGCCGTTCAGCCAGTGCCTCTTGGACAGACGTCATTTGAGAGTATAGATCATAGAGTGAATTTAGGAAGGAAGAAATAATTTGGTCCTTCCATCCATTGCCTGCGAAGCATGTTGCCACAGCCCTTTCAGTAAAAGCAAAACTCACTGGCAATTAAAAATTTCCAGGTTCGATTTTCATATGCATGAGGCAAGTTTTTACAGCCACCCATTCACAAATGAATAATCTCTGATCGGGAATGAAACGGGAGGAAAAGGTAATACCTGCTCACTGGGTGAGTCTGGCCAGCAGCCAATTTTTTTTTTTTTTTTTTTTTTTTTGACAAAAGTGAAAATGCCAAAGAGGTTTTTATTTAAAGTAAAATTTCAATCAATGAAAACCCAAACGGGTAGCAGAACAGACCCGGCACCTGTGCAGGAACTCTGACCTGAAATCAGACATTTACAAGTCCCGACACATCTGAGCAGCCTACACCTGGGCATCCAGTAAATTTCCTCAGCTCAAATGTCTGCCACGGGATGGGCTCGTCTTGGAGGACCTCTGCCATATCTGACCTACAGTTTTTCAAGTATTTGGCTCCGTGATAATATTAGAAATCAGTTGGTTTTTTGGGGACAAGACACTGCCCCTTCCTGGTAAAAATTCAGCCCCATATTCCCTCTCCTTTTAGAGACCTGGAGAATACCGCAGCCTTCAAAGCTGATCTGAAGCTGACTTTCTCAGTCTGAGGGCTAGTTTTCTCAGTAAAGGACCCAGAAGAGGCTTTCTTCCATGAGGCTGTTTGGGTTTTTTAAACCACGTAAACTTTTTACACTTTAGAAATATTCACCTCAGTCGTCCAGCATCTACAATGTTCCTACCCTCAAGGCAGGCGCCCTCCACCTTTCAGACTCAAAGCCCCAGAAGTGTGTTCAATCATCCAAAGGATGAACAGCTTGTTTCCAGAGGACGATTGAGCATTACCCAGGGCCTCTAAGGGTAACCTGCTCTTTCTAAATGTTCGGGTAGGGAGAAGAGTCTAGCTTTAGAGTAGCAGATCATGGAAATGTTTCTGCCTGTATGGGGGAAATCTTGCTTCTTCACGAGTCACCAACCTCCCCCAGTTGGAAACTGCCCAGCCAGAGTGGTTCCATCCCTCAAAACCCTTCCCTCGAATTTAGCTAGTGCTCCTCTGGTTCTATGTAGGGCTTGAGAGGGGAGAAGAGGCGTCTGGAAAAGGCATAAAAATTCATTCATGTATTCATTTATTCAACAGATATTTATCAGCCTTGCAATGGGCTGGGCGCAGTTTTAGGGACCAGGGATAGAGCAGTGATTACGAGTTGAACTAGGCTAAACAGGAACATTTATCATGATTATTAACATCATCATCCTGGTTGTTTGGCAAATAATTAGGCCTAAGTAGAAGGTAGGAGAAGGAAAGACGGGGTGGGAATAATGAACACTGTAACAGACCACAGGGTGCGGAGATGGCAGAGCTGGATTCTACGTAGTGGTGCCATAGAGATGAGTTTTGAAGTCAGAAGGAGCAGACGTTTATCCCACGCTCTCACACTTACCTGCTAAAGTTGGTACTAAGTCGAACAAAAGTCATTAACCTCTCTGAACCCCAGTTTCCTCTTATGCAAAATACAGGTCATCATACGTACCATGTGTATTGGTTGGAGCTTAAACGAGTTCCTATACCTCAAGCACTTGGCACAAAGTAGGACATGACCGCATGGTAGGTATTATGAGGAGGAGGGCGACTACATCTCTGGATAACCCAAACCAGAAGCAACCTTGGGCCTCAGTTTCCCCGTGCAAAAATTTAAAGAAGGTAAATTGCTTCTTAAGTTCATTTCCAGAAATCTCTTTGATTCTCACTGTCAGAGAGAAGCAACCCAAGTCAAGCCTTCTCCTTCACAGGAACTGGGCCTTTTCCCATCGAGCTTTCTACAGCAATTGCCCTAAGCTAAGAAATCAAATGGGGGACTCCAAGGTACAAGAAAACTTCCAGGTCCCCAGAGGGGTGGCTGGTGGAGGGAGGAGGCATGGCACCGGCTCCTGTTTGCTCAAGGCCGGGCTTGTTCCTTGCCAGCATTTGCTCAACTACAAGCAGTAGACAGGTTACTGTTTAACCCTGAAGGGGCTGCAGCTCAGAGCCCAGCCCGTCTGCCTTCCAGGCTGTGCGTAAGGGTGGGGTGGGCAGCGGAGGCTTCCCTGAAATTCTTTCACAAGGGTTTGCCCACAGGGCTGTTTCAAAGTGGCCATTTCAGTGGAAGCCAGTCCTGCCGGGGCCAACTAGGACCCACCTCCTCAGCCGGCAGGCCCAGACCTCCTGCTCACCACTTCCCGAAAAACTAGAAGGCAGGGTGGTGTGAGGCGTGAACGCCTGGCTTTGAAGTCAGGGAGAGGTGGGCTCAGATCCTAGTTCCCCTGATCGCTGTGGGTGACCTTGAGCAAGTTCAAGTCTGTCTAGCCTAAATCTTTCTGATCCTCACTTTCCCGTCCTGTAAAATGGGAACAACCCAGACGCAGAGGGCTGTGGGCATCAAATGAGCTTGTGCATGCAGAGAGCCGAGTGGGTACTAAGGAACAATTCAATAAATGTCACATGACCATGTGGGCCAGTTTTCCTCTTAGGACCGAATGCCCACCAGCCCCTTTCCTCCGGGCAGACATCATTTCTCAGCACAAGGCATCCAGAACTCTCAACCCACAGAGAAGCCCTGAGGACTACAAGGTCACAGCTGCCTGGTCGCCACCTGGCCCCCCAGGAGGCTGAGCGCGCTCCCCGCCGGCACCCTCTTTCCAAGGGAAAGCAGCTGGCAGGGTGAGGGGCCCTTTTTTACAGGGCGCAGTAAATGGTTACTGCCCATAAAAGCGTTGATGTGGCTTATTCCTTAGTGAGTCAGAGTTCAGCGAGGTCACCCGGGCTTGTGAGGAAAGAAGATCAGTATTTTCAACCCAGCTTGGGGCTGCAGGGACAGCGCCCTTAGGGTGGGCACCAAAGGCCCCCCACCTCGGGGCCAGCATGGTGGATGGCCTTTTACCAAGTCCTACCCCCCTTGGAGGCCCAGCTCTTCAGGTGTAAAATGAGGACATTTGCCCCCCAGCAGCCTTACAGGACTGTTGAAAAGATCAAATGAGATAATGGATAATAAATGTGCCTTGCGAATTGTTTTAAAAAAAAAAAGCATTATTATAATCAACTCACCCACACTCCCATATATGAATATAAACTTTCTATGGTACATGGTGATTACTTTATGGGGTATAAAAAGCAACCCTTTTCATTAAAAAGTAAGGGAACTATTCAATGCTGCTCTTTAAGCTTTCTACTTTACCTTCAGCATAGCTTTTATTATTTTCTTTCAAAAGAAAAATGTATCAAGTGTGGGAGGTAGAGACTTTGGAATCTCTGAGGCCTGGGTTGGAATCCAGGCTCCCCATCTTTCAGCCACATGACCTTGAGTATGTTACCCTTTCCCAGCTCAGTGTCTTCACTGATTTCAAAGGGTAAGTTGGGGAAAGTGGATGTCCTCCAAGCCTAAGGGCTGTTTGGAAGGATAAATAATATCACGGATTTAAAGGTCCCTAGTCCGATGCCAGAACACATGCCCTCATTTAAAATCAGTTTCTTTTCCTTTCTTTAAACATCAGTTCTCAGGGTGTTGCTCTAACCCATTTTACTTCTTCCAAGATTGGAAGAAGTAAATTCAGAGCCTAAGTAAGAAGGTTCCACCCTTCGAGCCAAAAGCAAGCTGGGGAAAGGATCTATTTGGCCTCATCTCCAGCTCGAGGGAGAATTCTAGGGGTGAAAAGCAGTTTCTCAACCTCAGCACGACTGGCATCTTGGTCCAGGATGGTTCTTTGTTGCGGAGGCGACTTGTGCATTGCAGTATGCTTAGCTGCATCACTGGCTTCTAGCCACTAGATTCTAGCAGCACTCACCCACCACCCCCCTGAAAAATGTCCCCTGGAGCCAAATCACCCCCAGTTGTGAACACCAGTCAAATTAGAGCCTGTGGAGGTGACAGCTCAGGCTTTGATCTTGCTGGTGTGGTGACCTTGGACTGTTTTCTATCTCTTCTGAGCTGCTATATCCTCTCCCAGGAATGGCATTAAGTATCACTACCTAGGCTTGCTGGAGGACTGACTGAGATAAGGGACTGCGAGGTCCCCAGCACAGTGCCTGGTCATGCCAGGTAATTGCCTCCTAGGTGGAAATTTAAGAAAATGCACTGGGTATCAGGGCCCGCCTTTGTCTGTTCCCGCGTGGTATGTATTCTGGGAACACAGCACAAATTACTACTGGGCTATTAAAAACTGCACACCCCAAAAAAGGTAAATCTTAATTCAAACCGAAAGAGTGAAATGCAACGTGGGTGATGCAGCGTTTTTCCATCTGCATTCTCTTACCCCCCCCCCTTCGTGTATACAAACAATCGGAGGGAACTTTTCGCCCCCTGTGATTGTCTTGACCCCCACATTCGCCCAAGGCATCACCCTTTACACGACTGTTCTACAACTGACACTTTGGGCGACAGAAGTCCGGAGCCACGCGTGGGACCCAGTCGACTACAGTAGACGGAACCTCATGCCAGCCTTCCAGCCAGGACCTATTCCACCTTAGGCAGCAATTCCCTGGCAAACAATGGGCCGCTAAGGTCTGACCAGTCCGAACCCATTTTGGCAGAGAGACGGCACCGTGCTGTGCTGGCGTGGCCACAGACACTCTTCACTCCCCTACTTTATGAAGTGGCAGTTCGGGGTTAAACACAAATTCCCACAGAGCCCTAAGGTGCTAGGGTCTCAGACCACTTGTGGGCCACCCACGCATAAAGGCGATCTACCACCTCTGTACCCTCTCTACCAGACCTTCATCAAAGGCTAAATTCCCTTCGAGCACCAGCTTGACCACCACGCACAGGGAGGACCAATGGATCGGGGTGGAGGCCATCAGAGCACTTGGCCTGACCCTAAAGTTTAAGAGTCTCACATTTTAGCTGTTGCTCAGTGGTGCAAATGGGAATGCACGAGAAAGAGGCCCACTAACATCTGGGTTGAAAGGCCGCACTCAAGGTGCGAGGGGCTTCAAACAGCCCGGCGTTGCTGCATTTCTGGAGGGCAGCTCTTACAGCGGCTCAGATGGTGAGGGGCGAAATCTTGATTCTGCCCCTTGGCAGGCTGTGTTGACCTTGAGGAAGTACCATCCTCTCTAAAGTCTCAATTTCCCCCTATGCCAGAAAGTGGGGGAAATGGAGTTGATGTGCGGATTAAATGAGAATGTTTAATGTGTGAGAATGTAAAGTTCTCACACATTATCTCACACGTGGCAAGTACCCAGGAAATGTTAGCAGTTATCATGGGGTCTGCCCAGGGATCTCTCTCTAAACTGTGCTGGTTGGTTCGGGCGACATTCTTGGGGTCGGGTTAGACCCTTCAGAGGCAGGATGGTGTAATGGTGGGGAGCTCCAGGCTCTGGAGTCAGATGGCCATGGTTCAATCCCTGGCTTTGCCAGTTTACTAATGGGGCAAGCTTGGACAAGTGAGTCAACTTCTCTTGAAGGTCTCAGTTTCCTCATTGATAGAACGGTATGAAAAGTGTTGATAGATGCTATGAAAAGGGTTGTTGAAAGACAAAATGAGGAGATACCTGTAGAGTGCTTGGAAAAGTGCTTGACACATATTAAGTACTTGGTAAATTTTAGCTGGTTTTTATAATCATTATTATCATTTCTTTATTGTGTTGTGGCTATTATTTTGTTGAGTCTCCAAGGAGGAAATTGAGGGTTAAGTTCACTCCAAGCAAGGCTTCTAATTTCCACTGTCTACATCATATTCAGCAATCCCAGCTGGCTGGCACAATCTAGCCTAGGGCTGGACTTGTGCCTCCCCACTCCCCATCCTGGGCTGCTGGGTGGACGCACCGTTAGGCTGAGCTATGGACAGCATCTCTCAGCCCCTGCTCACAGAAGCCGTGCTCCGCCCCTCTGGGCATGCATCCTTCCTGCTCCCCTTCATCCCACGAGACACACGCTGCCTGAGGCTGCCGGGAGCAGTGGAAGGGCACACCTCGGCAGCCCTTGGGTTACCACCCGGCATTGTGCTCTCACACACCATGGCTGGTTTGCACAGGAGAGCAGCACATCCAAAGTGGGAGCTCCTGGCAGAGAATGGCCAGAGGATCTCTCTATCCTACAGGGTCCCTTAGCACATGAACTGCTCATTTACTGGAAGAAGGGGGTCTGGGATTTGAGCTCATAGGGACAGAAAAACGAGGGGAAGGGGGCACCACTGGGACTTTGACAAGGGACCAGAGTCAGGCACTCCAGAACCCAGGAGGCTCTGCCCAGTCTCGGGACCCCTACCAAGGCCAAGAACTGCTCCACTGGTCTCTCTTCTTAAACACACAGAGAGAACCTGCCAGCAGAGACAAACGCAGCCCAGCTCGGGCTCGCTTATCTGGAGCAAGGTGTGTCTTTTGCTCTGTGGTGAGGTTACTGAGACCTAGGACAAGATGCTGTAAAAATGAAAACTAAAAAAATAATAGTAATAATAATAGTAACTATACTATAGTAGCTAGGGTTTATTGAACATCGAAAGTGTGCTGGCTCTGTGCTAATTGTTTTAAATACATTATCTCAGTCAATATTCACAATTACTCTGTAAGGCATTATGTCATTTAACAGATGGTTTATCCCAGGCTCAGAGAGGTTGGATGACTTGTTCAAGCTCACACGGTTTCGAAAGAATTGAAGCTAGAAGAGAATTCAAACTCCAAGTGTCTAGCAGCAAACCCTGGGAACTTTCTGCTGAGAAGGGGGTGTTTTGCCAGAGAAGAAAGATGCCTTCAACTCATCCTCACCCATATCCCCATTCCATAAATACTCACAGCATTCTCCCTCTGTCATCTGGGGCCTCACACCTTTACCAGGTTTCTTCAAGATTACAAAATTCTCTGGTTCATTCAATCGTGCGGTGACCCTGATTGAAACCCTTTTCCTTTTTGCCAGAGCCACCTGAAGCCATCACTCTCCTCAATATATTCAAGAGTTCTTTTTAGAATGAAAGGGTAGAAATCTGTCTTCATTCATGTCCTACCTACTCAGGTAGGAATATTTAGGGTATGAAAGCTGGGCCAGTTTTACTCTTTTAGCCATTAATTACAGATTTATACACCTATATATTTATATACACATACATACATATTTACATGCATATATATACATGAGCATATTTGCACACATATATAATATAAACTCTCCTTTATAACTCAGTAAAGTCATTTTTATTTTGGAAATAAACTGGTCCATAATTCTTTGTGCTTCATCTGAATTAGCTCTCAGTCCAGAAAGTAGGGTTTGCTCTTTCTGGAAGGGTAAAGATACACTGGGAGCCACCAGGACCACAGAGCAGACCGTAACGTAAGCAGGGCTTTGCCTGTATTCCCTGTTCCCAGCCCCAGGGGACTGAGAGTCAAAGCCATGGTCTGCCTTCTTCCCAGCTCCTTGATACATTCAACCACAACATCCCCAAATGGCCTCAGACCTGGCTGCCTTGTGTTAGTATTTTTACTCCTCAGGCCCGAGGAGCAATTAGACATTGCAAATAATTACTTTTGCAATGACAGTAATATCCCAACCATTCTCGGTCCTTAATCAAAGTTACCAGCAGGTGAATTCACAGCATTTGCCTGAAGGATGTTGCAACAGATTACTGACTTCCTGTTTCAACATGACTGTCATTTCAAGGAACTACTCCCAACGAGGAGAAAAGAAAATTCAAGTACATGTGAAATCTAACTGAATGTAATACAGACAATCATTTGTGTTTTCCAAATGAATCAAGCTTGGGGAATGTATTTGATCCTCTCGGGATTACATCACAGGTAATTGCATACCCTCATAATGTGTTTTGAAACAGACATTTCATGTTCCCAGGGGCAACATCAGAAGCATTATTCCTGGGCTTTCAAGCGTTTTCATGAGCAATGATGTCATATTGGGAGGCCAAGAGTTGATCCATTATAGATACACTTTACTGACTATGAGCCATTTGGAAATATACATATTAGGCTGATCTTTATCAGTGTTGGTGCCAGATCCAGACAAGATGCAGATACTGACAGTGGAGAGGCACCAAAGTTGATCAAAAAACAAGATTACCTTTCATGACCCCAGGAGCCTTTATCAATCTCGTTCAGATATGACAAACTAAGAAAAATAGGGCAAGCTTTGAAGCATAAAAGGTCACAGAGTCTTCTGAGACCTCAAGAGAAACTAGGGTTTTCTCCTCTTCAAAATGCACACCAGGTTTTGCACGTATTTTCTGGGCCCCAGGCCCTCTAAAGACCATCCACTGACCCCTGCAAATCTATGGACACCATGGATCCTTAAAAAAAAAAAAAATATCTCTTGCACTCATGTTGGATTGAAATGTAAAAAAACTTTGCAGTGGAGTTAGGATTGGGAGACAAGTCTACTCCGACCTCTGAGAGAAGGCCTGAGAGATTCTATTCTTGCTCTTACTTGACATGGGTGTTGCCTAGTTTTCCTATGGTGACACCAGGAGGGGCCCCACTGTCCCTCTCCATCGGCACCTAAAGTAGGGATCATGCTGCATCCAGGAGAATCATTCTGGACCTCTGTTTGGCAACGCAGTGAAGAATTCACCATCCTCCCCACCACCCTGAACCTCAGTATCTCTCTCCCCACTAATCCTCGATCTCTATTCTAAAACCAAATAATCATAAAGTAAAGATCATATAGAAAAAACAAAAAAATCCCCAAACAAAAAACAAACAAACAAGAAACCAGGCCTACTTTTACGACCCTAGGTCTCTGTAGGTCTTTGGAAATGTACAGGTATGGGGACTAGAGGATTACATTTATGGTGCTTATTCTCCTACCTGGCTGATGAGGCTGCACGCGTGTTTCTCAAAGGTTGGTCTATAGGCCACCTGTATCATCATCACCCGAGAAGTTAAATTTGAAGTTTCCTGAGGTCCCGCCCAGACCGTGAATCAGAATCTACATTTTTGAGACCCTCCCTTCACGAATCCTTAAGCACTCTCACAGCTGAGAGCTTCTGGCCAAAGATTCATCTACTTGCCTTCCCTCGATTTCCCACAACAAGATAACAAACTCCAGCAGATATCAGCCCGAAAAGAAACACCCATAAACACCAGGAAATCTTTGTAAAGTCAGAGACAATACATTCAATGCAAAGAACTCAAGCTCCAGTTCATCTGCGGAGATTCTATCACTGTATTATCTGCAAACTTGAAATAAAGCTGTTCCTAATGTCCAGTACCACCAAATGGTTCAATGCAACAGTGCTCAACGAACTTACAAGTATGAGTCTCCGAAGGCCGAACAAACAAAGCCAGCATTTGCAGAGGATTTTTGTAATGATTATTTCCATCAAGGGAATCTCATGGCTGGCTGAGTCACCCGTTACCCCCAACCCCAACCCCCGCCCACCTCAGCTCTTCCAAAGTTTACTTAACCACCTTGGATTTCAGACCTCATACCGAAGAAAATTAGTATCTTAGCCTTCAGCAGAGAGAAACAATCATCAAGGAATGTTTGTCCCACAGGTATAAATATGTATCACCTCCAATTAATATATATTTCTTGACCGTCTACTAGATGCTAGGCACCGTGCTGGGAGCTGGGGGCTCAACAGTGAACAAAACCCAGAAGCTGCCCTGCTCGATTGGACTATCCAGAGAGGACACCACTTCTGAAAGCAACAGTAGCTCTTTCCAAAATCATCTGACCACATTCGCCATCTCCTGCTGGGGTTTCCATGGAGCAAGAGGAGACAGAGCCTGGCAACCTGCTCTGGCATTTGGAAATCACCAAGCTTGGAAAGAACTTTAACTCCATTTAAAAACAGGACTGATCCTCCTCTCTCCAGCAACCCCAAGCCCTCACCTTCACAGGAAACCCTCACCAAGACCTGGAGTTGGCAGCCATGAGTTTCACGCGAAGCAGCCTCAGCCAAAACCAATCTCCACTCAGGGCAGAATAAAGCAGTTGGTTGTCTGGATGGCTGAATGTCTCTCCCCGAGACAATGGTGTGTTTATGTGTCGGAGGGTTAGGGGCAGGTTAACATAAAACCCACCGTAAACAGAGCTGTTAATTCAGTTGCTGGCAGGGGCTTCTGTTATCTTCTGAATACCTCCCAGAGGGTATAAGCCCTACCTTTGCATTTGAGTTGGCAGCAGAGTTATTTTTTTGCACCTGTTGCTCTGCTCCAATAACAACGCAGTTAAGCATTGATTTGTTGGAAAATAAACAGAAAAAAGCAAAGAAAGGCATCTGCCCAAACAGCCTGAGCTGGTTTGACAGAGCGTTCATGCCAATTTGTTTTTCCTATAAAAATCAAAGAAAAACCTGCGCTTTCACTTTGGATGCTACCCTCCCACTCCCTCAGAAGAAAAGGTGGTATCGAAGAGGCCAGCCAGAGCTGGCAGGGCCAAGGAGCCAGAAGACACGGTACTTTTCCATCGGCTGGCTCTGTGAGGGTGCTGAGGGGTGTCCAAGATCTGCAGAATGACATGGCCAGCCTCCAGCCAGCCCAGGTTAAGATCCTGAGTCAGATAAACAAGGGCAGAGAAGGGGCTGCTGGGGTATGATCAAAACCCAAACCACACTCTTCCAAATGGTTGACTTCTGAAAGTCAATATGGTTCAAGTAGTAGGTGTGGCCTATGGGTACCTCCCTAAGCAGAGACTCAGCCTGCTTCTCCCAAAGACTTCTTCGTCTAGCCCTGAGCAGCAAGCATAGTTTGAAAACTCCAGGTCCCTGGACCATAGCTTTCCCAGTGGGGAAGGGAGGTTAGCCATACCTACCTCCAAGGCAAGATGTATAGACTCACTCATGTCCCGCCAAGCGACTTGATGTGCCAGGTCCCCAGTGGAAAGGACCTAAGATGTTCACAGTGTGATGCCTGCATTAATTCAAGCATCATCGTGATCTCATTTCTCAACAGTCTGTCAATATCACATGAGGAGCTCAAGCCAAAAAGGGCCACAAAGAGCTAAACAAATCACTCAAATGGAGATCATGACAATACTAATTAAGCAGTGGCATCATCACCCACCCTTCAACACACAGTGTCAGAAGAAGCCTCTTAATATCTCTTTTTAAGCCTTGAGCAGAAAGCCTAGGACATGGGCAAGGCTCACTGTTCCCCGAGATGACCACCTCCCCTCAGCTTTCTCTCAGCTGTTGGGCCTTCATTATCACCAGACCACTGGCTTAATGGGGGAGTCACAGCAGTGGGGGAAGGCCTCGGAAATGCCGCTTCTCAAGGAACGTTACGAACAAGGTGTTCCGACAGAAGAGGGACATGGCTGGCTGAACATTCCCAAGCATTCTTGTCATGAGCAGGGCAGGGAGTGGAGTGCCTTGGAACCAAACTGGGCAGCCAGAAAAATAAAAGATTTAACAACACCCTCAGTTGACTGAAAAATAAATAAGACCAAGGACGCAAGAATGCGGGAAGGGTGGAGGGAGGTAAGAGGTGGGAAGCGGAGCCAGGGAGGGGTTGGGATGGACTGGGAAAATGGATTTGACCATGTTGAGATTCAGGTGTCTTCCCAGAGAAAGACTAAGATGACCCAGCCAAGGAAAGATCAACAGCCACCAATTTAGAATCTCACAGACTGTATAATTACAAAACAACAGACAAAATTATGCCGAGGATGATAGTTTATATTTATTGAGTGTTTATGATGTGCTAGGAATTAAGCTAGGCTTTACAGGAACTTCCTCACTCAATCCTTGCAACAGCCTCAAATGTTGGTACTAATGTTATCCCCATTTTACAGGTAAGGAGGCACAGAGAAGTTAAGCAACTTACCCAAAGACACAGAGCTAGTAAATGGACTGGATATATTATAATAAATGTATTGGAGTGTGGAAGGAAAGTGCAATACAACTCTTGTAGCTTTGAAAATGGATCCTTGTTATGTCCAAAGACAAGGAGGATGTCTCTTTAGGATCGCATACTTTTATTTTTGAAGTTGAGATCCTTTAAATACAGATCCTTTAATTTTTTCCCTAAATGTGAAAAAGAGGCATACTAAGCATGCTTGTGCCCTAACATGAAAGTTCTCTTAGTGTCCATCAGTGTGGATGCTACAGAAGCACCAGTTCACCGCCGCGCAAATCCATTTGTCAAAACTTCAGCCTGGCTTCCTGTTGAAAGCCCCAGATTGACTCAGGAGTTGGGCTTGGCTGCTTGAAGCCACCTCAGACTTATTAGCCATGATAAAAGAGCAATAGTAATAACAAGGAAACAAACTGTTGAAAAATTAAGGGAAAATTATGCCTCCTTTGGAAAAGCATCTGACGACTGAGCTGTCACACACAGGCCCTGATGTCAGACCTGCTGTGTTGTGGACGTCACACCCACAAGGGGAGGACTGTGAATGTGTCACTCTGGGAGCCTGCATTCCATCACTCAGAGCCGAACTCTAGGGAAGTCCTCCCCGTCCTCCACCAGGCGCATGACCCTGCAGCAGTTTGGGCTTCCCTGGTGGCGCAGTGGTTAGGAGTCTGCCTGCCAGTGCAGGGGACACGGGTCCAAGCCCTGGTCCGGGAGGATCCCACATGCCGCGGAGCGACTGGGCCCCTGCGCCACAACTGCTGAGCCTGTGCTCTGGAGCCCGCGAGCCACAAATACCGAGCCCAGCTGCTGAAGCCCGTGCTCCGCAGCGGGAGAGGCCACCACAGTGAGAAGCCCGCGCACGGCAGCGAGGACCCAGCACAGCCAAAAATAAATAAATAAGTTTATTAAAACAAACAAACAAACAAAAAAAAAACGTAGCCGTAAAACACAGACAGAACTTCGTTAGACTCGTTCCAGTATCATCTTTGCAACTTAAGAAACAAATAATATCTGAATTTTCTCACGAATTAGAGGATCTCCTCTTTAGAAGAAGTAGGGTTTTCTCTTCGTACAGGCAATCATTAAACGACAAGAGACAAGAAAGCCGCGTTCCTTTTTAGTGTCATCCTACAAGAACAATAGACTCTCAGCAACCCAAGCCTCATTTTTCCTTCCAAAACACACTTTGCTCCGCTCCTCCTAGCTCACTGGCCTGTGGATTAAGCCCGCTGGAAAATAACAAATGAAAATACTCCTCAACAAGGCAAGCAACTGCCTATCAGAAATGTTCTCTGAGGAATCAAATCCCTTCCAGCCGATTATTCAGCCATCCCTCCCGTTTCTTCAGTGGACACCTTTGACACTCAAACAAAATGACCCAACTCACCAACTCAAAACACCCAAGGTCAGCTAGATGAGCACGGTGAGAATATGTAGGGGCTCTCCCAGCAACTTCCCGGCTTGCTGGCTTCCCAGCATCAGGACCTGTCACATGTTTGAAGAATTTCATCACATCCAGAGGGAGGTCCAGCTACATAATTTGCAGGGCTGGGTGCAAAGGAAAATTCGGAACCCCTTGTTCCAAATGTATTAAGCATTTCAAGACAGCCACAGCAGAGCATTAAACGAAGCACAGGTGCTTTTTAAGTGTTGGACCCTGTGTGACTGCGGTGGCTCTATCCCACTGACACCGGCCCTGTCCCAGGGGTCAGTCCCAACTTTTGCCCTCACCTGTACCCTTGCTGTATCATCATGGAAGGCAGGGGGAATCTTTGCTGTCTAAAGCTTTTCTGTCTAAAGCTCCTAAAGTAGTTAGGAGAATTAAATGAAATACGACATCGAACATGCCTGTAACAGCACCTGGCTTACAGCAAGCACTCAACAAACGTTAGCTATTGTTATTGTTGTTGTTATTATGATTATTATCTTCATTATGCCAAGGTCCCTCGACAACTCCAAAGCTACCCATAGGCAAGAATGATGGGTGGGAAGAAAATACACCCCATTTCGACAGAGACCATCTATTAGCTACTGCTGTTCAGAAGTCATTTCATTAGCTCTGTGTGAGAGAGTGCTATAAATTAGGCATTCCTAGCCTTCTCTTTATACCATGGACCCATTTTACGCAGTCTGCTGAGGCTTATAGACCCCTTCTCAAAAAAATGCTTTTAAAATGACAAAGTAAAATAATAAGATTAGAAAGGAAGTTTATCTTGAAATACAATTACCAAAATACTTTAAAAATAAATGTGTGATATCATAATAACATATGGGCTTCTTTATTAGTACATTAAACAAGAACATCTAGTGCAGGTCCAATAACTTCCGTAATATCAAAGTAGAGATGAATAGTGATATTTTGAGACATCTGTAACAAGTATAACATGATATGAAAATATCTGTAATTTCTCCTGGTGCCAATCAGTTACAGCTATTGCTACTGAGGAGTTTTGCTTACATTCATATTGAAATTGAATTGAATTCACACTGAATGTTGAATTTTAGTTAGATTACTGAAAATAAACATGTAATTTTTTTTCCACATCCAAGTTCACAAACCCTCAGATTTCTCCCCATGGACACTAAGAGATCTTTGGATCCCAGGTTAGGAACACTTGCTGTTTTACAGCAAGGACTGCTTGTTCAATTCAAATAGCCTCTTGAGACCACTTCCACATGGCCAGAAGCCTCAGCTGAACAATTTACAGGAGGCAGACCCTATAGTGCCTTGGCAAAATAAGTAGGAATTTTTTTAAAGCCTCTAGGATACCCAGAGTAAGTAATGCCTTAGCTGCAGTGGCCAGTAGGTATCTGGAGACCCTCAAGAATTTAAGGGTTGGGCAACATATATAAAGTTGCAGTTAATCATGTGAACTGCTGGGAGGGAGATCAGTTTCTTTTGGAGGCCCCTACATGCCAGGCATCAAGACGGGATAAAAACGTGCTATGTACCTACCCCAGGTCTTCCTTGGAACTGCCATGGGTGGTGGTTTGCAGCCAGTTCAACCCAAGGCTCCATTTGGAGTTCCCGGCTTCACATGGCTCATGCCATCTCCCTGCTGCCTACCTTCCCCACTGAAAACCCCACTGCAGTTCTTCCCCAAGGTCACAGTGCAGAACCAACATCGATCACTTTGAAAAACAAAATTCCAGAATTATTATCAGCCACTCTTACTCAATAGCGCCTCACTGAAAACACCCATGTTGAGCACTGACCCTCCAATTCCGTTCCACAAATTACTAATTGTTTCCTCACAAGCATTTGTCCAGGTGCTTTCAGAATCTTTGTCTAATTTAATCCTTACAAAGCCTGTGCAGATGTTATTAACCCTATTTTCCAGACGAGGAACTTATATTCTTGAGCTTACATAATTCACCCAAAGTCACTCAGCTACTCGGTGGCAGAGTCGAATGTGAACCCAGGTATTCTGACTCTAACCTCCGTGTTCTTTGTACCACATTCCAGCTGCTTCCAGGCAACAAAACTCATAGCCTCCTGCTCCTTCAGATGCATAAGCAGCCAAAGTCTACTCTTCACCAACGCTCCTCAATCCACAGGCTCTGGCCAATGGAGTCAAGACAAGTGAAAGGTAAGCTAGGTGCTCTCTGATTTTCTCAGTGGATATAATTGAGACCGAGGCTGAATTTGGGCCAAATCTAAAGTCCTTTTCAGGGGCTTCCCTGGTGGTGCAGTGGTTGAGAATCCACCTGACAATGAAGGGGACACGGGTTCGATCCCTGGTCTGGGGAGATCCCACATGCCGCGGAGCAACTAAGCCCATGCTCCACAACTACTGAGCGCATGTGCCACAACTACTGAAGCCAGCGCGCCTAGAGCCCGTGCTCCACAACGAGAGAAGCCACCGCCATGAGAAGCCCGCGCACTGCAACGAAGAGAAACTAGGGCTTTGTCTAGTTTCTCGCCGCAACTAGAGAAAGCCTGCATGCAGCAACGAAGACCCAACACAGCCAAAAATAAATAAAATAAATAAATAAATTTATTTTGAAAAATAATAAACTAAAGTCTGTTGTAAAGAAAACATCTTGTCAGTAGTCACCCTGGAGACAAGACTGAAATAATCTTCACCTTTCAGACCCCACTTACCTCATCCAATAGGATATATCATTAGCCCTACTGAGGGAATTTTTTAAAGGTTCCTAAGAGGGACCCCCCCCCAAAAAAATCTCTATGAGACAGTCATATGCTCCAATCTCCACTGTCATACACAAAAGAAGAAGACCTTCTTCATATTCCAAAAAAGACTCAATAGACTTTTGGAAGAAGTCTGCATCAGGCAAAGAAAGGGCTGGCAGGCAGACTAAAATTTCTCAGATCCACAATTGAACCCATAAAGACCTAGCCCCCAAGATTGTTTATGTGGTGTCTATAATATAGAGTGAGGGGGATGTGACAGAATAGGAAATTTTGAATTCAACACAATTACAAAAACATCAAAGAAATTGTACATCTAGACAAGTTCCTACAAAAGTAAAAATAGTTATTTTAATAGTGGGGTTCAAGAGGCGGTCTAATAGTCCAATAATCAAAATATTATAGGAAGCATTTTGGCTCCTTTTGATTTGGGGCTTGGTTTTCTTCAGAAAGCAGGTTTGGAATGCACCTCTGCTGGCCACATTTTAAATAAATAGGAAGATACCCTTAATAACAACGAAGATGCTCCTGAGAAAGGACAGGAAGGAGGCTCTAAGGGTCGGGGTGTGGGGGAAGATTGGAAGAGAAGAGATAATGTGAATCCAATGAACCAGAACAAGGGGCTCAGCCCCATAAAACAAACCGAAGACAGAGTGTGCTTAGGTGCTAGTGAAATCAATTTTCAAAGAAGTATTTTACAAGGTATCTCTTTTAAAACAAGGCCAATTAAAACCCTGGTAGCCTCTTTAAATGGGCCATCCTGCTTGACCCTATTGCAAGCTTTGGTTGTTCCAGATTCGGGCCAAGGGCCTCTGGGAAGACCAGGCTCTCCAGGTGGGCTGCTCAGTGGCTTGGCCAGCCAGGTTCCCCTTCTGATGACCCCTCGGGTCTTCCTCTCGGAGAAGTGAGTCCATGTCCCTCCAATCTACCCAATAATTCCTGGACAGTCAAACAACCTGATCAGCACCACACAAGCTGAGCAGCCTCCACGGGGTCCTGAGTGTTCACTTTTCAGCCGGCTGCTTCCGTGTTTTACAGAAGACAGCATTAGAGTGCCTACCCGTGTACACCAATGGCTCCCAGTGGTCACAAAACAGTCAGCTGCATCCAATTCTACACTAGCACCAACTTCAGATAAATGAGGCATTTGATAAAGATGGGACGTTGTCATGGGAACAGCTCAAGCACCCCTAGTAAAGGTATCTAGTCTTTAGTACCTCCACCAGGTACATCCCTTGGCCAAAATTCTGAAGACCCCAAGGAAGCCACTTAAGGGCTCCTACTGGTCTTCTTTCCTGTCTCATCCTTAGGAAGCCATCTCCCACCCCATTCTCAGCTTTCACAGACTCAAGCTAAACCTGTTGACCTCTAGGCGTAGCTAGTTTCCCCGGGTCATCAGATTCTGAGGGCCGAAGTGGATCTTAGGGATGATCGGGTTCAAACTCCTTTGTCCAAATGAGGAAACAAAAGCCCAGAGAGGTGGAGGGTATTGCTCTGGGAACACAGCTTTGCTGGGACTACAAAACCAGGTCTCCTGACTGCCAGTCGCATGACTGTCCGGCACCCTGCCTTGCCCACACCATGCTCCAATCACTCAAAAACGTGAGTCTGGAATTCTTCAAGGAAGATTCTTAAAGAAATATCTTTTTTCCCCCCCTCTGACATCCAATAAATTTTTTATCAAATAACTCTGAGGGATCCATGGAAATTTCTACTCCAGCACATCTCAGCTTCCCGACATCAAAGCCACTCAGCTTGAACATATGTCCCATCCTAACATTAGTTGCTGTGGGAAGCCATCCTCCCCCACTGCACTCTTTGTTTCCTGCACAGCTTAATAGTCTGGGCCTTAAAACCCTGTCCGATTTAAATAAACGTAATAGTCACATATGTCTAGTAAGAGCACAATGGCAGCTCCTCAAAACGAATCCTATGATTTAAAATGCTATTATGGAAAATTAGATAAGAAAACATTAAATAAAGTTTATTATCTTCCCTGTCTCTTCAGTTATTCAGCAATAGATTGAAGAGAACTCCAGCACCATACGGCTGCCTCCCTGCCTCTGCCTTCAGGTGACAACCCCCAGCTCAGACAGTGCCGGCGTGGCTCACCCAGGCTGACAGCCTCACAGGGTCAGTTACCCAGTAACAAAGCCAGGATTAGAAGCATGGTCTCAAACACCAAGGCTACATGGAGCCCAATCCTCCAGACTGGCCCATCCCACAACAGAAATGATTGTCACTTAAATTCTACCGGAGAGGAACCCTAACGAGAGAAATAGGCTGAAACGGCCGAAAAAGGTATCACCGAAAATCAGCTTCCGACTTTATATCTGTTTCCTTCAAACCGTGGCGTTGCTTCTCAAGTGTGTTACCAATTTCTACCACAGCGTTCTTGGTATCCACCCTACCCTATCTCCCAGAGGTCTTTGAAAATCCCATCTCTTCAAAAGGACTTAAGGAGGACTCCAACTGGAGGAAGGGGGGGAAAGACTGAATCACTTTTTAACGATTTGTATAAACCTCTATGGCTGGGCTTGATGCTTTAACATTAAACAGGGTACCTACACTGAGTTTTCAAAAAGCAAAGAACACAGGCCAGTGCTAACTCTAATTTTGGGGTGGAGGTATATGTGGGGATGAGGAAAAGTAAAACATTACAAGATTCCAGAAAGCTAAATTCTACTTCCTGGAAATGAACTTTGACCCGAAGCACTCACTTTCTGGCCTAGGACCTGACATGAGATCCTTCCAGTTTCCAATTAGCTAACTGAGTGCAGTTGAGTAAATATTTTAACTTCTCACTTTCCATTTTGTCTCAGCCTTTGAAGTCGTCAAAAAAGGTAATGAAAGAGGATCTGCATAAAGTTGGTAAATTAATGGGAGCATAAAGGTGGAATCATGAGTGTGAATGTAGGGCTTCTCAGAGGTCCAGAAAGGCCCAAGGCATTTCCATTTGGGGGAGCTCATAGTATGTTTTTAAAATGGGGAAAAAAATCAAAAGGGGGTTGTTTGAATTTAACAAATAGATGCTTTTTAACACAAAAGAACAAATATAATTGAATTTGAGATCTTTCATACATATGAGGCCTGGATCAAAGGCATCACCCTACCCACAACCACCCTAAAAAGGTCTCGACTAATGCCGCCATCTTGAACAGTAACACAAGAGAACTTACAGCACGGTTGCTCCCTCAAAGTTACTTTCTTCTAAAATACCTCTGTAAAATGGTTTGGAAACATGGAGGATTGTCTCCATTATATTTATTGTTTTTTCAAGTGTGATCATACACTTCCAAATGACCCTCATTCCATGTTCCCACTGTTTTTTAAAGTCTATCCATATAAGCCATGAGTGATGGTGTAGGAATAATGTGATCCTACCTGAATTCAGATTATAAGATGGAATTGATGAGTTATTTCATAGTCTCAGAATTCTAGGTCTCAAAAAGAGGATAAATGGAGCCTTCTGCAAACTCCAAATGCAGCTATTAAAGTCATTCTTTTTCTTTTTTTTTTTTTTTTTGTTTTCTGTTTTTTTTTGCAGTACGCAGGCCTCTCACTGTTGTGGCTTCTCCTGTTGCGGAGCACAGGCTCCAGACGCTCAGGCCCAGCAGCCATGGCTCACGGGCCCCGCCGCTCCGTGGCATGTGGGATCTTCCCGGACCGGGGCACGAACCCATGTCCCCTGCATTGGCAGGCGGACTCTCAACCACTGCTCCACCAGGGAAGCCCTTTTCTTTTTCTTTTTAAGAATTAAAGATTATTCACTGTTATAGAGCTCCATAAAAGCATTCTTAAAATCTCTTAACAGCCTTTCCTGGTAGCATCTCTTACGAACCCATGTCCCCTGCATTGGCAGGCGGACTCTCAACCACTGCTCCACCAGGGAAGCCCTTTTCTTTTTCTTTTTAAGAATTAAAGATTATTCACTGTTATAGAGCTCCATAAAAGCATTCTTAAAATCTCTTAACAGCCTTTCCTGGTAGCATCTCTTACCCCTGAAGTTCTTCCCAATAACACGACTTCATCTCTCCTGTTGGAAATCAACTCTTCCCTTGACCTCAGTGGAATTAGCGCATGGCCACTCATGATACCCAACTACGCTTTTATGCAGTGAAAGGCTCTATCTAAACACATCCTCACAGCCACGCCTATGGAACCAGCTCCTGAATTAGACCTTCCACTGAAAAGTTCTCCAGTCCAAACACTCACTCACTTTATCCCTGTTACTAAGGTCAGTGCAGATAACCAGCAAGACACCTGTGAACTTAGACTCACAGAAGCTTATGCTTCATCATAACAAGACACATGCTCCCACAATCCCAGGAGTATCCTAAATCTTGGCAAAGACGGATGGTGAAAATGTCAATTTCCTGACTCGGCGTTGTCATTTACCAGCAAGAAGATTAACTCCCCACTGTTTCCAGTTCTATCCACACATAGGCCAATTCTTCTCCATCGTGTCCAAACAAAATCAAAAGAGCCCCTGTCTTAGAAAGCATTTGGGGCTGCTGACTCACATCTGCCTGTCTGGTCATAGTATCCCATCATGGAACAAACAAAGGGTTAGTTCGTCCCCACGTGAAATGACAAAATTCTTTGCCAAAATTGTTTTTGTTTTTTGTTTTCTGGACAAAGATGTTCAGCCCTCCTCAAAACCCTTGCCTTCCTGGGCTGCCTGACCACTTTTTCCAATGTGGGTGCATACACCCTTGCCTGTTTCCAGCCATCTTCCAACACCAGAATATACTGAAGATAATCTGCCTTTCTCTACAACTAATGAAATGAGTCAGAAAAACTACCAACAGAAGACATCTCTAGAAAGTGAGAACATGTGCCCTGAGCCACAATAGCTATTCAGCCAACCAGTTCTTCACTGAGAAGAACGTATCCCCAGCTTTCAGAATTTCAGAATTCAATCCAGGGAAATGGCTTTGTCACAGAAAGAGAGGGAAACCAGGGGGCTTTTAAATTCACGGTGATCGAAGACCAGACTCCATGCAGGGAGTTCACAGATAACATCCAAAGTCTCCCTGCTGCCCTCCAAAATAAAATCCTAAGACAACCCAGTGAGGAAAGCACAGCTGAGGCGAGCTTCACTTCCTGCCAGCTGCCTCCGGGAGTCTGGTTTATTTTCACCTGTCTGATTCAAGGCAGGTTTCTCTTTCCACTCAGGTGTTTGAATTCCAGATTCAAAAGAAGGTTTAAAAGTAAGGACTTACCTCATTTACCTAAAGATTCTGGGTGGGAAATCCAATAGCTGTAGTGAATGGCGGGGAGGTAGCGAGCAACACTCACACCAGCTCCTACAGGGACAGGGAACCAGGAGTGCTATCACGTCTGAGCTCTCATCAGAGTGAAGATCAATGCACATGACAATAATTTTAAATCATTTTGTAAGATGTTAAGCAATAAGCCACCAACCGGGAATTCCCTAAGTCACTTCCCCCTCTTCTGATTGGCTGCTGGGCCCTTTAAAAAAATAAAATAAAGGATTACAAACATTTGCTCATTTGCATTTGGCCAACTCACACGTTAGTGTTCAAACAAAACAGGTCTAACCAGGTTATGCCTGTGTCTCGAGAACAGAGACAACCTGTTAATGGATGAGGAATTGATTTGGTGGTGACTGTTCTTTCTAACTTAGAGGCTGTTTCAGGTGAAAAGCACCAGGCTTGCTCCCCAAAGACACCAGCAGGAATGGAGAACGTAAGAGCAAAGTGAGCAGAAGCTCAAATCTGGAGGAGATGATGGTACAGGGGATTCGGGGGCGCTCTTAAACCTCTGTCTCATGTACTAATTTGTATTCAGTCCACTCTGCTTTGACATCAAGATCTTTGCCCTGGCCCCACAGGTACCGGGTTCTTAAGGGACTCCTGGCCAGGTAGCAGGAACATAGATTCTACCTCCAGGCACCATGATTAACTCCTTGACAGTGACCCTTGACAATTTCAGTGGACTTTGAAAAGCCCATCTCCCCTGGCCCCAGGTAAGAGCTTTGGAAAATTTGAAGGGAGGGTCCTGGAAGGGAGAGTCTACCCTGAGTTGTTCAGGTAGAACAGTCAGCTCTCAACAACGCGAGGGCTGACTATCTGGTTGGTGGATTATCCAGACTCTTTACTTCCTCTTGACACTTCCACAGTCTTTTTTACTATATATCGACCCTCCCTACAAGTGCTAGAGCGGGAAAGACCAGTATGCTGTAACTGGAAATACAACAACACACTTTGGGCAAGAAGAAGATGGAATCTGGGGGAGGATCCACGGATTTCAAATGCCCATGCTATCCCCATCCTCCTGGGCCAAGGGCCTGCTTCACTGGGTCACACATGCCCTTCCACCAATACAGATGAGTGTCGGCTCCTGGCAAGGAAAAATACCCTCCCCTAACCATGAACTTTCTCTCTTGGGTCTCCTTGGACACTGGCCTGGCATGAGCTAAGAGTCTAAGCAGATTTCTTTAACTCACCAGGCCTCCCCTCTGTGGGAGGTGAAAGGGAATTTGAGTTTTGGCAAAGAGACAAAGATTTTGTGATCAAAACCAAGAAGTTCCTTGTGTAAAAAAGGAAAGTCTATATATGGGCAACAACTGAATAGAACAAAAAGTAAGCAGTTGTCCTATTAAGGTGGAGTGGTGAGTGGACAATAGCACTCCTTTCTTGCTGGTTTTCCTAGTGTGGGCACCGTGTTTGCTGAGGTTTGGGAAAGTGTAAAAGACTCGGTGGGAGGGCAGGGGTGGGTTTGGGAGGGTCTTGGAACTCAGGCAGGTCTTGAAGGTTTTGAAGGTTTGGGGAGTACACTTTAGGGAGGCTCTAAAAAGCCCCTCCTCCTCCTTGGCCTTCACTAAACATTCCCACCATTCCCTATCTTCAACATGCGTGTTTCCCAAAGGCCTTGTTAAAATGCAAGTGTCTGATAAATACAGTAAATGTCATTATTGCCCATTATCACATTAGCCCCAATTAGTCTATCAGCTCCAGATCTGAGAGCAGGGCCCTGAGGGAACAGACTGGTGATGTTTTGCTTAAAAGATGAATCAGGAGCCACCTGAACTACCAATCCCACCCACTGCAGGGAGTGTGTGTGTGTGTGTGTGTGTGTGTGTGTGTGTGTGTGTGTGTGTGTGTGTGTGTTGGGGAGGAGGGGCATCCAGGTGTTTTGAGTGCCAGTGTAACTCCAGGAAGCAAACTTGGCCTTCTTTACAATTTTGTCTGAGATTAACCTGAAACAGGGACTTCCCTTGTGGTCCAGCAGTTAAGACTCCATGCTCCCAATGCAGGGGACCTGGGTTCGATCCCTGGTCAGGGAACTAGATCCCACATGCATGCCGCAGCTAAGAGTCCACATGCCGCAACTAAAGATCCTGCATAACACACGAAGACCCCACGTGCCACAACTAAAAGATTCCTTCACGCCGCAACAAAGATCCCTCAACTAAGACCCAGCACAGTCAAATAAATAAATAAATATTTTTTAAAAAACAAACAAAAAACTTGAGACAGCAGCGGGGTAGGTGGGAGGTAGGGGGTGTGTGGTCAAGAGGTGGTAAACCTCAAAAGCAACTCCAAAGGTGGTGTGACTCTCCGGTTTGGTCCCAACCACCTTTAATTGCAGGCTCTTTCATTTCTAGGTGAAGAGTTTCAATTACATCTCCACTTCTTCATCCACTCTTACCCTGCCCATTTTCCATCAGAGGACTGCTCCATTAAGGCCCTCCTGAGAAGAGGCTTTTGAGGATGGTAGTGGTGAAAGAGGATGGAAAGACTTCACCTCATACTCACAAGCCACTTTAGTTGTGGGGTCTTTATGTATATACGCAAAGTACCTACTAATGTGTCTGGTCCTTAGTGGGTTCTTATCAAGTATTGGTTATTTTCTCTACTTGGGACTCAGTTGAACCTCCCAGAAGAAAAACAAAAGCAAAAACATCTTCCTCCCCCAACCGAAAAAAAAAAAAAAATGGCTAGATTTTTAGGCATGTTACACCCATAGAGAAATTTCTTCAGAGTATGAGGTCTCTTACCCTATAATTAACTTCAACAAGACAGCACTTACATCAAATTAGAGAGATGGATGGTTAGATAGATAGACAGATAGATGGATCAATGGATGTCACATCCATAGAGAAATTCCTTCAAAGTATGTGGTCTTTTACTCTATGGTAAAAGAGACAGCACTTACATCAAATTAGATTGATGGATAGATAGATGATAGATAGATAGATACATGGATAGATAGATACATAGATAGATAGATACATGATGGAATGGATGGAAGTCCTGATTTTTAACTGAAAATGCTAAAAGTTGGACTTGATGCTGAAGGCTTCAACTGCAAGAGCCTCAAATATATCAAGCATGTCTCTCATGGATAAGTTGAAAAGTGTAACCACAAAACCATCGAACACACCAGAGCCTTTATATAAACACATTGTTCGTTTCTTGAAAGTCATAACCTTCTCAAGGAGGAGGAATCAGGCAAGAGTCTCGTTTTCAGGTCAGAGCTGCAGCCCCATCGTAGATTCTGTTTGTTGGGTGCTCCGAGGATCTCCTGTATACTGATAAAGACAAAGGGAAGCAATAGAGTGATGAGACAAAGCTGATTGCCTGTGTTTTAAGGATGGGAGGACTTAGGAGAGAGAGGCAAAGCAGCTTGCCCTCAGGTCAAGATTAAGATAATACTGAGATAACTGGAACCAACTCTGCAAACCCAATTACTCTGCACAGAAACCTTCCTGATTTCAAGGCCCTACCACTGTCTCAGACCTGTGCCAAGACACAGAGGCTTTGAGTCAGGCTGCCTTGCTGGTTCACGCAGAGGAAAGGGAGGGCAGAGCAAACCAGGCCAGGGTGTGGGCAGTGGCCTGAGGACCCTGAGTTCAGTTGAACTGTCTGCTAGGAGATCCACGTTCCTACATCAAAGCCAAGACAAAGGATCTCTCGGAGCCAAGTATCAAGCCCTAAGGGGTCGAGTCTTAATACCAACACAGGCTGTGGTTACAAGGTTAAGGAGAGCGGTGCGCTTGCTTTGCAGAAAAAAGGACGCTGGCTTACTTTACACAGCACCTTTTAACTAGAGGCCCTATATTTATTTTTGAAAGCAAGAGTGTGTTTATATCTGTTTCTGTCTATCATCCGCTCTTGACGACATGGAATTACCTCCGGGGCAGAATGTAACAACTATTTCAGTGGGAGCCACACAAGAATATTACTCTAGAACTAACAGGAACGAGAAACTCTGGTGGGGGGAGGGGAGTGACATAGAGCATTATCATCAGTTACCTCGGCTAGAGTCAAATAAGGGACCAGGGTTAATAAATATCATCTCGCCTCACACCCTACTCCCTTCTAAAAGCTACGCTTCCAAAATCTTTACATTTTGGCTTAGATTCGATTCCCAGGGATCTACAAATCCTCTGAAGAGAAATTTCCTGGGCTCTGAAGGTAGCACCTGAGCTCCATTTGGGAGGTCCGGCAGCTGTCCTAACAGATATGCAAGGCACCTTTTGACCATGTCTTTTGCCATCACATCTGTGCCTACACGCTGAGAAATATTCTCTGCCCACGGCACGTACCACGCACCTGCTGAAGTGGGGACAAACTTGGTGCTGGAGTGGGAAAGGGTGGCTCTCCATTTCTGGAAAAAAGTGATCCATCACATACACGCATGCGTGCACACACACACACACACACACACACACACAGCTACCCCTCGGGCACCTGGCTGTGCCACCAATCTTACCTAGGCACCAACGGTAAATGTTATGAACTCCCCCTTCATATTTTAATTATTCTCAAGATACCTCCATTCTTGACTTATTTAACTCACCCCTGACCTCTTCCTTCTGCTTCACCTATATCTCATTACTTTCTTTCTGGCCTTATCTCGCCTCACAAACAGCTTTACACAGTGCCCTGACTTAATGCCAACTCCACTGTTGGTGTAAGCACTTTGTTTCTTGAATCAAACTGCTTTGAGAGCCTAAACAGCATTTCCATCAGGGTCTTCAGGAAAGTTCATTTCTCCCTCTCAGAGCAGGAGGAAAGACGAGGCAAAAGTTGGCCACTTCCAGACCATCTTCTTGCAGCCTATATTTTCTTCTTTTTTGTGTGGGGAAGAGCTTCTTAACAATTATAGGGGTTGTATTTCTGTATTATTTTGGCGTTAGAACTTTTTCCACTATGATGGAGCCCCCAAATATAAAACAGAATAAAGAGATGTTTCTGCAGATGGATTGGAGGTGAGGCATCTGCAGCCTCCCCTGATCAGTCACCCTTCCCTTCCCCCACAGGCACTCAGCCTTCTCTGACCCCTGCGTCCTTTCTCTAAGCCAGTGGAGCAACCGTATTGCCTAATACAACTCAGGGGCTCCTGCCTATACCTACCAAATTGGCACCTCCAAAGGTGGGTGACAGCAGAGACAATAATCAATTTTGCATTCATCACCATCTATTTTTATGTTGTGGGCTCCCATGTTATTCCACCAATGATAAATCAGAAGCCTAGGTTCCTACTGTCCAAGAGGACATTTTAATGGGACTGATCTTGGGTGAAAGTCTCAGTGCCTCATCTCTTTCACCCAGGGACCGTGAGAGACAGCAAACTCTCAGACCCAAGTAGAAAATGTGTAAAATCACAGTCTAAATGTCTAATTATTGGGGAGAACCTGTGGCGTTGCAAGATGAACTTATTCCCTCACCCTCAAAAGAAAAAGACTCAGCTTTCTCAGCAGCCACTGGTATTGTAGAAAGGACAGAGATTTTGGAGCCAGACAGACCAGGACAATCTTGTCACATTTACTTAAACTTTAGCTCTCAGTTCCCCCATCTGTTTATTGGGGATATAAACACTCTCAGTGAGCTGTTTGAGGCTTTAAAGGAGAAATGTACAAAGCCTCAGCAGAGTGCCTGGCATTTGGTGGGCTCTTGGGAAATGCTTACTCTCTCCTCTAAGTATGGGGCTTGAACCTCAAGAGATCCCCTTAGCAATACATGAAGTTACATATGGGTGATCAGAGCACTAATTCTCCACGTTTCAAAAGACAAAGTAGGAGAAAAGGGTGGTGCTGGATAAGTTATAGGAAAATGGAAGCATAATAATGACTCTTCACTTTTATTCATTTTTACCCATGTCCCAGTCACTAGACTAAGAATTTAACTTGCATCACCTCATTTAATCCTCACAAAACTCTATGAGAAAGGTCTTATTACTCTTCTTACTTTGCAGATGAGGAAACTGAGCCTCATAAGCCTGATAAGTAACTTGGCCAAGGCCACACAGTAAAGCAAGTTGCCGGAGCTCAGACCCAGCCAGTGTCATTCCAAAACAAGATCTCAACCACAACCCTCTTCAAAAAAGAGAAGCTTAACAGTGTGTTGAAATTTGGATGATAATATCTTACAGGGATAGGGAAAACCAAGCTCAGTTCTGGAAGGCAATTGGACATGTGAATGTTTCTTGGAAGAGTGAGATTGTAAAGGTGAAATGAAAAAAAGTATGAAACAGGCAAACAGGTCTGGACCTTCTAGGACAGTCTTCACCCCCTGCCCTTCAATACCAAATATGTAAAAAGCCAAATGCTCAGAATAAGAATTGAGGGGAAACCCATTGGAAAATGTTGTGACTTGGTCTTGCCTGGGAAGTCATGAGTCTCTTTTGACACAAAGGTCACCCTGCCACCCGCCAGGCCTAATAGCACTAGGCAGGCTAAGTCCCACAGCATCTAGATCCAGAAATGGCAGGAGAGTGAAGAGCTGGAGTGATGATCCAGGCATTACATATGAAGGTTGAGGGCAGTAGTTGAAACTTGTCGGGGGCAGGGTCTCATCCGTTTCTCAGTCCCACTCTTCATAAGCAGTTGAGAGTGTCTCAAGAAAATATAAATTACTAATCAACCAGATTCTGCTCCTAAATGCCTTCCAGAGAGAAATTAGGAATTCTGGACCTGCTCATGCCTCTGGAAAGAATGCATCTAGAAACCTCCTGGAAATGATATCCAAGAGTTGACAAGCACGTCCACTGGAACTATGTAAAAAAATTCATTGCATAAATAAATTATTCATTCAGTCCATTCAAAACATATGCACCTGCACTTCGGTGGAATGTCAAGGAAGAAGCCCTTGGAATTATTTCTGAATAATTCCTGATTTAGGGGAACTCCAGATGAAATCTCCCCACATGTATCATGGCGTGTCTATGATTTTTCTCCCCTTTCTCTCCCCCATCCCCATTCTTAGCAACCACATGTGAGTTCAGGGCTTGGAATTAGTCAATCTGTCTTCCTGGACAAGGACAGTATACCAAATACCTATTTTGAGACCTGGTTTCTCTTATGACAGTGCCCCAGGAAAGTTTTATGAGAATCCTGATTTAAGGTTGGGGGTTAATAGCTCTGAAATTCTGAGAACCAAAAGATATTGTGTAGGTGGGTACACAGTCAAACTGAAATAAGGAACTCCTCTGTAAACTGAACCCAAAATCTGCACAGTCGGTTCATCTGAAAACTTCTCTCAGGAGGACAGCCCCGAGTGAAAGGGACCAGCCACAGTCTACCCAATTCCTTACAGTGGAAAACATGGAGGCCCTCGAGCTCTGGGCTGCTGGAAAGGATGGGAGATGGAGGTCAAGGGGCAGAGGCGCAAGGCGAGCCTGCGGACAAGGGCACGGTCAGCTTGCCTTGGACGTTCCCCATCAACACCAAAGTCCGACATTGAGGGACTTTTTCCATCAGCACCAAAAGACTTCAAGGTCTGCCCAAGGTTTACCATCCTCACATTCACCAGTTTGTGGTTCTCCAGGAATTGCCAGACCCACTAGAGCAGAAAACCTCAGGGAGTCCAACCTTAGCTCTCACAATTGTGTGTGGTTATGGTGGAGGGGGCACACCCTTGGCAAATTTCTGATTTTTGCTAATACATTTTCTTCTCAGCTTGGCAGGTCACTTTAACTTGGACGCTGAATGCACAGCTAGGAAAAAGAGGCTGGTTAGGGGTTGGGTCAACGCTCTGTGAACTTGAGCCTTGGCTGGGGTAACATTCTTTGAACAATCAGGTAAGATGAGCCTAGGAAGACACAGCACTATGCCACCATGGACACAATCGCGGGGCATCCACACCCACCATGGGTCACCGCCCAGCCCACATCCTGACCCCCAGCGGACCACTCGTTGCTCTAACTGCAACCCCTCTCCATTCCTCAGAGCTGTTGGGCAGCAAGCACTAGGCGGTGGGGGCAGAGTTGCTGGGGAAGAGCGTAAACTGAGACCAAGAAGGAAACAGATGGAGAGAGAGCAGTTCCTGCATGTTTCATCCTGAAGCCCTTAGAGAAACTGTGAAATGCCCTCCAAACTCACCTTGGTAATATTTCTTACCATTCTGGTCACAACTGGACCCGAATTGTATTCACACACCCCCATTCTTCATGTTTGCTGCCTTCTCAAAAAGCAGCTAGATCATTCTCTTATTCAAAAACCTTTGCCGGTTTCCCCATTCCCTGGAGCTGTGCTCCTCAGAGGGTAGGCAAGATGATTTTTAAGCACAAATAATTTCTATTTTAACAATTATATGGTTTTTTGTTTGTTTGTTTTTGTTTTTGCAGTACACGGGCCTCTCACTGTTGTGGCGTCTCCCGTTGCGGAGCACAGGCTCCGGACGCGCAGGCTCAGCGGCCATGGCTCACGGGCCCAGCCGCTCCGCGGCATGTGGGATCCTCCCGGACCGGGGCCCGAACCCGTGTCCCCTGCATGGCAGGCGGACTCTCAACCACTGTGCCACCAGGGAAGCCCCAAACACACTTTTTTTTTTAATTATATGTTTTTGATGTAAAAACAAACTTAGTAAAGTAAAAGAGAGTCAGTGTAAGTCAAAAAGAAAATTATTAAGCAAAAAATATAAATGGGTACAAGACATAGCAAAAGTAGTGATAATAACATTTGAGTGATTGAAATGTGGAAAATAATGCCTTAAAGACAGGCAGTCCCAACTCCCTGAGGGCACACCGTTACCGGTCTTCACCTATGTCCTAAGTCCCTGGGGGTACATCCCAGACACCGTAGGCCCACATGGCTTCTGCTTCCCTGCTTCCTGCCATCCCGCCACGTGGACCGTCCCTTCCCCATCTTTGCCCAGTGGAAGCCAACCCATTTTCTCCATTCAGTCTTCTCCAATTGCTTCATTAGAATTTAAGTCTCCCCAGATGGTTTGTTTGTACTTGGAACCAGTCAATAGTCAACATTTAACCAATGTTTATGGAGCTTCTACCATGGGCCAAGCACTGTGCCAGGCAATGGGATTTTAGCCACTGGAGAAAAAAAAAGGACAAAAATTCCTGCCATCACGGAACATAGATTCTAAAGAAGCAAGACATCAGCACATTTACTATTCTGCCATGGGGGCCAATTGGGGCTCCGCTTTTCCCCAGCCAGCCTGGGTAACCTGGGCAGACAGGGTCTACATTGCCTATCCCCAGAAAGGCCTGACATGACTTCTCTCAATAGCAGGGCGCTGAGTTGGTGAAACCCCAGAGCTGGGGCTCAGGTGTCTAGAAGCAGTGACATAACCCACACACCCTGTGTGTCTATGGCGCTTTAGAAACCGTTTCCTCTGTGTGTCTCCTTAGATCTTCCCAAACTGTTTCCTCTGTGTGTCTCCTTAGATCTTCCCAATGTCCCTGGAACGTGTGATGCATACAAGATGGTTGAAATGATGACCCCACTTGGTTTGGCATCTTTCCAGAGGCCGTGCAGTTAGCGCAGAGCAGACAGAGGTCTGAGGTCATGTGCATGGTTCCCAGTGGCTCCTCTGGCCCCTGCAACCGCTCTCCTCCAGCCTCAGGGAGAGACACCTCCAGGCACAGACAACTCTAATTCCCGATGGGAATCAAACCCACGGAAGGTACGGAGCACCTCCTGGTGCAAGGCTCTGTAGTGACTGCAGGAAAGAGGAGGGAGCCTGAGAACACTGTCAGGGGCAGGAGAAGCTCTGGACATCTTTCCAGAAAGAAACAGTGCAGAGCTGCTGCTACTGTTCTATCCCTGCATTTCCCTCTTCTCCTCTCTCTCACCCCGGGTCTTTTCCAAACTCGCTGCCCAGCCTCGGCGGGGAGGTGGCATGTAAAGGACTTAAAGCATCCCAGACTCTCCTGATTTTAGCACTGAACGCCCCACCTCCCAGGAAACTCCATGGTCCAGGAAACTCCTGCTAAACCAGGAAGATTGGTCAATCCAGCTGTGTGTCACAAAGGCTCCAATCTGATCTTCTCTAACAGCTGGGTGTCCTCGGGCAGCTACCTACCATCTCTGAGTCCCCGTGTTCTTATCTGCAAATGGAGACATTGCCATCCCCCAGGGCTGTGGAGCGGATTAAAGTCATAACGTAAGTTTAGGGGAACACGCCAGTGCACCATAAATGATTGCTGTGATTAAGCCTGTGGAGGCTGGACCGAGAGCTGCAGTTGAACCAAAGGTCCTATGAGCTGGTTAATGAACTCATAAGAGAGCTTGCCGAGTGGCTCTCTTTTAGAGGTGCCCGTGCCAAAGATCACGTGGCCACAGTGGCCATAGTCTCACCAGGGCCTCTGAATGGCAAGAAACAAGACACTCGCTAGCCAAGTGCTGTCATCCAATCCCACAATCCACCCAGCTCTGCCTTATTATTTTTATTAAGCACTTACTATGTGCCAGATACTAAGTACTTTATTTACATACAATCTCTGCCTGACCTCAGAGCCTCTATCCCTAACCACGCCTAACCTTAAGTGAAAAACATCCTCTCCCCATTCCTCTGCAGGAGCTGGTCGCTTTTTCTCCCCTCCAAGTAGAAGGAAATTGGCATTTGAGGAGGCACTGGGCAATCTGATCAGCCTCAGAGAGAAGGGGAATTAGCAGGCTAGCGCTTGCTTGCTGTGAGATGATGGCTTACCCTGCGACCCTGCTGGGTTTCCCAGAACCCTGGGTAAATATTTACATAATCTCATTACATGGCTCCCCAGCTTCAGACTGTGCAGAAAACATAGAACCAACCCAGGTCGATGAACCTTTGTAGTTTGGATGTACTGTTTTTCAGCCCATGACAGTCTTATAGGCAGACTCGTACCTGTAGACTGTCCAGTACAGAGAAAAGGGCTCTTGACTTGGAAACAGACTGAGGTTTTCATCCCTACTCTACCGCTTACGAGCTATGCCACTTCGGACAACTTGAGGCTCGGTTTTCCCATCTGTAAAATGGGCATAAAGTTTGTCGCAGTTTCATTATCATCATCATCCCTCGTGGAGAACTTACAGGTGTGCTAAGCATTCTATTTGCATCTTTGCATCAAATCCTCTCAAAAGCCCTTTGATGTAGTTGCTATTTTTATCTCTGTTGAGGAAATAGAGTCTCAGAGAAGTTGGGAAATTTGGCCAAAGTCATACATCCAGTAAGAGGCAGAGCTTGGTCTGAAACCCAGGTGGCCCAACACAAGATTCTTGCTCCCTACCCCTCTTTGCCCCATTCTCCCATGTACTATCTCTCATAATATGTGTGTACTGTAAAGCCTTGGATGAGATGACACACGTGAACATGCCGGACTCAAAGGTCACCCTGTGGTAGCATCCTGTGTTCCACAGTTCTCAGCCCATGCTCCTTACTAGTACCTGGAAAGTTGAGAGAGGAGCTCAGGGTGGGAGCACCCCCTCCATGGGAGCACCTCTTCCTACCTAACTGTCCTGCCCTCCAAGGTGATAGTGAACGATTGGCCAGTCCAGATAAGCACCCGTGAGCCTGACGGTGACTCAGGAATGCAGAAGGACCAAGGAAAGAGTCCCTCACTGCAGAACAAAGCCAGGCAGCAACCTGTGACAACGCTCATTACAGGCTGGAGAGGCGGCTCGAAGGCTGAGAGCTGGCTGGTTTACACAGTGATGAGTCACAACCTCAAAGCCTTTGAGGTCTAGAAGCTCCACCAAGCCACTGGGGACCCAACTAGAATTTCTAAACAAAAAGCCCAGACCCCCTGCTCCTCATTCCAGTTACCACACTGCATAACCTCTTGCCTGGCCTGCCTCTGCATTAAGCCTCCCTGGATGGCCCCCACTCGCCCAAAATTCTCAAAGATGGTGTGAGGAGTGTGTACAGTTGGAGTGTGATAGAATTGTCAAGTATACAAAAATCAGCCACGTGGTTTAAAAATGGAAGCCAGGACTCTTCGTGTTGTCCTACTAATGGGTAAAAATAGGTCATTTTTTATCAAGATAAAAAAATGAAAACCTCCCATTATCATATTTAGTGATCTATGACATCCTCATCGAAGATGAGCTCTGCCAGGCCGAAAGAGAGGTTCTCCTCAGCGTTTGGGTTTAGGGTCAGATAGACCTAAGTGTGTGTTCCAGATCGGCCACTGGTGGCTGTGTGACCTTGGCCAAGTGACTTGACTTCTCTGAGCCTCTACTTCCCAATTTATTAGATGTGGACTATCACAGTACTAATTCTGTAGGGTAGTTAAAGGGATTCAGTTAGGTAATATATGTAAAGGGCTACTTTTTCAGTTATTCGATTTATCATTCCTGTCATTCTGAATGCTGCCTCCTCAGCCTTCTGTCTTACACAGGGTCCGTAGATCACCATCTCCCCAGAGTCCATTGGGCTTGACTCCCTGTCCCTGCTTAAAGGAGTTTTGGAATGGGGCCAGTTGAATTGGTGACCAACCCCAAGCTGGCCCTAAGTCTTAGTCTAACACAAGCGGGGCAAGTGTTGTCAGTAATCGGGTCTAGAACTTTCCAACGGCCCCTTGTTTTAGGTTTCGAGGGCTGCAGAGGCCTCCTTCTCACCCTCCCCACTCTTCCCCTTTTCCTCTTTCCCATAGCGCTCACTCTCTCACACGCAAGCAGCACCAGGAGGTCACGGGCTCTTTCCATGGAAATGCTCTTTGGTTACCTGGCGATTTGCATTTTGTAATACGGAAGGCCTGGATGTGACCAAGACATGTGACCAGCCACAGCTTGACAATGACAAAGTCACACTTTTTTAAACTCACACCTCAACCTCTCCACATCTTCCTCCTCTCTCTCTCACCACCATCTCTCCAAATACAACAAAGATCTGTGTGTCAGAACTTTCTAGAATAACAAAACCAATAACAATAATAATACTTTGTGTCAGGTACAATGCTATGTGCTTAAAGTAGGTGACTCTATTGCTTCTGGATTTTATGTTTGGAAATGTAGTGACTCCATTTAACCCTCAAAGCAAGCATTCCAGATAGTCTCGGGCCAGGTTCCTACCATTTTCTTGGGTAACCATTTTTCAGATGGCCCCTGCTCACTGCTGTCACGTGACACTCAGCTTGTCAAGCAGAGGAGCATTGGAACAAAGCTGGTCAGCGGACCACATGGCCAGCGGAGGGAGGAGGGGGGTTTCACAGTTTTAAAAGCTCCAGAAGAACAGGTAACACCCCCATTTGGTTCAGGAGCACTGTGGAGGGTATGTTTGTACAATCTTTATGGAGAGCAATTTGGTGGTATCTACCAAGATGTGAACGCTCATACCCTTTGGCCCAGCAACCCCATTACTCAGAATTTCTTTCATAGATATATGCACAAAAGACCACAGAAATATATGATGAAAAACTGGAAATAATATTAATGTTCACCAACAGGATAATGTTAAGATAAACTATGGTCCATCTATACTATGCAGTGATATTAGGAAGATAGGTCTGTATACCATGACATTAAAAAATGTCCACATACAGTGAAAAAAACAAGCTAAAAAACAAGGCTTATAAAATTGTTGTATTTTTTTGGTTTAAATTATGTATTTTGTGTATGACTGGAAGAATATACAACAATCATATTAATAGTTGCTGCCAGGGGTCGGGGGTGGGATTGGGAGGAAAGTTCCCGTTCTTCTTTGTTTTAATTTTGTGACAGGTGTATATTTATCTATTTATATCTATATGACAAAAATATTCCAACACTGCAGATCTCTCCATTTCTCTCCCTGCCACCGTTTTGCAGAATCCTCCAGCAAAGCAATACATAATAACCCAAGATAAATATTTATCCAGAGCTTTGCTGTTTACAAAGCAGGTTCACAAATAAAACCTCATCTAAATCTCACACTATCCCTGTGAGATTATCCCCATTTTACAGATGAGGACACAGAGAGGAAAAGTCATTCTGCCCCATGTCTAATGGCTGGTGGTTGGTAGAGCAGGACAAGAAGCCCAGGTTGTCCTGCTCCAGTGCGAGGCACCTTCCCAGCCCTCCTGACTGATGCCTGCAGTGTTCTTTCCAAGGCCAAGATCAGGTGACGCTGCCTGAGATCTTCTCTGGTCCAAGGTGAAAACCAGGATACCTGGGCATGGCTAAGAAAGCTGAGGGTAGAGGGAAGGAGAGCAGAGAGGGGAGAGGTGAAGGGCTTGGTGGAGAACAGAGATTAAAAAGGGGTTGAGGGGACTTCCCTGTTGGTCCAGTGGCTAAGACTCCACGCTCCCAATGCAGGGGGCCCGGGTTCCATCCCTGCTCAGGGAACTAGATCCCGCATGCATGCCGCAACCAAGAAGTCCGCATGTCGCAACTAAGAGTCCGCATGCTGCAACTAAGACCTGGCTCAGCCAAATAAATAAATTTTATAAATAAATAAATAAAATAAAAAGGGGTTGAGAAGGACAAGTGGTGTGGCAGCCTGTTCAGTAATTAAATGTATAGGCCGTCAGCAAACCAGCAAGACCCTAACAGGTGCCTCCTTCCCATGACCGTTCCAGTGTCCGGGGCCGAGTCATTTGTCACCATCTTGCTCTCAGCTGTATGGGAGCCGAGCCTCAACCCCAATGTGGCAGCGGACTGCTCTCACCCTAGGTATGTCACATGAACTTCTGCCCAGGAGGCCCTTAGGGATCTGTCCTTAGAGCCACGGGTGGAAGAAGAGGAGATCTCAGAGGCCTTTCTATAATGTGCATCTGCTGGTTTAACACACTTCCATGGCTCCCATTCCCTTTGCAGTAAAGTTTAGCCTCCATCACCTGATTTGCAAGGGCCTCTGTGATCTGGGTCCTACTTATTCCTGCAAGCTCATCTCCAGCTATTTCTCACTGGACTTCTACATACTGGCTCCATTCAGTCCCCCAAACAGACAAGTCACTCTCCCCTTCTCTCTCCCTCTGTCTCTATCTCCTCCAATCTATTCCATATGCTGGACCATCTGCCAGAGCACACTTCCTCCTCCTGCTTCTCCTGGCCAACTGCTACCCAAGCTTCAGATCTCAGCCCAAACAGAGCTTCGTCTGGGGAGCTTTGCTGCTTGATGGCCCTGACACCATCTCCTCACCCATCACCCCCGAGTGGTTCCCTCCCTTCTCCTTGGCTCTTCCTCCAAGGAGCATTTATTGCACTGCATTGTAATGGCTTAGTCACTTGTCTCTCTCCCTGGCTGCACTAGCGCAGTGGCGGGTGCACTTATAGGAATCCCTAAACATGTAGTTAATGAATGAGGGATGACATGGTGTGGCCATCACCCCACTGTAGATGACAGGTATCAGATCTCAGCAACGGAACTTAGCCTTGCAGCCCTGGCGGGTGTCACATAAATCCTCCTGCCTTCATCCATGGGGCCAGTTCCTCTCTGCCTTTGTCTGGCAAATCTTAAGCTTTGAATAAGTTATGTTAAGAAGGGCAGTAACTATTGGGAGCTGTGTCCTGAGAAATTTCTGGCAGGTTCTAACCACCACTCCTTAGGGAGAAAAACAGAACACCCTCAGGTTTACAAAGTGCTAATAGAAGCAGAGGGCTGTGACCAGGCTCCAGAGGTCAGGAGTCCATTCCCCTGCCTCCAGGACAGACTGGCTCAGTGGCAGACAAGTGGGTGCCTCCTTGAATTATTAGTAGAAGTGTATTATTATTAATATTCTCAGCAGTCTAGTAATGGTTCCACTAAAGATAAGCACTCACAGGGAAGATGGCGTCACAACCTCCCAGCGCTCAGGAAGACACGGAAGCAGGTCTCCACAGTGTGAGGTCTGGCTCCATCCTTCGGGCCGGCGTCCTTGCCCAATGCAAAAAGGAAAGCCAGTAGGCTGTCTCCAGGAGAGGGCAAAGAAAACATTCTAGAGTCAGGCCTTTGGTGCACAAAGTCATCGGGGTCACAATCAGGCAACTGCCACTTACAATCAACCCAGCCCTGCCTTGTGCACACAAGGTCCTGGCCGCCCAACATCTCACTGTGTCCTCACAACCCCTCCAGGGCTGGGAAGGAGCTGGGCTGGGCAAGCTTTGGCTCAGGCTTCCAGAGGTCTCAGTCCTAAGCGAGTGGCCAGGCTAGAATCAAGGAACCAAGATAATTGGTTGCCAGTCTGATGCCCTCTGCATTTTGACATTCTGCTTCTCAGTCCAGAAAAGAGAAAGGGATGGAAGGGCCCAGCCCAGGTGCCCCATGGTCGATGCTTTCAATAGATACCTGAGCATCTCCTGTGTTCCAGGCACTGTTCCAGGCTCTCAGAATACTAGGAATAGAGAAGGGACTAAAACAGATTTTAAAGAAACAAAAACCCTGCCCTCATGAAGCTTACATTCTCATGCTGTGGCACGTATTAGTGGTTACGAGTTACATGATTTTAGATGATACATGGGCCTGGAATTCAACAACATTGAATCGCATCGTGAGAAAAGCGCACCCTTTCGAATTCTCTTTCCATGTCACACACCTTAAAGGAGACCTCCATCTGCTGATGGCCCCTTTTAACAAAAAGGGCACGACGGCAGGAGCCAGTTAAAAGTTTATCCCATTGTTGGATTTTCATCCTGTGACAGTTACCGTGTACGCCTGGCAAGTGATGTTAATTTTCCATCAAGGGTAGTGATAGAGTCACTTTCTAAATAAATGTAAATTCTCTGATCAGGGAGTCATTTTAAAGAAGGCCCTAAGAGGCTAATAGGACAGATGGCCAGTGGCTGGAGCAAAGCATTGGGTCTGGGGGGCCTTGAACTAGGCAGTGTGGCCAAGAGCACTTCTGCATCTCGAGACAGAGACAGTCTCGTGTCACCTTGTTTTGGGGCTTTGAAGAACCGGTCGGGATAGCCCAAAGGTTCACTGCTTCACGCTTTAGTGAATCCCACCCCTGTCTCACTGGGCCACCCCACACTGTCTCCGGGACAGAGGTTGCAGCAGCTGAGCCTGGAGCCAGACAGCAAACACCTTGCCCGCCCGCCCTCTGCCAGGGATCCATCTCCCTTATCTTAGTCCCCACACTTTCACTGAGGGCAAAGGTCACTCTCAGGAAGCTCCCTCCAAGTTAATTACCCTTCTTCCCAGAAGCCGGGCTCCTCCTACTCTAAGTGAGAGAGAAATGCCTCCAGTCCCCACCCAACCCAGTTTCTCTCTGGATCCAGGGCGCCCCACAGGCTCAGTATCAGAGGCACCTAGGAGCTTTACCAGAACATAAGGGTCCTGGGCGCCCCCCCGCGCAGACTCGCTGAGTCAGAGTCACTGCAAGATGGGTCCTGGGAAGCTGCATTTTGTGCCCCCTTCCAACTATGTTTGGATATGGTGGGTCAGGAAGTTCTTGGCTGGGAAGGCCTGCTCAGTGGGCTTCCTGTGTGGCCGAGGAGTGACCCACAGTTACGTTACCAAGGCAGTAAGTGTAGTTAGTGACTTGGTCCTTGGGCTTTGGAGTTGAGCAAACCTGGGTTCAAATCACCACAAGGAAGTGGCTGAGCTGCCTCAGGCAAGTGGCTTAACCACTCTGAGCCTCAGTCGCCTCGGCTAGAAAAGGGAGGTAACGATGGTTCCTGTGCATCCTCAGGTTGTTTGGAGGATTCCGTGACCTAGTAAAGTGCATGATACTAGGACTGGCTCAGAGTAAGAGCTAATGGAATACTGGCTTGTATTGTTAGGATTGGTTTTTTCGTCTTGGTAACCAAAAGGGACTCAGAGTGGTCTGCAAGAGGGGAGAAGGAAGGAGAGGAGTGAGAGGAGGGAGAAGAGCCCCAACAATCCACACTGTCTGGATCTTACCCGCCCCTTTCCCTTCAATCCCTGGTATCCCTGAAGCCAGAGGTCAGGATTCTCAGTCATTCCCCACCCCTCCCCCTAGCCCCGCCCCCGCACACTGGACATGGGGCCAAAGCTACCGAGGGATCCACAGATGTGAAGTAGAGGAGCAGTAAACCAGGAGCAATGAACTGAGGGGATGGAGGACCACTGAGAGGGGCAACCTAGCACTCCCGTATCATGGATGAGGGGTTTGGGAAGGCCCTGCCTCTTCACTGACAGAAGGGATGCTCCTGTCTCCCCTGCTTTTCTTCAGTTGCAAATGGGGGGCTGTTTCCTTGCTGTACACATAGAAAACCCACATGGAGATCAGCACTCTCATTCATTCCTTCCTTCCCTCTTTCAGCCAGCAGATCCTCACTGAGGGTCCACTGGGTGCCCACCCTTTGCATATAGAATTCACCATGGGACAGGTGTCTTCTGCTTCACCTGCCTTGTTTTGCAGGTGAAGAACCCGGGACCCCGGAAGGTGAAGTGACCCAGTCACCGTCTCACCACCAGCGAGTGGCAGCCCCGGCACCCTGGCTCGTACCACGTCACCCCTCTTCATCCCACTCCACGCCCTGCCTGCATGAAGGACAGAGCCAACAGCGTCCTGAGGACGCTTGTCTCTCAGCTTCCATCAGCTGTCTGGCACAATGTCTAGAGCGTGGGAATTCTACGCCAGTGGCATGAATGAAGAGTTTGGAAAGCAGTCTCCTACTGGGAATAGAGAGTATAATGCAGTGCGGGCAGCGCTTCTCGGACTTCAATGTGCATGTAAATCACCTGGGGATTCTGTTCAAATGCAGATGTCAAGATGCTGATTCTGGCAGTTTGGGGTGGGCTGGGGTTCTGTGGCCCCAGAACCGTAACTTGAACAGCATAGAGCACCCTCTGGAGCCAGACTGCCTGGATTTGAAGCCCAACTCTGCTACTTACCAGCCATGAAGCCTTGAGCCAGTTCCTGTGCCTGGATCTTCTCACCTGTCAAGGGGGGGTGGATGATAATAACAGGGCTTGCTTTATAGGGTCATTGGGAAGGTTAATGAGTTAATATGTGTTAAGCACTTTGCCCAGTGACTGGCACATATTAGATGCTCAAAAAAACATTGGCTGTTATCACGAGGTAGGAGAGCCTTCCTTAGAGCAAGGTAACCCCTCCTCCCTTCTGTCCTGGCCCCCACCCCAAGGACACTCAGCACACTCTTCTGCAGCATCCGGCTAGCCTTGGCCTAAACCACGCTTGAAGGGCCCTGATTCCGGAAAGGCTGAGTCTGCCTCGCCAAGCCAATGGTCAGAGCAGCGCAGGGTACTCCTCACCCCACCCCGCCACCCCAGCCCGGCTGCTGCGCAGCTGTGTGAACAGGATGGATGAGAATGTACCACAGGAAGAAGGAACAGATTTCTGCCTTGCAGAGCTCAGGTTCCAGCTGGCAGGCGTTTAGATTTGCTTCCTCTGAAAGCCTCTCGGATCTTTTGGGAGGCCAAGAGTTTTTAAGTCCAAGATCCTCGGGAGCCAGGAGGTAATAAAGATCCATGAGGTAACTCTGCCGGCTCCTGCCGACAGCATCAGAAAGAAAGCAGACTGAACATCAGGGAGTTCTCGGAAGACATTAATTAACAGCCCTTTGGGACTATCAGGTCAGGAGGACCTTAAGAAAAACTAGGAAAAACTCAGAACCAGGTGCCCTAAGTTTGGCTCCTTTTTTTTTTTTTTTTTTTTTTTTCTGGCTGGGAGACACTTTTTCTGTACTCTTGGCAACCCCCGTCCCAAACTGCAACATTCCTGCCCCCCAGTAACGTGCCCCCCACCTCATCATTCATACTAAGGCATGAATGGCTGTCAGCAGCTTGAATGGAAGTCTGGAACTTTTGTTTACCCCAAGATTCACATCTTTGGCTAAAGGGAAAACACCTCACTGAGAGCATCTTAGACGTTAGCCTCAGGAAAGGGGCAGTTGGATGGAAATTGATGTGGTTTTAAGGTTGGGAAGCCCTAAGTTGGAATCCCGGCTCTAGCATTTACCAGCTTGGGAGAGTGTCCGAGTTCCTTATCTGTAAAGTGGGGCAGGCAGCTCCCATGCAAGGCAATGTGGGATTAGAAATGATGCATAGGAAGCACCCAGGATAATGCCGGACACTGGCAGCCCCTCAGCTAGTGACTGTGCTTGTGAACTCTTTGGAGCACCCTCCCTGACCTCCCCGGGTTGGGCTGACCCTTCCTCCTTGGTCCCAGCCTGTCTGTCTCCTCCTCCGCCCGCATTTCAGTAACTAGACTACTGGAGACATGCCCTTTGGGTCTGTTCCTTCCCCTGCTCCCCACGGTGAGCTCACTGAGGGCAGGGACCTTGTCTGATTTATCTTGGTTCTCTGTGTCCCGCACAGAGTTGGCACCATAAAGGGGCCAATCTGAATTCCAGACTCTGACCTTAGAGATAAAGGGAGCCCTCCCTGGGTACCTGCCCCCATTTGTCTTTGGGCCTGAGACTTGGCTGAAGGGACAGGGTCTAGTGGGGAAGGAGCCACGACAACCACCAGACCCTCAGTCCTGGTGCGCTACAGCCCCTCCAAGACTGGCATGTCACTTGTCTCTGGCAAACAACCTCAGTTCGATCCCAGCTGCCCGGGCAGGAGAGGTCCTGGCGTGTGCAGGCAAGGAAGCTCTAAGCTCTGGGTTGGGCATTTGCTCCATTGTTTCATTCTCTCTCTCTTATCTCCAGCTAGTTAGTGATTAACTGCTCTTTGAAGGTTTCCCAGCCTCCAAAGCTCCCCCAGGGGCACAGGTGGCCACTGGGTTGGAGCAGGAGAGCTGACTCAGGGCCCAGTTCTCTCTGCAAGACGGGAGAACCCAGAGGCATAGCCAAGTGGGGGTCATGTGGTCTGATGCTGTGCTAACAGGCAGGGTTTCCTGGGAAGGGCACCGAAGGCATGTCTGCAGGCGCTGGTTCCTTGGAAGAGAGTGTGTGTGTGCTGTGTGTGTATGGGGGAGGGGGAGGGTGGCTGGAGGGTGAGGACCAGGACGGGGAAGAGAGAGGCTTGACTCTCTGTCACCACCCCTGCCTCCAACCACCCCCAGGAGCTTTCTGTACAAACCCTGATCCATGCATCTTCTGTCAAATAAGATCTACGTTTACAGACGGCCCCCATAAGCTGCAGCAATCACCTCCCACCCCTCTCCAGTAAGCCTCACTTCAGGTAGGCCACCAAGGAGACCAGGTGGAAGCAGCTGACTTGGACCAGCACCGTCTAGGACTCTCCAGGGGACACAAAGCCCTTTTCTGTTCAGAACGTCAGGCTCTCCTCCACCTTCTTTGACGCTGGGGTTCTGGATTTAAGGTTTGGACTTCCATAGAGGGACTTTTACGATACTTATGAATCCTCCACCCCCGGAACACACAGTCAGCAAAACAATTGGGAGTATGAACCTAAGTACAGTTTTCTAGGAATGGGCTTCTAGACTCAGCCAAAGTGATATAACCAGACCTTGTCACATCTCACCCTAAAACCCTTGCGTCATTTCCTGTTGTTTCCATTGCTTGTACAGGGGAGGTGAGGGCAGCAGACACTTATCATGACATAGATGGCCCTGCCTGCCTTCTGTCACCCTCTTCTTCGGCCTCAGGCCAGGATCATGCTGTTTGGGCCCCTCTAGCTCCTTCTCGGCCCAGGCCCCTGGACTTTGCCCTTGCTGTTCCCTCTCTCAACACTTCTACAGCTGCCCCTTCACCTAGTTCAAGTTCAGCTCCAATGTCTCACCCTCAGATCTGAATCAGCATCACCCCCCATCACTCCCCCAGTTCCCCACAGCACCCTGTTTATGTCTTCATAGCACATGCTAGGTCTTGCTTTGCTTGTTTATTTAGTGTTTATTAAGTGTTTAGAATGTAAGCTCCCCAAGGGTAGGATTTTATGGCGCTCCTGCCATAGCTCCAGTGGCCGGCAGAGCACCTAGGATTCAAAACATTTGTACGATGAATGAATTAATGTGAAGTTTTCCTTGGATTCTCAGAGGGGTTGGCTATAGACCCCCAAATTTAAAAACTATGGCTGTAAATCAGAGCTCAACTAACTATAGCCTTTGAGCCAAATCCAGTTCACTGCTTTTGTACAGCCTGCGAGTTAAGACTGTTCTTTACATTTTTAAATGATCGAAAAAAAACTAAAAAAATAATATGACTTAGTAACACATGAAAAATATATGCCTTTCAAATTTCAGCACCCATAACTGAAGTTATACTGGAACACAGCCATAGTTACCCATTTATGTATTCTCTGCCACTGCCCTCACACTGCAATAGCAAAGCTGAAGTAGTTATGACAGAGATGGTCTGGCCTTCAAATCCTAAAATATTTACTGCCTGGGCCTTTATAGAAAAAGTTTGCCAACCCCTGCTGTAACTAATGCTAAGAAGGAAGTAGAGGTGGAATTAAATTAGATACAGGAAAGGATGGAGGAAGGGAAAGAAGGAAAAATAAAAGAGTAAAGAGAAGCAATACGGAGAAAAACAGAACATTTTATTGAGCACCTACTATGTAACATGCACTGTGTTTGGTGCTTTACCTACTTTATTTCTCAGGTCTAGACAAAACTTCAAGTAGAGGCAAAATCTTTGGTCAGGAAGCCTCCATCCCTGGAATCCATGCTTCCTCTGTCCAGCCCCCTCTCTGTCATGAAGGCACTGAGCTTTGTCCCTTCTTCATAGCATTTCCTGTTCCAGACATTTCTCTCTGCAGAGATCAAAGCTTGCTTGTTCCTCTTATTCCCTTAAAGTCCTGAGTGACTGCAGGAGTGAAAAGAGGTTTTTTGGGATTTTGGTTTTTGGTTTCTTCTGTACTACTTTCACCCTCATCCATACTATCCAGCATGGTAGATGGCACATAGTAAGAATTCAGTAAATATTTTGCTAAGTGACTAAATTACACAATCAACCACACAGAGCTTTAGTTCAATTAACCACCATTTCTCAGGTCAGAGGACCCCAGTGTGGGGCACTTCTGAAAGGAAGACGGTTGGCAACAGACAGATCCTTCTGGGCAATGTTACAGCCCAGCAAAGACCATTCCATAGAGACCTGAGGGCTCTCAGCCTGCTCCTCCCCCTTCCTGCCCTACTGCCCCTTCTGTGCAGCTGCCCCCCTCTGGTCCCCAAAGCCCTTGTCCCTTCTGTTTGTCCTAGGGCTGTTCTAGGCTCTTGGCTGGTCCAGGGGAAAACAAGTAATAGAATGAGGGTTGGCAAATGGACAAGTGACAGTAGAAAGGGGGGAGTGGATTATACTTGGAAACTGTACTTCCCCCGTGTTTGTGCCAAGACCTGAATAGGAAGAACCAGCCAGGGGTTCCATCAGAAACCAATTTTAGATGATCTCCCTGTGTGATAAGAGGTGACAACACATCTATCTGGTATTTCCTGTGAGAGGTGATGACTCTCGCTTTGGTGGCTGGTTGGTGAAAGAGGACAGGTCTCCTTACAGAAGAGAAGAAAGAGATGAACACTAGCCCTGGGAATTCAGAGAGAGAAAGGGAGGGTCAGGAGATGGGGAGAGAGTAATTTCAGAGGTATGACTGATGCATTACTGATGCCAACTGGGAGAGGTCTGTGCACTACAGACCCACGTCCGTAGTATGTTTTGATGACACCATCAGCCGAAGGCTCCCCATCCCCTTGAGCCTTCCCTGTGTTTGGCTTCTGGTGGCAACTACCAATAATTCCTGGGGGACCCCAAGATTGGAGGTTAGGCAAAGACTCTGGGTCACAAAGTCCCTCTTTTCAGACAACAGGAAGGACCAGAGGAAGAAAACCAGATGGCAGCAAAAGAGAAGAACAAGGTAAATCAATCCTCTGAACCCAGAGTAGAAAAAGTTGGACTGGGTGGATTGCCCTGACTTTCAGATGTGACCAACCATTACCAAGGTAGAGCAGGACGTTTCTAAGGATTTCCCCATCTGCATCTTCAGTTTGCCAAGTGCCACTGTCTCTTCCGGGGTGAGTGGCCATTTTTGCACCAGCGAAATTCAGAAAGAAATATGCATGTTTATACAACTTATTATCTTTTTCATTCAAATAAAAGTGACTTTATTGAGGGAGTCCCGGGTTGAAAGAAATAGATTGCTACAACTTAAATTCACTGCTAAAAACATAGAAGAAAGTCAATTTAAAAACGAGCATCATTAGGGAATTCCCTGGCAGTCCAGTGGTTAGGACTCCACACTCTCACTGCCAAGGGCCCGGGTTCAATCCCTGGTTGGGGAACTAAAGATCCCACAAGCTGTGCAGCACGGCATAAATAAATAAATAAATAAATAAATAAATAAATAAATAAATAAATAAATAAATAAAATTGTATGTGTCCTTGACCAGAGATATAAGGTTAAAAGCTTAAATTAAAAGAAAAAAATGGAGCATCACTAAACAAATGAAAAGACACTCAACCTCACTGGTCAGCAGAGAAGCACAAACTGACACATGAGAGGCCACCCCACATCATTCAAATTGGCAAAACTAAAAAGTCGGATGATAATAAATATTGGCCAGGAGGTAACAAGGAAGGAGTTCTAACCCACTGCTAGTTCAGGACTGGGGATTGTTATAAACACTTCAGAGAGCAATTTCTTAATTCTAGTCAAGAGGAAGATACACATGCCCATGACCTGGCAAATTCACGTCCAGACATGAGTACTGGGAAACTGTAACACACGCTCACAAGGTGACAGTGCAAAGAGGTTCATCGCATCACTATTTGTAAAAAATGAATGACTGAAAAACCCTGGATATACTTCAGTAGGAGAATGGATGAATAAATTGCGACAGCACCCACATTCATTCTTTCATTCATTCTGCTTTCCCCAAACTTCCAAGGGTTTTTATTCATATGTGTAAGAACCACCTGGGAAGCTTGTTTAAAAGGCAGATTTCCTGGCCCCATCCTCAGAGTCTGAGTCTTAGGTCTGGGAGAGGTTCAAGGAGGGGGGTGTTTTGCAAGTACTATGTGTGATGCCAATGCATGTGGTCTTTGAGTCACCTTGTAACTGATCATTCATCCCAAGGTTAGATTTCAAGCTGGATTACAAAGCGAGGTGGGCTACATGTGGACCCTGGTTACTTATCACTTGCTAGGCAAAGAGTCCAGGATTGCCTGGATCACCAGAATCAGAAGGGAAGGGTCGAGGGAGCATTTCTCCTCTGGAACTCAGTCCTATCATGTAAAACGAGAAAACCAAACCAGAGAATGGCTCCATTTTTCCTTCCATTCCTCACATCTGTGATTCTGTCCCTGGAGGGGTGCAGTGCCCAGTAAGTCACTATAATTTTCCAAAGGAGCCCACAGCACTACCTCTACATACAGCAGTCTTTATATTCAACAGCATTTCTCTAACTAGAACTCTCTGTTATCGGCACTCCTGGCTCCTTAAATTCCTGTCTGGTCCCCATGTGCTTCCAAAGCATCTTCATCAAAGAAGCATTAGTTATATTTAGAGACCATTTCCCAATTGAACACAGATAATGGGATTCTAATGGCTTGAAAAGTCAATACATACATGGCAGATATCAAAACTATAAAATCCAGAATATCTGATTAATTATTTGACAGTTGTTAAACTGGATAGGGTTCAGGCAAAGGTTGGCCAAATTTCCTACACACACTTCCCTGCCTCTTTGGACAGGAAAAAATAATATTGACGAAAAGTTCAAATAAAAACTCGATTCCATGCCATCTCTTTTCTCGTAAATCTTGGTCATTGTGGAGGCATTGATCTGACCTAAAATCTTTGCCTTTGGGTCTTTTTTAAATTTTCAGTTGAATCATTGAGTGCTGCTGAGATACACGAGGGAGTAAGGTGGCTTTTGTAGCTCCCAAATTAGGTTAACAAAAATTTCTGGGAAAGCCGGCCTCTGCCACCGCAGGCTCACCCTTCATTCCATACCCCTCTCACCTCCTGGCCTGAGAGAGCCAGAGCCCCCGAATCAGCTGCTCCTTTAACCCTGTCCTGTCTGAGCGAAGAACAGACGCCCTCAGGCGACCTACACGCAGAGGCAGGGCCAAATCCAAAGCTGAACCCCAGGAGCTGTGCGAACAAAGAAGAGAAAGGGGAATCTCTCCCAGCAGCCATCTTAGTTTAGTATTTAGAGTTTATTATCATTGGAAGATTTGCTTATTGATTTGGTTGCTCTCTTCTTTTTTTTTTATATATAGATATATATATTTTTTCCTTTTTCTCTTTCTATGAGTGTATATGTGTATGCTTCTTTGTGTGATTTTGTCTGTATAGCTTTGATTTTACCATTTGTCCTAGGGTTCTGTCTGTCTGTTTTTTTGTTTTTTTTGTTTTTTCTTTTTTTTAATTACATTTTATTTTTTAAATTTTTAATAATTTTTAAATATCTTTTATTTTAATAACTTTTTTTTTCTTTCCCTCTTTCTTTTCTTCTCCCTATTCTTCTGAGCCGTGTGGCTGACATGGTCCTGGTGCTCCAGCCGGGTATCAGCCCTGTGCCTCTGAGGTGGGGGAGTTAAGTTCAGGACATTGGTCCACCAGAGACCTCCCAGCTCCATGTAATATTAAACAGTGAAAACTCTCTCAGAGATCTCCTTCTCAATGCTAAGACCCAGCTCCACTCAACGACCAGCAAGCTACAGTGCTGGACACCCTATGCCAAACAACTAGCAAGACAGGAACACATCCCCACCCATTAGCAGGGAGGTTGCTTAAAATCAAAATAAGGTCACAGGCAGCCCAAAACACACCACTGGATGCAATCCTGCCCACCAAAAAGACAACATCCAGCCTCACACACCAGAACATAGGCACCAGTCCCCTCCACCAGGAAGCCTACATAACCCACTGAAACACCCTTAGCCACTGCAGGCAGACACCAAAAACAACAGGAACTACATACCTGCAGCCTGCGAAAAGGAGGCCCCAAACACAGTAAGTTAAGCAAAATGAGAAGACAGAGAAACACACAGCAGATGAAGGAGCAAGGTAAAAACCCAACACACCAAACAAACGAAATGGAAATAGGCAGTATACCTGAAAAAGAATTCAGAGTAATGATAGTAAAGATGATCAAAAATCTTGGAAAAAGAATGGAGAAAATACAAGAAACGTTCAACAAGAACCTAGAAGAACTAAAGAGCAAACAAACAATGATGAACAAGCTGGATTACAAAGCGAGGTGGGCTACATGTGGACCCTGGTTACTTATCACTTGCTAGGCAAAGAGTCCAGGATTGCCTGGATCACCAGAATCAGAAGGGAAGGGTCGAGGGAGCATTTCTCCTCTGGAACTCAGTCCTATCATGTAAAACGAGAAAACCAAACCAGAGAATGGCTCCATTTTTCCTTCCATTCCTCACATCTGTGATTCTGTCCCTGGAGGGGTGCAGTGCCCAGTAAGTCACTATAATTTTCCAAAGGAGCCCACAGCACTACCTCTACATACAGCAGTCTTTATATTCAACAGCATTTCTCTAACTAGAACTCTCTGTTATCGGCACTCCTGGCTCCTTAAATTCCTGTCTGGTCCCCATGTGCTTCCAAAGCATCTTCATCAAAGAAGCATTAGTTATATTTAGAGACCATTTCCCAATTGAACACAGATAATGGGATTCTAATGGCTTGAAAAGTCAATACATACATGGCAGATATCAAAACTATAAAATCCAGAATATCTGATTAATTATTTGACAGTTGTTAAACTGGATAGGGTTCAGGCAAAGGTTGGCCAAATTTCCTACACACACTTCCCTGCCTCTTTGGACAGGAAAAAATAATATTGACGAAAAGTTCAAATAAAAACTCGATTCCATGCCATCTCTTTTCTCGTAAATCTTGGTCATTGTGGAGGCATTGATCTGACCTAAAATCTTTGCCTTTGGGTCTTTTTTAAATTTTCAGTTGAATCATTGAGTGCTGCTGAGATACACGAGGGAGTAAGGTGGCTTTTGTAGCTCCCAAATTAGGTTAACAAAAATTTCTGGGAAAGCCGGCCTCTGCCACCGCAGGCTCACCCTTCATTCCATACCCCTCTCACCTCCTGGCCTGAGAGAGCCAGAGCCCCCGAATCAGCTGCTCCTTTAACCCTGTCCTGTCTGAGCGAAGAACAGACGCCCTCAGGCGACCTACACGCAGAGGCAGGGCCAAATCCAAAGCTGAACCCCAGGAGCTGTGCGAACAAAGAAGAGAAAGGGGAATCTCTCCCAGCAGCCTCAGGAGCAATGGATTAATCTCCACAATCAACTTGATGTACGCTGCATCTGTGGAATACCTGAATAGACAACGAATCATCCCAAAATTGAGGCAGTGGACTTTGGGAGCAAGTGTAGAATAGGGGTTTTCTTTCTGCATCTAATTTGTTTCTGGTTTTATGTTTATCTTAGTTTAGTATTTAGAGTTTATTATCATTGGAAGATTTGCTTATTGATTTGGTTGCTCTCTTCTTTTTTTTTTATATATAGATATATATATTTTTTCCTTTTTCTCTTTCTATGAGTGTATATGTGTATGCTTCTTTGTGTGATTTTGTCTGTATAGCTTTGATTTTACCATTTGTCCTAGGGTTCTGTCTGTCTGTTTTTTTGTTTTTTTTGTTTTTTCTTTTTTTTAATTACATTTTATTTTTTAAATTTTTAATAATTTTTAAATATCTTTTATTTTAATAACTTTTTTTTTCTTTCCCTCTTTCTTTTCTTCTCCCTATTCTTCTGAGCCGTGTGGCTGACATGGTCCTGGTGCTCCAGCCGGGTATCAGCCCTGTGCCTCTGAGGTGGGGGAGTTAAGTTCAGGACATTGGTCCACCAGAGACCTCCCAGCTCCATGTAATATTAAACAGTGAAAACTCTCTCAGAGATCTCCTTCTCAATGCTAAGACCCAGCTCCACTCAACGACCAGCAAGCTACAGTGCTGGACACCCTATGCCAAACAACTAGCAAGACAGGAACACATCCCCACCCATTAGCAGGGAGGTTGCTTAAAATCAAAATAAGGTCACAGGCAGCCCAAAACACACCACTGGATGCAATCCTGCCCACCAAAAAGACAACATCCAGCCTCACACACCAGAACATAGGCACCAGTCCCCTCCACCAGGAAGCCTACATAACCCACTGAAACACCCTTAGCCACTGCAGGCAGACACCAAAAACAACAGGAACTACATACCTGCAGCCTGCGAAAAGGAGGCCCCAAACACAGTAAGTTAAGCAAAATGAGAAGACAGAGAAACACACAGCAGATGAAGGAGCAAGGTAAAAACCCAACACACCAAACAAACGAAATGGAAATAGGCAGTATACCTGAAAAAGAATTCAGAGTAATGATAGTAAAGATGATCAAAAATCTTGGAAAAAGAATGGAGAAAATACAAGAAACGTTCAACAAGAACCTAGAAGAACTAAAGAGCAAACAAACAATGATGAACAAGCCAGTAAATGAAATTTAAAATTCTCTAGAAGGAAACAATAGCAGAATAACTGAGGCAGAAGAACGGATAAGTGCCCTGGAAGATAAAATAGTGGAAATAACTACCGCAGAGCAAAATAAAGAAACAAGAATGAAAAGAATTGAGGACAGTCTCAGAGACCTCTGGGACAACATTAAACACAACAACATTTGAACTATAGGGGTCCCAGAAGAAAAAGAGAAAAAGAAAGGGACTGAGAAAATATTTGAAGAGATTATAGTTCAAAACTTCCCTAATACGGGAAAGGAAATAATCAAGTCCGGGAAGCACAGGGTGTCCCATAAAGGATAAATCCAAGGAGAAACACACCAAGACACATATTAATCAAACTATCAAAAATTACACACAAAGAAAAAATATTAAAAGCACCAAGGGAAAAACAACAAATAACATACAAGGGAATCCCCATAAGGTTAACAGCTGATATTTCAGCCGAAACTCTGCAAGCCAGAAGGGAGTGGCAAGATATATTTAAAATGATGAAAGGGAAAAACCTACAACAAATATTACTCCACCAAGCAAGGATCTCATTCAGACTGGACGGAGAAATTAAAACCTTTACATACAAGCAAAAGCTAGGAGAAATCAGCACCACAAAACAAGCTTAACAACAAATGCTAAAAGAACTTCTACAGGCAAGAAACACGAGAAGGAAAAGACACACAATAACAAACCAAAAACAATTAAGAAAATGGTAGTAGGAACATACATATCAATAACTACCTTAAATGTAAATGGATTAAATGCTCCAACCAAAAGACATAGACTGGTTGAAAGGAT
>NC_041229.1:86651573-86656702 GCF_002837175.3 Physeter macrocephalus | reverse complement strand
CAAAAACAAGACCCGTATATATGCTCTCTACAAGAGACCCACTTCAGACCTAGGGACACATACAGACTAAAAGGGAGGGGATGGAAAAAGATATTCCATGCAAATGGAAATCAAAAGAAAGTTGGAGTACCAATTCTCATATCAGACAAAATAGATTTTAAATTAAAGACTATTACAAGAGACGAAGAAGGACACTATACAGTGATCAAGGGATAAATCCAAGAAGAAGAGATAAAAATTGTAAATATTTGTGCACCCAACATAGGAGCACCTGAATACATATGGCAAATGCTAACAGTCATAAAGGGGGAAATTGACAGTAACACAATCATAGTAGGGGAATTTAACTCCCTACTTTCACCAATGGAAGATCATCCAACATGAAAATAAATAAGGAAACATATGCTTTAAATGATACATTAAACAAGATGGACATAATTGATATTTATAGGACATTCCATCCAAAAACAATAGAATACACTTTCTTCTCAAGAGCTCATGGAACATTCTCCAGGATAGATCATATCTTGGGTCACAATCAAGCCTTGGTAAATTTAAGAAAATTGAAATCATATCAAGTATCTTTTCTGACCACAATGCTATGAGACTAGATATCAATTAAAGGAAAATATCTGTAATAAATACAAACACACGGAAGTGAAACAATACACTACTAAATAAGTAAGAGATGACTGAAGAAATCAAAAAGGAAATTAAATACCTAGAAACAAAGGACAATGAAAACACGATTGACCCAAAACCTATGGGATGCAGCAAAAGCAGTTCTAAGAGGGAAGTTTATAGCAGTACAATCCTACCTCAAGAAACGAGAAACATCTCAAATAAACAACCTAACCTCACACTTAAAGCAATTAGAAAAAGAAGAACAAAAAAACCGCAAAGTTAGAATAAGGAAAGAAATCATAAAGATCACATCAGAAATAAATGAAAAAGAAATGAAGGAAATGATAGCAAAAATCAATAAAACTAAAGCCTGGTTCTTGAGAAGATAAACAAAATTGATAAATCATAAGACAGACTCATCAAGAAAAAAAGGGAGAAGACTCAAATCAATAGAATTAGAAATGAAAAAGGAGAAATAACAACGAACACTGAAGAAATACAAAGCATCATGAGAGATTACTATAAGCAACTGTATGCCAATAAAATGGACAACCTGGAAGAAATGAACAAATTCATAGAAAAGCACAACCTTCTGAGACTGAACCAGAGAGAAACAGAAAATATAAATGGACAAATCACAAGCACTGAAACTGAAACCGTGATTAAAAATCTTCCAACAAACCAATGCCCAGGACCAGATGGCTTCACAGGTGAATTCTATCAAACGTTTAGAGAAGAGCTAACACCTATCCTTCTCAAACTCTTACTGAACCAGGAAAAAATAGAAAATATAAACAGACCAATCACAAGCACTGAAATTGAGACACAAAAAAAATCTTCCAACAAAGAAAAGCCCAGGACCAGATGGCTTCACAGGTGAATTCTACCAAACATTTAGAGAGAGCAAACACCTATCTTTCTAAAACTCTTCCATAAAATAGCAGAGGGAGGAGCACTCCCAAACTCATTCTACAAGGCCACGATCACCCTGATACCAAAACCAGACAAAGATGTCACAAAAAAAGAAAACTACAGACCAAAATCACTAATGAACATAGATGCAAAAATCCTCATCAAAATACTAACAAACAGAATCCAACAGCACATTAAAAGGATCATACACCATGATCAAGCAGGGTTTGCCCCAGGAATGCAAGGATTCTTCAATATATGCAAATCAATCAATGTGATAAGTTTTATTAACAAATTGAAGGAGAAAAACCATATGATCATCTCAATACATGCGGAAAAAGCTTTTGACAAAATTCAACGCCCATTTACGATAAAACCCTCCAGAAAGTAGGCATAGAGGGAACTTACTTCAACATAATAAAGGCCATATATGACAAACCCACAGCCAACATCATTCTCAATGGTGAAAAACTGAAAGCATTTCGTCTAAGGTCAGGAACAAGACAAGGTTGTCCACTCTCACCAATACTATTCAACATAGTTTTGGAAGTTGTAGTCACAGCAAACAGATAAGGAAAAGAAATAAAAGGAATCCAAATCAGAAAAAGAAGAAGTAAAGCTGTCACTGTTTGCAGATGATATGATACTCTACAAAGAGAATCCTAAAGATGCTACCAGAAAACTACTAGAGCTAATCAATGAATTTGGTAAAGTAGCAGGATACAACATTAATGCACGGAACTCTCTTGCATTGCTATCCACTAATGATGAAAAATCTGAAAGAGAAATTAAGGAAACACTCCCATTTACCATTGCAACAAAAAGAATAAAATACCTAGGAATAAACCTACCTAGGGAAACAAAAGACGTGTATGTGGAAAACTATAAGACACTGATGGAAGAAATTAAAGATGATACAAACAGTTGTAGAGATATATCATGTTCTTGGATTGGAAGAATCAACATTTTGAAAATGACTATACTACCCAAAGCAATCTACAGATTCAATGCAATCCCTATCAAACTACCAATGGCATTTTTCACAGAACTAGAACAAAAAATTTCACTGTTTGTATGGAAACACAAAAAACCCTGAATAGCCAAAACAATCTTGCAAAAGTAAAACAGAGCTGGAGGAATCAGGCTCCCTGACTTCAGACTATACTACAAATCTACAGTAATCAACACAGTATGGTACAGGCAGAAAAACAAAAATGGAAATCAATGGAACAGGATAAAATGCCCAGAGATAAACCCATGCACATATGGTCACGTTATCTTTGTTAAAGGAGGCAAGAATACACAATGGAGAAAAGACAGCCTCTTCAATAATGGTGCTGGGAGAACCTGACAGCTACATGTAAAAGAATGAAATTAGAACACTCCCTAACACCACACACAAAAATAAACTCAAAATGGATTAATGACCTAAGTGTAAGGCCAGACACTCTAAAACTCTTACAGGAGAACATAGGCAGAACACTCTATGACATAAATCACAGCAAGATACTTTTTAAACCACCTCCTAGAGAAATGGAAATAAAAACAAAAATAAACAAATGGGACCTAATGAAACCTAAAAGCTTTTGCACAGCAAAGGAAACCATAAACAAGATGAAAAACAACCCTCAGAATGGGACAAAATATTTGCAAATGAAGCAACTGACAAAGGATTACTCTCCAAAATTTACAAACAGCTCATGCAGCTCAATATAAAAACAAACAACCCAATCCAAAAACGGGCAGAACACCTAAATAGACATTTCTCCAAAGAAGATATACAGATTGCCAACAAACACATGAAAGGATGCTCCACATCACTAATCATTAGAGAAATGCAAATCAAAACTACAATGATGTATCACCTCACAGCAGTCAGAATGGCCATCATCAAAAAATTTACAAACAATAAATGCTGGAGAGCAGAAGCAAGAACTACATGCAGGACTCGGAAAAAGAATGGAGGCAGGGCTTCCCTGGTGGCGCAGTGGTTGAGAATCTGCCTGCCAATGCAGGGGACACAGGTTCGAGCCCGGGTCTGGGAAGATCCCACATGCCACGGAACAACTGGGCCCGTGAGCCACAACTACTGAGGCTGCGCATCTGGAGCCTGTGCTCCACAACAAGAGAGGTTGCGATAGTGAGAGACCCGCGCACCGCAATGAAGTGTGGCCCCCACTTGCCGCAACTGGAGAAAACCCGTGCACAGAAATGAAGACCCAACACAGCAAAAAATAAAAAATAGATTAATTAATTAATTAAAAAAAAAGAATGGAAGCAAAGACAGAGAAGATGCAAGAAATGTTTAACAAAGACTTAGAAGAATTAAAGAACAAACAAACAGAGATGAACAATACAATAACTGAACTGAAAACTACACTAGAAGGAATCAATAGCAGAATAACTGAGGCAGAAGAATGGATAAGTGACCCGGAGGACAGAATGGTGGAATTCACTGCTGTAGAACAGAATAAAGAAAAAAGAATGAAAAGAAATGAAGAGACCTTTGGGAAAACATTAAACTCAACAACACTCGCATTATAGGGGTCCCAGAAGAGGAAGAGAGAAAGGACCAGAGAAAATATTTGAAGAGATTATAATCGAAAACTTCCCTAACATGGGTAAGGAAATAGCCACCCAAGTCCCGGAAGTGCAGAGAGTCCCATACAGGATGAATCCAAGGAGAAACACATCAAAACACATAGTAATCAAACTGGTAAAAATTAAAGACAAAGAAAAATTATTGGAAGCAGCGAGAGAAAAACGACAAATACGACACAAGGGAACTCCCATAAGGTTAACAGCTAATTTCTCTGCAGAAACTCTACAAGCCAGAAGGGAGTGGCATGATGTACTTAAAGTGATGAAAAGGAAGAACCTACAACCAAGATTACTCTACCCAGCAAGGATCTCATTCAGATTTGACAGAGAAATTAAAACCTTTACAGACAAGCAAAAGCTAAGAGAATTCAGCACCACCAAACCAGCTTTACAACAAATGCTAAAGGAACTTCTCTAGGCAGGAAACACAAGAGAAGGAAAAGACCTACAAAAACAAACCCAAAACAATTAAGAAAATGGTAATAGGAACATACATGACACAATAGACCAGATAGATTTAATTGATATTTATAGGACATTCCATGCAAAAAGAGCAGATTACACTTTCTTCTCAAGTGCGCATGGAACATTCTTACGGTAGATCACATCTTGGGTCACAAATCAAGCCTCAGTAAATTTAAGAAAATTGAAATCATATTAAGCTTCTTTTCTGACCACAACACTATGAGATTAGAAATGAATTACAAGGAAAAAAACGTAAAAAATACAAACACATGGAGGCTAAACAATACGTTACTAAATAACCAAGAGATCACTGAAGAAATCAAAGAGGAAATCAAAAAATACCTAGAGACAAATGACAATGAAAACAGAACGATCCAAAACCTATGGGAGGCAGCAAAAGCAGTTCTAAGAGGGAAGTTTATATACAAGCCTACCTCAAGAAACAAGAAAAATCTCAAATAAATAATCTAACCTTACACCTAAAGGAAGTAGAGAAAGAAGAACAAACAAAACCCAAGGTTAGCAGA
>NC_041229.1:86632364-86650358 GCF_002837175.3 Physeter macrocephalus | reverse complement strand
ACTAATTATGAAAAATCTGAAAGAGAAATTAAGGGAACACTCCCATTTACCACTGCAACAAAAAGAATAAAATACCTAGGAATAAACCTACCTAGGGAGACAAAAGACCTGTATGCAGAAAACTATAAGACACTGATGAAAGAAATTAAAGATGATACCAACAGATGGAGAGATATACCATGTTCTTGGATTGGAAGAATCAATATTGTGAAAATGACTATACTACACAAAGCAATCTACAGATTCAATGCAATCCCTATCAAAATACCAATGGTATTTTTTACAGAACTAGAACAGAAAATCTTAAAATTTGAATGGAGACATAAAAGACCCCATATAGCCAAAACAGTCTTGAGGGAAAAAAACGGAGCTGGAGGAATCAGACTCCCTGACTTCAGACTATACTACAAAGCTACAGTAATCAAGACAATATGGTACTGGCACAAAAACAGAAACACAGATCCATGGAACAAGATAGAAAGCCCAGAGATAAACCCACGCACCTATGGTCAACTAATCTATGACAAAGGAGGCAAGGATATACAATGGAGAAAAGACAGTCTCTTCAATAAGTGGTGCTGGGAAAACTGGACAGCTACATGTAAAAGAATGAAATTAGAACACTCCCTAACACCATACACAAAAATAAACTCAAAAGAGATTCGAGACCTAAATGTAAGACCAGACACTATAAAACTCTTAGAGAAAAACATATTTGACATAAATCACAGCAAGATCTTTTTTGGCCCACCTCTTAGAAAAATGTAAATAAAAACAAAAATAAACAAATGGGACCTAATGAAACTTAAAAGCTTTTGCACAGAAAATGAAACCATAAATAAGACGAAAAGACAACCCTCAGAATAGGAGAAAATATTTGCTAATGAATCAACAGACAAAGGATTAATCTCCAAAATATGTAAACAGGTCATGCAGCTCAATATTTAAAAAACAAACAACCCAATCCAAAAATGGGCAGAAGACCTAAATAGACATTTCTCCAAAGAAGACATACAGATGGCCAAGAAGCACATGAAAAGCTGCTCAACATCACTATTTATTAGAGAAATGCAAATCAAAACTACAATGAGGTATCACCTCACACCAGTTGGAATGGGTATCATCAGAAAATCTACAAACAACAAATGCTGGAGAGGGTGTGGAGAAAAGAGAACACTTTTGCACTGTTGGTGGGAATGTAAATTGTTACAGCCACTATGGAGAACAGTATGGAGGTTCCTTAAAGCACTAGAAATAGAATTACCATATGACCCAGCAGTCCCACTACTGGGCATATACCCAGAGAAAACCATATTTCAAAACAAGTCATGTACCACAATGTTCATTGCAGCTCTATTTACAGGAGCCAGGACATGGAAGCAACTTAAGTGCCTTCGAAAGATGAATGGAAAAAGAAGATGTGGCACATATATACAATGGAATATTACTCAGCCATAAAAAGAAACGAAATTGAGTTATTTGTAGTGAGGTGGATGGACCTAGAGTCTGTCATACAGAGTGAAGTAAGTCAAAAAGAGAAAAACAAATACCATATGCTAACACATATATATGGAATCTAAAAAAAAGGTTCTGAAGAACCTAGTGGCAGGACAGTAATAAAGATGCAGACGTAGAGAATGGACTTGAGGACACAGGGATGGGGAAGAGTAAGCTGGGATGAAGTGAGAGAGTGGCATGGATATATATACACTACCAAATGTAAAACAGATAGCTAGTGGGAAGCAGCCACAGAGCACAGGGAGATCAGCTTGATTCTTTGTGACCACCTAGAGGGGTGGGATAGGGAGGGTGGGAGGGAGACGCAAGAGGGAGGAGATATGGGGATATATGTATATGTATAGCTGATTCACTTTGTTATAAAGCAGAAACTAACACACCATTGTAAAGCAATTATACTCCAATAAAGATGTTAAAAAAATTAAAAAAAAAATTTGTTGTTTGACCTGCATCTAGGTGGAAGATCAGAAGATGTGCTTGTTCTGGCCTGACTCTCCTCAGGTCTACTCCCTACTCTTTTGCCCTCTCAGCCCCCCTCCCTTTCTGCTCTCTTCCACTTGGTCTGATGTCTGAGGGTGCGTGAGTTTCCTAGGCTCCTATGTCAGCCAGCTTCAGCGTGGATCAACCAGTGGGGGTGCCAGCAGGAGAGCAGAGGGAGGAAGTGAGAAGCCAGGGTATTTCTTCCCAATTTCTGCCCTGGGCATGCCTTCAGAGGCCACTTCATTTCCTCCATGGTTCCAGCCCCCTGCAGACCAGCCCATCAGGAATTCTGGTAACATTACCTCCTCCCTTTCTTTCTTCAGCTTATACATACCAGGGAACTTCTGCTCTTGCTAACCTTTAAGTTACCTCAGCATCCTTTATGTGGCTTTAAACATCTTCCAACATTGGGGTGACCCATTTCCTACATTAAATTCCCTCTGTTGAAAACAGCTGAGTTCCTGTCTTCCTGGTTACATTCCAACTGATACAGGAGGTAACCAGCCTCTCCTTTCCACCAGTCAATATTATAATTCTTTGTCTACCATGCCCGTCAAGGAGTTTGTCCTTTTCACAGCCTGTTCATCTCACTTAAGCCCACAGAATCCCTGAGATGTTGCCAGATCAGGGATTACCACTTTCATTTTACAGAAGAGGGAACAGATCTAGAGATGCTAGAGATAAACCAAAGTTGCAGAGCTAGTGAACTACAGAGCAGAAGCTAGAATCCAGGTGTCTTGTGAGCTGGTGGTAATTTCCCTATGGCACTCAGGCCCTTCTCTTTCTCTCCAACTCTTACCACTAGAAGACATTCTTTAGGGGTCAAAATAAGGATTCATTTGGGTCTCATTTGCACTTGATGAAAAGGTGCTATAGCTATGCAAATTACACACACAAACGAGTTCAAGGGAGTATTCATTTCTATTTTGGTCTTTATAAGAATATTTTGCATTTATGTCAACCAGGTTTGTCAGCATTCTGTAAATCCTAGAACAGTGTTTCTCAAAGTCAGAATTATATGGGGGAGAGGGGTGTTTCTGATAAAATCTCAGATTCCTGCCCTCCCTCCCACTGAAATATAAAATCTGGGGAAGAGTACAGGGAAAGTGTATTTTCATCTAGCATTCCAGGTGAGGCTGATGAAAAACATTTTGAGGACCACTGTTCCATGAGATAGAAAGTTGTCATTGTCCACAGAAGAGAAGGAGAGATCAGCAAGGTGATGACAGGTCTGGTTTGTGGCCAATCTAAGACCCAGCCCCTCAGGCTTCCATCCCAGATAAGAGGTACCACTTATGACACCCTACTGTGTGTCCAGCTTAGCCTCAGACACTGCCTGGGTATGGATCCAGTTACTCTTCACAGCAATCCTATGAAGTAGCTGTCATAGCTCCTATTTTACACATGAGAAATCTGAGACCCAGATTAAATAAGTGCCACTGGGTCACCCAGCTATGACTCAAATTCCAATCAAGTTCTGCATGATTCCAAAGTCAGGCTCTTGTCTGTCCATGTCACCCTTCCCAGAATGGAGCCCATTTCATCTCCAAATTATCATGGGACAATTATACGCTAAACTGGCTCTGTATGGGGCATCCTAATTCTATTCTCCATGGGGTCTGGGTTTCTTACTGCTCGTTCCTGAATGAGGCATCAGTGCAGCTGCAAAGAGGGCAGGTGAATGGCATCCAACGCCCCCTCCTAAACCACCAGGTGATAGGAAGGGATCCTGGCAGGTGAGATGCCCAGTGGTCTCTTGATTGTCCTTCTCAAGTTTTTCCAGGGGCTTTTGGAGGCTCTTCTACCCCTGCACTTGGCTCAGAAGCTTCTGGTTTTGCCCCAAACTAGTAGGAAACAATCAGAAAGCCTGAAGCAGCAGATGCCTGCATTAATCTATCCACAGAGGCCCCAGGGGAAGCAGCCCAACTGTTGTTCTTATCACAAAATGTTTTAAAAATTAATAACATGAATGGGCAAGTGTGCAAGCACAGGGTGCTTGACATCTGGATGATCTTGCATCATCTGAGCTGCCTTTTCTATTTCCTAATACATTGCTTTACATGTCTAGTCACCATTCTGTTGACATAGCTATTTGGATCAACCAGGCTAATGAAACTGCCAGATAGAGACTGAGTGAGGCGGGGCAGGGCTGGGGGATTCTCAGATCAGGATGATCACTCAAAGGGTGCAGAGAGGGCTGCTGACCTGTAAGAAAATGTCTGATGCTTCCCCACAGCTTCAGTGTTCTCTCTTTATCCTTTCCAACAGCTGCCGGACCCCAACCTGCCTTGCTTAGTTTTGTAAGCACATCTCAGCAGACATTTGCCATATATATGAGGCTGTCCTGGCTAGCTTTAGAAAGTAAAAGCCTGAGTTCAAATCCAAGGTCAATCACTTACTAGCTGTGTCCCCTTGGACATGTTCAATAACCTCTCTGAGCCTCAGTTCACTCATTAGTAAAATGAAGACAATAATAGCATGTTAAACTTTTAGAAATGCTGAAGGAAAAACGTTTTTTAAAATTGTGTATGAAGCAGTTATCACAGCACCTAATTCAACAAATATATCTTGAGTGCCTTCTATGTGCCAGACACAGTTCAAGGCCCTGGAAACAATTGTGGTGGACACAAAACATAGTCCCTGCCCTCACAGAGCTTATAAACTAGTGGCAGAGACAGACAGCAAACAAACAGATATATTTACAGTATACCATAGCTTGGCAAGAAGTGCTGTGAAGGAAAATAAAGCAGGAGGGGTTGGTAGAGAGAGGCAAAGGGTAGAGCCAATGATGTTATTGATGAGGTGGTCAGAGAAGATCTCTCTGCAGAAGTGACATCTGATAAGAGGTGTGAATGAGAAGAGGGGATAAGACAGATGGATATTTGGGGCAAGAGCATTCCAGACAGAATGAAGAGCAAGGGCAAAGATCCTGAGACTGGAGCATGTTTCCTTATGTAGGGAAAAGCACAGAAGTGAGTGTGGCTTGTGAACCATGGAGAAGTTTAGGGAAGAAGCCAAAAGGCAAAAAAAAAAACTGAGACATATGCAAATAAGCAGGTAGGTAGGTAGATAAGACTAAATTAATTTACTTTTCATAATATCTTCCTATCTTGGATTGAATAATGCTAGGTACTATGACAGACAAAAAGATGAACCAGACAGAGAATTTATCTTTGATGAACCTTGAACCATTAGTCTACTAGGGGAGAAAGTACCTAAATAATGAGAAAAGAAAATAACAGATGTCATAAAAGAAGTATGGTAAGAAATATAGGAGCCTGAAAGAGAGAGTCTTTGCCTCTCATAGTCACTCTCATCACCAGAAACTTGGAGAGATTAATGAAAGAAATGACAGTTACATGAAGACTGTAAAACACACAGGGAACTCTACTCAATACTCTGTAATGGCCTATATGGGAAAAGAATCTAAAAAAAGAAAAAAAGAGTGGTTATATGTATGTGTATAACTGATTCACTTTGCTGTACACTTGAAACTAGCACAACATTGTAAATCAACTATACTCCAATAAAAATTTAATAAATAAAAAATTTCAAAACCTGTAAAACAATGATGCTTGCCATGCTTAAAGAGATAAAAATTGAATTTAAAATATTTCAGCAATCAACTAGAATAAAATAGTTGTAAATTTGAGAGAAGAATCAAATAGAAATTCTAGAATTCTAATATTTAAAAACTGAATAACTTTTTAAATAGTAAGCAAAAAAGTAAAAACTCAACAGATGGGTTTAATAACAAATCCAATAGAGGTAGATATAGAGAGAATTAGTGAACTGAAAGGTAGGTCAGAAGAAATTACCCAGAATGAAGCAAAAAGAAACAAAATGATGGAAAGTACAAAAATGAGAAGAATACAGTGAGCAGACTTAACATGTTTTTTTCAGGAATAGTAGGAGGAGAAGTTAGAAAAAGGATAATAGAATAATGGCCTAAAAATATGGAAGTAAGGAAAAAAAAGAGCAGAAGTTAATGAAATGAAAAAATTACAATAAACCATATTAAAAAGGTCAAAATTTGGCTCTTTGAAATGACTGATAAAATTGATAAACCTTTGCTGTAACAGATCAAGACAAAGAAGGGGAAGGGCACAAATCAATAACGTCAGTGCTGAAAAAAAAACCATCACTACCTATGCTGCAGACATTAGCAAGATAGTAAGATGATATTATGAACAACTCAATGTCAATAAATTTGAAAATTTACATGAACTAGACAAATTCCGAGGAAAATACTACTTACCAAAACTAACAAAAGAAGAAATTTAAAAATCTGAATAACTCTGGAACTATTAAAAGAATTGATTTTTTGATTAAAAATAAACTTCTCATGACGAAAATGTTTCTGAAGGCTTCAAGCAAACTTGATAAACTATTTAAAGAAGACATAGTGCCAAGCTTATACAAACGCTTCCAGAAAATAAAATTAAAAAGTGAGAACACTCTCCATTTTATTTTACAAGGCTAAAGTAATCTTGATACCAAAACTCAGCAAGAACAGTATGAGAAAAAAATTACAGGCCAGTTTTACTCATGAACATGTGAAAATATCCTAAATAAAATATTAACAAGCCAAAGTCAGCAACATATAAAAAGGAAACACATCCTATCCACTTTTGGCTTACTCCAGGGTGCAAGAGTAACTGTTGCTAACCAATGTAATTTGCCACCTTAACAGATGAAAGGAGGATGGAAACAACCCAAGTGCCCCTCAACAGAGGATGTGGCATATATATACAATGAAATACTACTCAGCCATTAAAAAGAATGACATATTGCCATTTGCAGCAATGTGGATGGACCTAGAGAATATCATTCTTAGTGAAGTAAGTCAGACAGAGAAAGACAAATACTATATGGTGTCACTTATATGTGGAATCTAAAAAATAATGCAAATGACTCAATATACAAAACAGAAACAGACTCACAGACATAGAAAACAAATTTATGGTTACTGAAGGGGAGAGGGAGTGAAGGAGAGACAAATTAGGAGTATGGGATTAACAGATAACAAACTATTATACATAAAAGAGATAAGCAACAAGGATTTACTGCATAGCACAGGAAATTATATTCAATATCTTGGAATAACCTATAATGGAATATAATCTGAAATATATATATATAACTGAATCATTTTGCTGTACATCTGAAACTAACAAAATATTGTAAATCATCTATACTTCAATTAAAAGAAAAAGGGGAGGAATCATACAGTCATCTCAATGTATGCAGAAAAAAGCATTCGTTAAATTCAACATCCATTCTTTATTAAAAATCATAGAAACTAGGGGCTTCCCTGGTGGCGCAGTGGTTGAGAGTCTGCCTGCTGATGCAGGGGACGCAGGTTCGTGCCCTGGTCCAGGAGGGTCCCACATGCCACACAGCGTCTGGGCCCGTGAGCCATGGCCACTGAGCCTGTGCGTCCGGAGCCTGTGCTCCACAACGGGAGAGGCCACAGCAGTGAGAGGCCCGCGTACAGAAAAAAAAAAAAAAAAAAAAAAAAAAAAATCGTAGAAACTAGAAAAAGGGTGGCACTGAAATAATCTAGTAAAGAGTATCTACTATGAAACCTATATCAACTAATATATTTTAAAATGAAACTTGGATAGCATCAAAAAATAATGAAACTTGGAAAATATTCTTTTTGAGGTTGTGAAGGAACAAGGATGCTTACTGTCACGACATGTCCTGGAGGTCCCACACAGCAAAGCAAGGCAAAGAAATAAAAGACAGGAAGGCCCGCGAAAAAAAAAAAAAAAAAAAAAAAAAAAAAAAAATCGTAGAAACTAGAAAAAGGGTGGCACTGAAATAATCTAGTAAAGAGTATCTACTATGAAACCTATATCAACTAATATATTTTAAAATGAAACTTGGATAGCATCAAAAAATAATGAAACTTGGAAAATATTCTTTTTGAGGTTGTGAAGGAACAAGGATGCTTACTGTCACGACATGTCCTGGAGGTCCCACACAGCAAAGCAAGGCAAAGAAATAAAAGACAGGAAGAAATAAAATTGTTATTATTTGTGGATTACATTATCACCTACATAGAAAATCCATGGGAATCTGCACATCATTTTTAGACTTTAAAAAAGTTCCACAAGGTCCTGGATATAAAGTCAACACAGAAAAATGAATTAAATTTCTATTCACGAACCCCAATTTTTTATAAGTTGAAAAATAAATTTAAAGATAACATTTACATTAGCATTAAAACATAGGAAAACACCAAAAAATCTAACAAAACGTTTGCAAGACCTCTGTGCAAAACATCCATTATTGAGAGAAGTTAAAGAAGACCTGGGTTAATGGAGAGAAATTTTATGTTACTGAATTGGAACACTCAAAATTTTAAATGTCAGTTCTCCCTTGAGAATTGTGCTATGGAATTAAATTGAGCTATGGATTCAATAAAAAGTCACAACAGGATTTTTAAAGAACTTAACAAACACTTTCTAAAATTTATATGGAATTGCCAAGGTCCAAGACTAGCCAAGACCTTCTTAAGGAGGAAACCCAGGGTTGAAGGACTTGCTCTACCAGGTATTGAGTCTTACTACCACAGCAGAGTAATTAAGACTGTCATTTTCATTCAAGGGTATGGATGGAGGAAGATGTCACTAGTGTCTTCCAGTATCTGGGTGTCCTCCTCTTCCAGCCACATGGCAGACAGCACTTCGGGGCCCCTTACAGGTGAGTATAACTCTCTGACTGGTTCTGGCAAATGAGCTGCAAGAGGAAGTGAATGATGGATGACGTTTTCATGCTGAGTCAGTGAAAAACTCAGCATATCTTCTCTGGAGGGAGAGTGCTCCCAGTGATGCAGCCAGTTCACTTCATTCAGGATGGTTGCCCTGATGCATCTCTTGCATCACCAGTGACCTGCTAGTGAAGAAGATATAACTTCAGTATGTTAAGCCATGAGATGTTGGGGTTGTTTGTTAGCAAAACAAAGCATAGCCCATCTTATCTTGTCCAACATACAGACAGGCTAATGGAACACAAGAGCACCCAAAAAGATAGCCAACCACTATGCAATCTATTGTGTAGACAATTGATTTTTCAACACAAAGTGAAATTGCAGAGTAGTAGAGAAAGAATGGTATTGGGACAACTGGATATCCATTTGGAGGAAAAAATAGAACTTGTCCCTACCTCACACCATACACAGAAATCAATTCCAGGTGGATTCCCAACGTTATTTGAAAGGCTACACTGTATAAAGATTTTAGAAGAAAACATGGGTGGATTCTTCATAACTCAGGAAAAGATTTTCTGAATAAGAAACAACCAACTATGAATGAAAAGATAGTTAAATTGTGTTCTATTCAATTTCGCAAGGAAAAAAAAGTTTTGTTAAAAAAGAAAATAGCAAAAGGGAGTGCCTAAATGTTAATAATAGCTATCTCCAGGTGATTACATTATGGAGTGAATTTATTTTCCTATTTTGCTTACCTCTTTTTTCCAAATAGTCTGTGATGAATATGGATCTCTTGTGTAATGAAAGAGAAAAAAACAATAAAAATTTGTTACTTTTTGTTTGTGTGTTTACAATCAAGAAGAGGCAATCCGAAAGTTGAGGATATAGAATAAGAATGTTCCAGGCCTTACTCTCATTTGTTTGTTAAGCCAAAGGAAAGAAATCCTAATGGCAGCATATTGGGCAATGTGGCAGGTGGGTGCAAGAGGGTCACTGTGGCTTTTCTTTTGACTCCATTTAGCTACTAGAACATTATCAAGGCAGACTGATATCACTTTTTTTTGTACTTTAAATTTATTTTCTTTATTTTTACTTTATATTGGAGTATATTTGATTTACAATGTTGTGTTAGTTTCAGGTATACAACAAAGTGATTCAGTTATACATATATATGTATCTATTCTTTTTCAGATTCTTTTCCCATGTATGGTTACCAAACGGGAAATGTGAAGGAGAGGGATAAATTAGGAGTTAGGGATTAACATATACACACACTACTATATATAAAATAGATAATCAGTAAGGACCTACTTTATAGCACAGGGAATTCTGCTTAATATTCTGATATCACTTTTTAAAAGCCTTTCTGATGTAGATTCACAATCCCTATTCCTGGAGGAAGGTGCCCTTGGGAGACCTCCTTCCTTCTCCCTCTTCCATTTCTGTCTCCCTTCTCTGATAGGAAATATGTTTTGACCCAAGTGTCTTTCACAGACTTTATCAGCCCTGGAGATGCAAGGCCTCTGGCCCCACCCCAGGTGACTGTCCATCTGGCCTCCCAGTGATGGACACTGGAGCCTCCCTCTTCTTTTGGTCATGCCACTCCAAGCTCTTTGTAAAATCTTTATTAGACACACGTTTGACTCTGATCAGCCTGAATATAAAGACCTTTTAAGATCTAAAATGCATGTACAGATACTTATTTTCACTCTTGGTTTTTATAGTTTTACTGGCTCTCATTTATTCATTGAACATTTACTGGACATGGGCAGTAAATTCATCATAGACCACAGCTCCTGAAGCCCTGGGAATTCACCTCCTATATTCTGGAGGCTGGCAAAACACAGAATGGGAACGTGAAGGATGAGGGTCATTCCAGAGACAAAGAGCCATCAACAGGCGGAAATGGCAGGGCCCTCGGGATAACTGGGCTTTAAATGGATTCAGAGATTCTAAAGTGCCTCACAATGGTCATGAAGAAGGTTCTGGAATAAGGATGGGCAGCTCGTTGGAAGGGCATTAATAGCAACCACCTTCATCAGCATCATTGGTATTTACTGAACACATACTATGTTGCAGAAATTATGCCACGTGGGAATTCTCTGGTGGTGCAGTGTTTAAGAATCCACCTGCCAATGCAGGGGACACGGGTTTGAGCCCTGGTCCAGGAAGATCCCACATGTCACAAAGCAACTAAGCCCGTGTGCCACAACTACTGACCCTGCACTCTAGAGCCTGTGCGCCACAACTACTGAAGCCCGCGCTCCTAGAGCCTGTGCTCTGCAACAAGAGAAGCCACTGCAATGAGAAACCTGCTCACTGCAACGAAGAGTAGCCCCCGCTCGCCGCAAATAGAGAAAGCCCGCTCACAGCAACGAAGACCCAACGCAGCCAATAAATAAATAAACAAATAAATTTATTAAAAAAAAAACTTAGTACTGTGAATTACTTAAAAAAAAAGCAAAGAAATTATGCCACGTACTTTATATAATCATCTCATTTAACACTCACAGCAACCCTGGGACATATATTACCTTCTTTTTGAAGATGAGGAAATTGAGACTAGTAGAGGTTAGGTAATTTGCCAGAGGTCCCATGGTTCCAAGCGGGTGGTGTTGAGCCAGGAATCCACATCTGTCCAATGGCAAATCCTTGCCTCTTTATCTGACAGTAACTCCTGCTCGGGGCACTGATTGTTATTCATCTATTTCAATTTCACACCCTTTTGAGGGAAAACAGGAACCTTGATTTCTGAAGGCCTTTTGTATTTGACATCAGTTTCTTTAGGACAGCTTCCTGTATTTGAGACATTGTTCCCTGAGAGGTGGGGCCGGAGCAGCCCCTGTGGCAACAGGCTGTCAGGAGATCCAAATGAGATCATGCATGCAAAACACTTGGGACAGTGCAGTACAGAGGAGCCCTCCGTATACTGGCTTTCACCATTATGTTGTTCCCTCAGGCCCCAGGACTGCCAGTTATCCTTGCCTTTGTAAACAGTGGAAAAAACTTCCAAACATACAGATTCTAATTATTTCTTGGATTCTGGTGCCAACAACTTTCTTCAGGAGCATTTCTCGTCATCCCATGCATCCACGTTCTGAGTGTCCTGTAGGTGTGACACTTTGCCACCAAGTCCCTAAGCCCTGAGCTGGCTTGCTATCACTGAGCCTTCATTTCACAACAGGAAAAGGGTGAGATAGTGATTGGCGCTCGGGTAATAAACTCCAATAGTTTCTATATCAGCTCCTATAAAAGACAATGTCAGGAAGCAAAACATGGAGGCTTACAGATCAAATCCGGAGGCAGACAAATCAGAGTGGGAACGTTGATCTGCTCCTTCCAGCTGTGTGAACTTGGGCAGTTACTCAACCTCTCTGAGCCTCTATAACAACTAGATAGTAATAACTACCTCACAGCTTTGTTAGGGGGATTACTATATGATATAATGATGTCAAGTGCTTAATACAGAGCCTGGTCCATAGGAAACAATGAACAAATAAATACTCGTTATTATTAAATGCAAACAAAAAAAAAGTCAACAAACTCTACTATGAGATTTGTTTTTCAGGTTCATAAATAATTACCTTACATGACTTTTCTTCCCTCCTGGATCAGTCTGCTGTTTGATGTCTTTGAACAAGTCGATCTGTTGTTCAGTGTCGTGTGCCTGGCATGCAGAAATGCAGGGGCTTGACCAGCCAGAGGCCAACAGGCTTAACGAGCAGTGCTAGCTGAGCACACAAGAGACATTTGAAAAGTCTATTTGAAATGTTTAAGTAAGAAGAAATTTGGGGGCTTCCCTGGTCGTGCAGTGGTTAAGAATCCACCTGCCAATGCAGGGGACATGGGTTCTAGCCCTGGGCCGGGAAAATCCCACATGCCTCGGAGCAGCTAAGCCCCTGGGCCACAGCTACTGAGCCTGCGCTCTAGAGCTCACGAGCTACAACGACTGAGCCTGAGTGCCACAACTACTGAAGCCTGCACACCTAGAGTCCGGCTCCGCAACAAGAGAAGCCACCGCAATGAGAAGCCTGTGCACCGCGATGAAGAGTAGCCCCTGCTCACCGCACCTAGAGAAAGCCTGAGTGCAGCAGTGAAAACCCAACACAGCCCAAAATAAATAAATAAATAAATTTTAAAAAAGAAATTTGGCAAGCAGGCAGAATCAGGAGAACTGACTGGCTCGCTCAGGGCCTCAGTTTCCCTATCCGTATGAGAAGGGGGCTGGACTGCATGCTACTGTCTTGCATTTCTGACCTTCATAAGTAAAGCAGCCTGATTCAACGAGGATCATCCTACAGCCACTCGTGTGTGCATCAACTTCTAGTCCTGCATGGCCTAGGAAAACTTGGCATCTGAAGCCCTTCTCTGGGTGAAGGGCTCACACAAGCCCACAGTTAGGGCATATCTCCATTGCCCCCTAAGCCTCCCTAGGACCCACCAATTCCAACATCTCTCAGCTCCCACCGTATGCAACCACAAAAGACAAAATTCCAACCGGAGTTCCCAGCAGTAGAGAGGAGAAATCTCTAAACAAGGGGTTTGTTAGTTTCCAGCATAAACTGCCCAAGGTGTTCAGAAGAAATTTCCTTCTTTCCTCGACAGCTTTGGAGAATCATTCTTTTGCATGTTCAGGGGAGAAAAAGCTAGCAACATACGAGAATCTTGGCTGCCCCGGCCCAACCCGAGTGAAAACTTGCTTTGGGGCTAAGGAAACATCGCCACCTGGTGGAATGATATTAAAATAACCAGACAGAGAGTGATGGGTTGCTAGTCTCCAAATAGGTGGAGTCCCAGAAAGAGCTACAAGGGTCCTTAGAGGTTGGACCCAATTTCTTTAGTTTACTGAGTAATGGAAATGTTGAACAGAGATGGTTTGTGAATGTTGAGGCCAGAACTCAGATCACTGACCCTTTATGTGAATAATTATCTTTACCACCCCCTGCAACAGTTAACTTACCCCATACTTTAGCCCAAAATGACTTAATAACTGAGGTTAGCACAGTCAGGATTATTTTCATCCTGCATGTTTCCTCTTGCTTCTTATCAACTTTATGGAGGCGGAAGAGGAAGACCAGAGGAGTTGCAACTGGCAACTGGCATAAAGAGAAGACAGCTCAGATACAAGGGGGAAAGTGCATAGATTGATTTGGGACCTGAGAATTCTGTTGTATGTTTTATGTTTCTAACTGAGAAGTTAGTAATTGTAATGGAGCTTGATTAATCTGCTCATTCTTTTAACTGGGCCAGCAACCGATATAAGCTATAATAATGCAGGATGTTTTCACGTGTTTGGAATATTTGGGTCCTAAAGACAGTATGTTCAGTGAGTTGAGTATAGAAAGCCTCATTATTTATACAAAGTGTGAAAACCCATCATTGTGTGAATTGAGCCATCTTATTATAGGCACAGTTATTTCCATCTCTAATATTTGCCCATCACCTTGCAGTTCACTACATGCTTCAATCTATTTTAAATGATTTAATCTTTACAAGCACCCTATGGTGGGCATAAATGGTCATTACCGAGGAGAAAATAGAGGCTCAGAGAAGTTAAGCGATTTTCCTGTGGTCACACAGCTACCAGTGGCAGCACTGGGACTTGGAAGAAGGGAAGAAATTTAATATTTAACCTACAGTGGGACAGGGGAGGTACACGTGCTTCCGACACTTCTGTCCCTGGCTCCCCCACTTAAAAAGTAGAAAGACAGCATTCCTCCAGCCTGGCCACTACAGAAGCACCCAGTCTTCCCATGGCTACCACATCCTATTGTTATTTACTTGGCTGTGGAACACACTGGAGAGACATATGACATACGTTTTCATTTAAAACTGACTTTGAGAAATTTTGCCAAATATCACAGTCTCTCCTCTGTGAACGAGTAACATAGCATAACCCCTTACTATCCCAGAGGCTGCCAACTGGGGTCCACAGGACTGTCAGGCGGGCTTTTCACTCATTCACCACCTAAACCATTTCAAGTAACCCTATTGTAAATGCCCTGGCAAAGAGGGTTCTTTGTGCCCTATAAATACAGCATCCCCTCTGCATGGTCCTCTTCCCTAAACATCAGGACCCAAAGCTCAGTCCTCAGACCACTTCTCTTCAGTGTCTAATCTCCCTCTATAAGTGGGATAATCTCGTCTCATGCCTTTAAATGCCACCTATATACTGATAATCCCTAAATTTATTCCCACAACCCCAGCCTCTCCCTCTGTGTTCCAGACTCATATATGCAGCTGTCTACTCAATACTTTAATGTCTAAGACATCAAACCCAGCATGTCCACATCCAAACTCTTGGTTTCCCCCAACCCAACACTCTCCTTTCACAACCTTTCCCATCTCGGTAAATGGAAATCTCATGTATCCAATTTCTCAGGCCAAAACCTTTCAAGTCTTCCCTGGATTCCTCTCTTCCTCTCAGAACCCATGGCCCATCTGCCTTCACAGCACATCTAGAATCTGCTACTTCTCACCACCTCCATTGCTACCCAACCAACCACCTTCACCTGGATTATTGCAATAACCTCTCACCTGGTCTTCCTACACAGCAACCAGAGTTATTCTTTTAAGATGTAAATGAGAGCTAACACCCCCTTGTTCCAAACCTTCCAAGGGATTTCCACCTTGCCCCATGGTTGCTCCATAATCTAGCTCCACTCACCTCTCTAACCTGACCTCCTACCACCGTTCCCTTTCTGCCACTATCTGCTAGAAATGTAGGGATGTAAGAACAGGGGCTTCATTTTAGCGCATGATGTATGTAGCCCAGTGCTGAGACAAGGTCTGGATCATAAACGATACTCAATAAGTATCTGTTGAAACACAAATGCCTTTGCCCTCTGTCTGGTTCATTCATTAATGCCATCAGTCCAGAGCCTGACCTAATTCCTTCCTACTGCATTTTCACTCCATCTCATCTTACCCCGTGCTCCATGGCAAGGAGTCCTGGGATGCCCAGGGGCTTTGCATTAGCTCCTCCTACTCCAGCTCAAGGGCTGTAATGAGAGCACCCTTCCCTTCTCTTCAAGGTACCGTTTCTCAATGACTATCTTCCCATTGGCAGTTCCACCATCACAACACTTCAAGGTGCCAGATGGTAGAGCTGACTGGGGACCAAGAACACACTGCTTCTGATGATACACCAGGAGTGCTCAAGTATCAGCCAAGACCATAAAGGCAGGAGCTGAAGGTGCTAGATAAGTATGGTTTCTTGATCCCTTTCCCCCGAAGTCTCTATAACATCTGCCTCACCTCAGCCACAACTGTGAGGTTTAAATAAAGAGTAAAGTGGGAGGGAGGGTAAGAACTAAAGCCAAGAGAGAAAAGGAAAAGTTTATCTTGAGAAATCAGCAACACAGTGCACACATGGACTGGGGTTACGTCCTTGGAGAAGACAGTCACCTCTTTGCTGAGAATGGGGGCATCGACAGCCCAGAATTCCAAAGACACCCCTCACGCCTGAAATATGACCAGACATTCAAACTCTACAACCTCTGGCTCTACAAGAATCCTTTTTAACAATGCAAACACCCCCAGGCTTATTCAAACAATCAACCATTAATCATTTACACCTTATTGTAAACTGTTGTCAGCTGTTTGATATCAACTCTACTATGGAAATAAGAGTATTAATGGGAAAGGGATTGGGGCTGCGCAAGAGCAAAACAGGTCTGGCAAAACAGTGAGGTCTCTGGTCAGCCAGAGGGTCATGAAAAGGACACGGGACACCTTGGGAACCAAGTGGGCTAGAAAGAAGGAAGGGGCTTTCTCCTAGACATAGAAAAACAGGCTGAAAAAAGAGATGTCTGGGCACTGAAGGAAAGCAATCATACCAGCTCATGATAACGGATCGCTAAATGATCAAAGACTTTGCGAGCCCCTTGTTAAACACAACAATTATCAAAAATTAAATTATATAAATGTATAATTAAATACATTATATTTAGACGCAAAGGTAGTGAATACTCAAAACTCATCTGTTCGGGCTTTCCTGGTGGCGCAGTGGTTGAGAGTCCGCCTGCCGATGCAGAGGACGCGGGTTCGTGCCCCGGCCCGGGAGGATCCCACATGCCGCGGAGCGGCTGGGCCCGTGAGCCGTGGTCGCTGAGCCTGCGCGTCCGGAGCCTGTGCTCCGCCGCCTGTGCTCCGCCGCGGGAGAGGCCACAACAGTGAGAGGCCCGCGTACCGCAAAAAAAAAAAAAACAAACAAAAAAACTCATCTGTTCTTAATTATTTTACACATTTTACTGCTACCCGTGCTCTTGACGTTATTTACGTCTACTACAGCTGTACAGTGAGGACAGTTTTCAGTAGTGTGTTCTGCACGTCTCCCCCCAACTCTGTATTTAGTGATGCGTTGGTAGATTGAATCAGCCATGATGAGAGGTTTTACACCACAGAAATCAGCAAACAGTATAGATCAAGGCTTGATTTATTCTTTTGTTGACTGTCTACACCTGGGGTTAGCAAACTATTCTGTTAAGGGCCAAATAGTAAATATTTTCGGCTTTGTGCCCATACAGCGCCTGTCTGATCTACTCACCTCTGCCATCGTAAGGCACAAGCAGTCATAGACAATATATAAAATCCATGGGCAGGGCTGTGTCCCAATAAACTTTATTTACAAAAACAGGTTAGGGGACAGATTTGGCCCTCAGAACATGGTTTACTGATCACAGGTTAAGACTTTTAAAAAAGTGATGGAGAAATGTTAATAATGCAGATTAAAATTTAAAATGTGTCTATAGCCAATATGTATATGAATAGCACAAAAAATTGAGGAAATGTTCTTGCAATATTTAAAAACTATCATCCACTTCAGCAAAGTTGCCTATGTCATTGACCAAGGATTGATGGCCCAACATACAGCTATGCTGTTTCACTTTCCTTTTACTTATTACATAAAGGAAAAACCAATCCACATTCATGTAGGAAATGCACTTGCTCATCAACTAGAATAATAGAGTGGCTACACTCTGGATACAAGAACCCAGAGCAAAAATCAACAAAGGCATTCTATAGAAAACCATTGGCTGTAAAGAATTTACAATAAAGAGTATTATATCGTTTGCAATCCGTAAATTGTGTTTATGCATTCTTTATGTCAATAAATATTTACCAGCACACCACTGAACACCACTTCTTCCTGTACTTTAAACTATTTCGTTAAAGCATGGGCCCAGGGGCTTCCCTGGTGGCGCAGTGGTTGCGCGTCCGCCTGCCGATGCAGGGGAACCGGGTTCGCGCCCCGGTCTGGGAGGATCCCACGTGCC
>NC_041229.1:86624668-86632347 GCF_002837175.3 Physeter macrocephalus | reverse complement strand
AAAAAAAAAAAAAAAAGCCTGGGCCCAGTAACACAGGGTTTTACAACTTTGGAGAACAAATCATGTACCGTAAGCAACATCTGTTCTTTTCCCCCAGTTCATCCCTGTCTCATCCTTCTGGCAGCTCAGAGAAGGTCCCCAAGGGACACAGTCCAACTTCCCAAGTCATCCACAGGGACTGGTTAATCTAGAAGCCATGAGGTCTGCAGGGTCCTGCACTCCCTTCCCAAGTTGAACCCCAAAGAGTCCATTGGAAACGCATATTCTCAAGTCCCTACACACTCCTGGGAAAATACTATTTTCAAACCAAATTGGATATGTGTTCTGAAAATGGCTGTTCCACATGGAAACTAAGAATGTTGTAGGAAATTTTGGTCATGCGGTCATATTCTTGGACTGCATAGCTTCTGGCTCCATGACTAAGACGTTCATTAATGAGATGGTTTTAAAACACTGGCCAACCAAAATTGGATATGTGTTCTGAAAATGGCTGTTCCACATGGAAACTAAGAATGTGGTAGGAAATTTTGGTCATGCGGTCATATTCTTGGACTGCATAGCTTCTGGCTCCATGACTAAGACGTTCATTAATGAGATGGTTTTAAAACACTGGCCAATAAATCCATGAAGATCAATTATTTAGGAGAATATTTAGACTTTTAAAAAATAAAATAATCTCAAATGTGTTACTATTGTTCCTGAGAAAGACAATGTCTGGCCAGGACAGAGAATCAGGCCAGTCTAAGAGGTGTGGTAAGTCTATTTAGGAAAATGCCCCTAGTTCCAGGGTCATGAAAGCTATTTCTGGGTATAGTGCAGTCAAACGGTCAAGAAGTATAGCTCTGGAATTATGACCCTAAAAACCGTGGAAGATTCTAGAGCTTCTGTAACTTCCTCATGTTAATTTTGTTTGGGGACTCTGTTTACATTCCTATGGCCTGTCTCAGAATATGTGTGCTCTTAAAGGCAGTAACTATGTTTTCTTCTGATCCCCTAAATGACTGACAGATTGCACAGCATAATGTAGGAGCTCTATCACTGCATAAGGGAGAAAGGGATTCCTGGTCACCAGGTGACAACTTAGCATCTCCAACCACTGAACTGCAACAGGAAGTGTGCAGGTGCCCTGCTCATGCTTGCACAGAGAAAAGAGCAGCTTTCAAGCATCAGAAAGAACACTGGCCTTGTCCCCTTAAGAGCTGGGTTCAGAGCTTGGCTCTGTTCTGTGTGACCCTGAGCAAACCTCTTCCCAAAGAGCTCCTGGATACCTCCACTTCTCCACCAGCACCCCTTTAACGCAAGCAGCTGGCCCCTAGGCTGTGATGTCTGGAAGAGCCTTTCCTTGGCTCGCCCCACATCTGCTCCTGTCTCCCCCAATGCAGTGTCCCCACAACAACCAGAAGGAGTTTGGACACCCCAAATCTCACTCCATTCCATGGCTTTCCATGGCTCCAAACTCTTCATTGCCTCCCCGTGTCCTCAAAGATAATGTGCAGATTCCTTTCCAGAGCACACGGACCCTTCATGATCTGCTCCTGCGTTGGTCCCTGGCGGGCTTTCGGCCACACCATTCACACCATTCCACTCTTTGCTCTGGGCACACTGGCGTTTCAGCTCCTCGCTTATGTGAGCCCCTTCCGGTCTCCCAGGCTTGCCTGTGCTCTTCCTTCTCTCTCTCCCATCCTCGCACCTCATTTCATCCGGCTCACTCTTACTAGCTTACAGACCTAATGCATTTGCCTCCGGAAAACCAGCTCTGATTCCCCAGACTAAGACACAGCATCTCACATGTCTTGTCTCAAATGGATTTACTACACTATTTATAAAATTATTTGTTTCATGTCTGTCTTCCTTGGCTAGACTAGAGGCTCAAAGAGGCCAGGGACATGTGTGTTTGCTGCCCACCCCCCAAGTATCCTCATCAGCTAGCACACAGTAGGTTCTCAGTAAACGTGTTGAATGACTAGCTGGAAGAGCTTTATTCTTTGAAACTGTTTCCTCATTTACAAATGGCAATATTGTCCACTTCAAAGGACTGTCATGTGTATTACTTTAGATAACTCATGATGTAGCTCTCGCATGGTGTCCTGTATATAGTAGACACTTAATAAATGTTTGTTGAGTGACTATAAGCACTACAGCTTCTAAAGTAACACTTCTTTAAATGGGCATAGTAAGAAGAGTAGGCTAGTAATTAGCACTTGTGAAGGTTTCTTTATTTGGTGATAATACAACTTTAACCTTGGTTATTGAGACTAAGCTATTATTAAGACAAGTGCTCTTGATTGGCACTTGTTGGGTGTGGACTATGGCTTTGTGTTGGACCAGGACACTCTTAATGTTGTCCTGGGGGATGCGCTCACCGTGAGCTAGGGGATAGACAGAAAGGGGGCTGTCTAAGGTTGGGAAGTGCAAGGAGAATCCTGACGTAAACACAAAGGCACAAGGATGCTTCCAGGCTGGTGACTTCGAAATTCAGCCCAGGACTCAAAAAATATATCTTTCACTCTTTCTTAGAAAGTTCATAGGTGGTGAGTTCAAACAAAGCAAAGGAATAAACCCAAGAAACAGAAAGACGTGGAATTCAGGACACAAGTAATCCAACACAGGAAATGGGAGATTGGAATTCCTGGGAAGATGGAGGGAGGGGAGGTTGGGAGACCCAGAAGGAAAGTGGAGGCACCAGCAGGAATGGCCACTGGAGCAGGGTGGAGAGGACTGGAAGAGGTGTCAACAGGGGAAAGGTAGAGCTGACAGACTATCTGATGGGAGGATCTTATTGAGAGAAGAGTTGGAGAAAAGAATTGGGGGAAAATTTGGTGATAGGTATTTAGAAAACCAGGCAAAGGGAAAATGAGGTAATTGTGAACTCCAGGGTGAGCTAGGGGTGAGAGTGGAGGATGAGGAGTAGTAAAAGAAGGATTATGTGCTCCTAACACATAATGGGGCTCAGCTGTTAGACAAAGGAGGAGACGTGAAAAACACCTTTTGAGTGATTTATTTCTATTTTCTGTCTTTACCAACCAAAAATAAAAATTGTCCATCTTTATATTTCAAATTGGAGGAAAATAAAATCAACTTTTTACAAAATTTTTATTGGAGTCCAGTTGATTTACAATGTTTTGTTAGTATGAGGTGTACAGAAAAGTAAATCAGTTATACATACACATATATCCACTCTTTTTTAGATTTTTTTCTCATGTAAGCCATTATAGAGTATTGTGTAGAGTTCCCTGTGCTATACAGCAGGTTCTTATTAGCTATCTATTTCTATATAGTAGTGTGAATATGTCAGTCCCAATCTCCCAATTAAAATCAACTTTTTTTTTTTTTTTTGTGGTACGCGGGCCTCTCACTTCCGTGGCCTCTCCTGTCGTGGAGCACAGGCTCCAGATGCGCAGGCTCAGCAGCCATGGCTCACGGGCCCAGCTGCTCCGCGGCATGTGGGATATTCCCAGACCTGGGCACGAACCCGTTTCCCCTGCATCAGCAGGCGGACTCTCAACCACTGCGCCACCAGGGAAGCCCTAAAATAAACTTTTTGAAACCTAAAAAAGAACATCAGACTTGAACAGGAAGAGAAATTGGAAAGCATGGCCTGGAGAGAATTTGTAGAAAGGGAAAGGAGATTTCCCTTTGGTGATGAATTTCCCTATGGTGATGGATTGAGTGCATGAGGATATGTTTGACCCAGAAGAACTTCTTCCTTTCTCCCACATCTCTATTCAACAGCACCTCATCCTTCTAGCATTCAGGTCCCCCAAATTACAGGGCCCAGGGTGCTCTCCACACCACCCGCCCACAGTCCCAGCACTGAGTCAGTGGGTAATGTGTGTGCATTTTCTTCGTTTCTGACATGTTGCCATCAACAGAAGTTACAGTGCACTTTGTGCCTGTGTAATTCTCCTTTACAGCACCCAGCTCAGGGCATGGGCAATTAGGTACTAAAAAAATCTAATGAAGATGCAAAGCAAAGGTAATAAATCTGCAAGGTTAAACATGTGGATTGCTGAGTCTCCTAGACCCGGGCTGAATCCTAGTTCCACACCTACAAGCTGCTGGCTGCAGAACTCTGGGCAAAAACGTCCCTCTCTGTGTTTACCCATCTGTAAAGAGGAGTGAAAAGAGCCTCCATCACAGGGTTGTTGTGCAGATTAATTGAGATAATGCTGAGTGCCTGATGTCATAAATGTCCAATAAATACCAACAATTTTAATTATCTGCACTTATTTGTGGTATGAATACAGGGAAGTCCCCACAATCGATTAGTCTTGTCATGCATACCTTTCACACACTCCACATTAGCAAATATTTTTAACTAATATTTATTTTTTATTTTCAGAATTTTTGGAAACATAGTTAATGGTACTAAAAGGCTTACAAAAACAAAAACAGCAGCAACAAAAAACAGCATGCCCCTTCCTGTTCCCCTACTATCATCTTCCAAGTCCTGTTCCCAGAGGCAAACACTTCCACCTCTTTTAGTTTTTCTTTGGGTATTTGTATCCTTTTTTTTTTTTTTTTTTTTTTTTTTTGCTGTACGCGGGCCTTTCACTGTTGTGGCCTCTCCCGTTGCGGAGCACAGGCTCCGGACGCACAGGCTCAGTGGCTATGGCTCACGGGCCCAGCCGCTCCGCGGCATGTGGGATCTTCCTGGACCGGGGCACGAACCCGTGTCCCCTGCATCGGCAGGTGGACTCTCAACCACTGCGCCACCAGGGAAGCCCTGTATCCATTTAAAAAAATAATTTCCCTACTTTAGGTTAAACCAACAATCAGCGTTTGTATTTTAATGACTATGAACGTATTTATTTTTCACCCATTAGCCAAGTAGTACACTATGATTGCATTTCCTTTCTTGAAAGTTTTTTGGTGTTGTTTTCCAGGAGTTAAGCATTGCTTTCTTTACTTTTCATTTGCTTGGTTTTCTTTGTACCTTTTATTATTTTTTACAAATGTTCCGACATATCTGTTATACACATTTTAAATACTACTTCTGAATGTTGAAGTTGATCAGCTATTCCTTTTTTTCCTTCCCCTAATGCTGTCCTTCTGGAGCTGTCCATCCTTGCCAGCCTGGACATGTTCTCAGGACCCCTCTGGCTGTGCTCTGTACTGTGTGGTGTCCCTGTTTCCCTGAACCCATTTCTTCCACTTTCTTGATTCATGTCCTTGTTCTGATGAAGTGCGTCTTCCAATACTTTCTGAGACTGGGTGCACAGGAGGCAAAATTTTAGTCCTTATATGTCTGAGAGTATTCTAATTCCTCCCTCACATCGCATCACAATTGGTTGAACTGGATATAGAATTCGAGGTAAAAATCATTTTCTCTTAGAAATTTTAAGGTATTGCTCCTTTTCTTTCAGTGTCCAATATTTCTATAGAGAAGTCTGATGCCATTCTGAGTCTAAGTTTGTTGTATGTGACCCATTTCTCTCTCTGGAAGCTTTTAAGGCCTTCTTGTCCTAGAATTTCATAAGGATGGGTTTCAAAGTGGTTTTTTCCAAAATCCATTTTTCTGGGTACATGGTGGGTCTTTTCAATCTGGAAATCCATGGCCTTTTGTTCTGGACACTTTTCTTATAATATTTCTCCCTTCCTTTCCTGTATTCTCCTTCTGAAACTTCATTTGGTCACACACCGCATCCTGGGTTGATGCTCCATTGTTGTTTTTGAAATCTAAAGCTTTGTTTTTTAAACATGATCTTCTAACCTTCCGTTTCATTTTTTATTTTTATTTTGTTGTACATGTTTTAAATTTCCAGGAATTCTTTCCTCTTCTCTGATTAATAGTTCTGTGGCAAACTTGTACTTTTTTCAGAGCTGTATATCTTTCTTTCTCTCTCCAAAGGACAATAATTATATGAAGATTTTTGTTTTAAAACCCTATTTTTTCCCCTGACGTTTTTTTGCTATTTACACTACCAGATTCTTCTTCCTCTTTACTTATTTTATTCTCTTGTTTATGTTGGAAGTTTCATGAAAAGTGATCCTGTCTTTCCATAATTAAGACTGAGGTACTGTGACAACTGATTAGAACCTCTGGGTTCAAGGTCAGGCCTGACAGGTGGGCACCCCTGGAAACTGATCCAATAGTGAGCTGCCTTTTCACTGGGGAGCTCTCAAAAATAAGGATCTGGGTGTTCTCTCGTGGACAAGTCAGTTTCTCTGGAAAGGAATCTCCCAGTCTTCTGCTTGGGGGCAGGTTGCAGGTGCTGATCTAAGCCTGGCTGGGAGTGTTCCAGAAGAAGCCAGGGTCTCACGTATAGTCTTACCTTTCTTCCTCATTTTCAGGATGGGATGTCACCCTGCACTTGGCCATCTCTAGGTCTCCCAGTGCAGAGTAAGGGGACAGGCTACAAAGTCTCCTGAATGCTTGGCACGGGAAAAACAAAAAAAGACCTTGGCATCCAAATTCTCTATATTCTGAATTTCAACCAATTCCCCTGTTTATTGCTACTTACCATAGCACCTGTTATCTCTAAGCCTCAGCCTTTCTACAGTTCTGACCAGTAAAGTAGCTTCTTTCTCCACTGGTACCACCCTCCATCCCCACCCATTCCTCATTCCCTCTAAAACACTTGGGTTTTTTGCTTCCTCTGCTCTGGTAAGTCAATTGCTGTTTCTCCAAATGTTTTCCATATTCTAAAATTTGCTGAAATGTCTTGTCCAATGATATCTCCTCTTCCACCTTTCTCTTTGTCTTTGTTTTATTCTATTCCTTTCTTTAAATTGAGGTAAAATTGACATAACATAAAATTCATTTTAACCATTGTAGAGTGCACAGTCCAGTGGCAATTAGCACATTCACAATGGTGTGCAACGATCAGCTCTATCTAGTTCCAAAACATTTTCATCATCCCAAAAGGAAAGCTTGCACCCGTTAAGCAGTCACTCCCTATTCCTCCTTCCTACCAGCCCCTGGAAACCACCAACCTGCTTTCCATCTCTATGGATTCACCTATTTGGGATTTTTCAAACAAACAGAATCATACAATATGTGACCTTTTGTGACTGGCCTCTTTCACTTAGCATAATATTTTCAAGGTTCCATGTTGTAGCTTATAACAATATTTTATCCCTTTTTATTCCTTCGTTTTTTTGTCTTTTTTATATTTCCTTAAATAATATCCCATTGAATATATATACCATACTTTTTTATCCATTCATCCGTTGATGGACATATTTCTATTTTTTAATTTCTTTCCCATCATGGGGTGGGGGGGTTAGAGTTGAGAAGGGAAGATGGTAAATGTGAGTGGTAACTCTGCCATGTTTAGCCAAAACAATGCTGCTAAGCATTGATGCAAGTTCCATTCTATCAACTAGACAGGAGCTTGGCTTTCATTTTTACCTCTGTTTAAAAAGTAAGCTCTGAGACCAGTCCTTGTTAGAGTGACCATCAAAAGGCTGTAGTCCATCCATCAGAATCACAGATAGAAATGTCTTCCTCTTCCCTGGCCTGGGATCTCTCAGCCAGCTGAGGAAACCCCCCAAAATGTTTGGGAAGGCAATCCCAAATTGTTTGGGATAGCATGACTGTTTGATGATTAGATAAGTGTGTTTTGACTCCAAGAATATTTATTTTATTTTATTTTATTTTTTTGTTTGTTTGTTTTTTGCGGTACATGGGCCTCTCAGTGTTGTGGCCTCTCCCGTTGCGGAGCACAGGCTCCGGA
>NC_041229.1:86613722-86624557 GCF_002837175.3 Physeter macrocephalus | reverse complement strand
GCATCGGCAGGCAGACTCTCAACCACTGCGCCACCAGGGAAGCCCCCAGGAATATTTAGAATTAAGTATAGAACTGATAAAGTATTTCAAATCCATAGAATAGTATTTTTGTATACAAGAAGAATTCGTTTGTATAGCAGAAACTAACACACCATTGTAAAGCAATTATACTCCAGTAAAGATGTTAAAAAAAAAAAAAAAAGAATTGTGAAATGGTGAGAATGAGTCCATTGTAACAGAGCATTTGCCTAGAAAGTCATTTGCTTAGAAATTTGGCGCTGGTAGTTGATGGGGGATGGGAGGATACATCTTTTGACCCTGGGCATGAGGAGGGGAGAAAAAGTTGGTCTGCACAGAGAGAGAGAAATTAGAGAAGAGCACCCATGGTTCCCCAGAGACTCCTATGTGACAGCACATATAAGTTCCTGATAGATTTGTAACTCCTGGCTCTAAACCCTTATTCAGTCAAGCAGTGCCCCCTACCTTTCTGTTCTAGGGGATTCCCCATTCATTCTTTAATAAAATTATCTTTTTCCTTTGGTTAAAAAAAAGAATTCATGTATAGTTATTATATTAAGAACATATAATCTCATTCTACAGAATCATATACTCCATTCCCTAGAACTGGAGCCAGGTAATTCTAAAACATGGGCAACACCCCAGGTGGAGAATTGGTATGAAGAGATAAGTATATATTCTTAGGTGTCATTGCTCATTTTCAGAATATCTTAGGTGGATACAAAGTAGTCTATAGAAAAAAAATTAAAATAAAAGGTTATGGGGTTTCCCAGGTGGCACAGTGGTTAAGAATCCGCCTGCCAGTGCAGGGGACACCGGTTCCAGCCCTGGTCCGGGAAGATCCCACATGCCGAGGAGCAACTAAGCCCGTGCGCCACGACTACTGAGCCTGCACTCTAGAGCCCGCAAGCCACAACCACTGAGCCCGTGTGCCACAACCACTGAGCCTGCGCTTAAGAGCCTGTGCTCCGCAACAAGAGAAGCCACCGCAATGAGAAGTCTGCGCACGGCAACGAAGAGTAGCCCCCGCTCTCCGCAACTAGAGAAAGCCCGCCCGCAGCAACGAAGACCCAAAGCAGCCAAAAATAAATAAATAAATTTTTTAAAAAATGTTATGAGGTGCTACTGTAATGTAATTTGCTAAAGAGATTAATTCCCAAGTCAATATCTGGAACAAAAGCGTCCAGTGTGCTTACATTGAAATGTTAACCTCAGACTCTTGAATTTCTTAAAAATATAAAATCTGAACCACTCCTGGAAAAGATGGGACATACTTCCCTAAAGCCCAGCCAACAAGGGTAATGGAAAAAAAACACAAGCCCCCAGAAAAAGAGCTTAAGGCAAATTCTTATTTCAATTCAGCCTTATATTTTGGCGCCACTGGGCATAACACTAACCTTCCTTTGTTCTGATTTTGCAAAGGAGAAAGTTGTTCCTCTGTAAGCTTTCTTGGGATTCTGTGCCAACGAGGATTCAGCCCTTCCCAGGAGGCCTCTCAGATCACTTGGGAAGCAGAGCTGGTGGCAGATTTCCTGGACAAGTTTATTCCAGGAGCCCCTGCCTGACCACGTTTGGGTACTGGCCCCAGGTTTGCACCAGTACATGAGTTTGCTCCTACCACATCTGCCCTCTCTCATGACAAGAAAGTCATGGGCACATCTTGATCAAGTCCAGAAAGAGCCATACTGTAGGTTTCTAGTTCTCTGCTCGCCATCCTCAGGGGTTGAGAGGCAGGCTCCTTGAGGTGGGTAACCAAATAGCCACTGGCAGAGGAATGGCCCTGCAGTGGGCTGAGTGCCAGTCCATCTCCTGGGCCTATGTGCAGGCAAACACAGCAGCAGTCTTGACAGAGACAGAGACAGGAACATGAGAGGAGGGCACGGCAGCAAAACATCAAGGCAGAGAGGCCAGGAAGGGAGACAGGGCAAAACAAGTTAATCGGCATATTTGTTGGGTGGTTAGGGAAAGGGTTCTTAGGAAAGATAAGTGCAGGTATTGATGATGTAACTCCAGAAGGGACGGTAGAAAGGGCTTCCTCTCTGGTCATATTCATCACCCCCAATGTGACCATTCCTGTAACCATCATCATACCATCACCACCATCCCGTCATCCCTATATCATCAATACAAACAAAACTGAATGAGTGATGACCTGTACACTGTGCTGTTGATCACATCCAACATGACCATCCTGGTAAGTGTCATCACAGCATCACCATCGACACCGTCATCAGCACCACAGCCCTTGGACAAGTGTTGATGTGTGCATTATGCTGTGGTACTCTGTAAAAACAGCAAGAAAAACCTAGACCCAGCCCAGCCCTCTAGGACTGCATTATCACTATTATTATTATTAGCCAAAATGAATCAAATGTTTACCATGTTCCAGGCACTGTGTAAGAATTAAACCTTACAAAACCCTGTAAGGTTTTAATGCCCTCTTCTTACAGAGGAGAAGATAGATTTAGAGAGGTTAAGTGGTGTGTCCAAGATCACACGACTCAGGAGTAGTGGAGCCACTGGATATGACCCTGGATTTGAATCCAGGGTTTCCAGCTTTACGACTGACACCTCACTATGCTATATATTGCCTTCCCCAGCCTTCCCCAGTGGTCTTCAAATTGATGTAAACACAAGAAGATCCACTGAGGGTGGCAGGAAAATATTAGAACTGCTATTCATTTTTACTTATCATTTCATCCTTTAGTTTCTATTTTATATGTGTTTTGTAACATACTTAATTTACCACCATAATAGAGTATAGGTACAATTTATAAATAAATAATTCATATATGGATACATGCTTAATTCTTTACTGATAGAACTGTGCAGTCAAAAAAGCTTGGAGACCACCCATCTGGACAAAACTAACATGGCTAACCACATAGTTAGGCAAATAGAAAATTAAATCAACTGGACCTGAGTGTACCTCTGGGGAAATGCATTCAATGTGTACAATTCTGAATCATGATAATAATTGTATTCTGCAGAATTAAAGTCTTGATTTCAACAAGTAACTAAAAATTAGGACATAGCTTCTTTAATGGCCCCTCTTTAAGTGTATCATACAAACTGAGTTCCTATTACTAATGCACCTGTTTTAGAAAGAGTAAACATAGATTAGTTGTCTAATACTTCAATTAAAGAGATATAGGATTAGTGGTCTAGTAAATGTTTTAATTAAAGAAATATCGTTTCATCCCTTTCTAGGTCTTCTTTGAAAATGTCCCAAATTTTTCTTCATTTAAAAAGTAGATGTATACTTTTAAATGGAATGTTTATCTTTTTTTTTTTTTTTTTTTGTGATACGCGGGCCTCTCACTGTCGTGGCCTCTCCCGTTGCGGAGCACAGGCTCCGGACGCACAGGCTCAGCGGCCATGGCTCACGGGCCCAGCCGCTCCGTGGCATGTGGGATCTTCCCGGACCGGGGCACGAACCCGTGTGCCCTGCATCGGCAGGCGGACTCTCAACCACTGCGCCACCAGGGAAGCCTGGGAATGTTTATCTTTTAGAGATACATAGTACAATACTTGGGTGTGAAATGACACACGATGTGCTTCAAAATAATCTGGAGTCAGGGAGTGGATGTGGATCAGAAGAGACAGAATTGAACAAGAATTGATCACTATTGAGGCTTGGAGTTGGATATCTAGGGTAGATTAGTTAGATCTGCCAACTTCTGTGTATGTTTTAGTTCCACAATAAATAGTCAAAATGTTTTTAAAAAGAGCTACAACTTGATTTTTTTCTATTGAGCACTGTCAGAGTCAACATCTCAGCTGAGAAAGGAGAATAATGATCAAATGTGGATTTCACAGAAATTATTATACGCCCTTTCATGCCTTCATGAAGTCATGACTTTGTCTAGTAAATGTGCGTTCATCGTTTGCTATTGTGTTAGAATCAACCTCACATGAGGATACAATTAAAAGGAAAAAACGTTAAAAAAATCATTGCATTAGCTGTGCAGGGAAAAACTCAGAAAAGAAACAAACTTCATGCATCATTGAAATGAATGTCCTTTGAAGACACTTTTCAGCTGATATTGTTGGTGTGGGTAGCAATGAAAGGGCATTTCACACACAGATGATTGAGTTAGAATCTGGTTGGAATCTGAATGTCATCACTCAGGAGCAGCAGGCAGTTTGAAGGACCCCAGACGACATCTCGAGGGAAACACAGTGAGGTGCAAACCAGAGTTCGCAGAGGGACAAGAAGAACTGGCAAATGGTGACCGCTCTGCCATTGGTATTAAACCACAGAGCAGCTCACCTGCGTGTTCATCAAATAATGCAGCGAAGGCAGGATATGACAGTGTTCACCATAGCCCAGAGCTACCGAAAGATCAGGAAATCACTCCCGAAGGAAACACTCACCTGTTAGCCTTACCACTGCTCCAGGAAACCAGAGCCATCCCTGCCAAGAGGCCTCGAGCAAGAGTTCTTCTGGTGTTCAGTTTCCAAGCCCTCTTCGATCCTTCGTGTTCTGAGTAAGAATTTCCACACTGAGGGCTCATTCCAATTACACCCCAAGATAGTATCAAAATGATAGGTAAAAATAGGCTTGGCTTTCTAGTTCAGCAGCCAAAGCACACAGTGCTACAGGGAGAGAATGGGCTGATTGGGATCTCTCACCGTTGTGTCTTCCTGGAGAGCAGCTGAAGGCAGCTGGAGAAGTGTCATCAGACTGTGCTACCGAGAAAGCACTAGGGGAGAAGCACGGGCATGCTCATCGTGACCTGGGTTTTCCTGGGGAGGGAGAGGATGGGTCTACCTCTCCATGACATCTTTTTTTAAAAATAAACTTATTTATTTATTTATTTATTTTTGGCTGTGTTGGGTCTTCACTGCTGCAAGCGGGCTTTCTCTAGTTGCAGAGAGCAGGGGCTACTCTTCATCACCGTGAGCTGGCTTCTCATCTTGGTGGTTTTTCTTGTGCGGAGCACGGGCTCTAGGTGCGCGGGCTTCAGTAGTTGTGGCACATGGGCTCAGTAGTTGTGGCTCACGGGCTTAGTTGTTCCGTGGCATGTGGAATCTTCCTGGACCAGGGATCGAACCCGTGTCCCCTGCATTGGCAGACAGATTCTTAACCACTGTGCTACCAGGGAAGTCCTCCATGACATGTAATACAGAACAAAAGAGGGTATGGATGAGCCAGGCTGACGTGAGAAAGATGAAGTTATCGGGCCCAACTGGTGGACTGTACAGTGGCAGAGCCCTGGAATCATGACAACTCCAAGATGGGAGAGATTTAAAATGTCACTAGTGTCAATCCCTGCCCTCGTGGAGAAGCCAAGGGATGGTTTAGAGCGGGGGGTATTTTAGACTCTCCGTAACCTTCATCAACAAACCTCCAGGTTGCCCCAAATTAAATACACAATCTAAAGAGAAAACAGGACTTGCTCTGCACATGCTTCTTCAAGGAACACCTGTCATTCCTTATGAAGAGATCAACATCCTAAAACATCTCCTATCTAGGAATTTGGGAAGCACCCTTGCCCATCCAACTCTCCCAGACAGTTAACACTTGAATTGACTCTACAAATGGTCAAAATCCTTAGAGAAAAGGACCTCACAGCCCCCAGAGGAAGCCCACACCAGCAGTGAATAGCACCATCTGAAATTTTTTTTCCTAGCCATTTGTTAATAGAGATCATGAATATAAAAATGTTCTCATTCCTCTTAAGCGAGTAATTAGTTTCTTGAATCTGCACAAAGGAAGCGAGCCTCAATATGATCCACAACATTCTTTAAAATAGCAAATGACTGGAAACTATGGGACGTTAATAATGGATGCTACATCCACTCAATTTGATAATGTTCAGCCGTTAAAAATATGTTCATATAGAGAATGGAGCAATATGAAAAGATGCTTATAATGTAAAAATGTTAAGAAATCAGGGTGCTGAAGTCCATATTCATTAGGCTCAATTTATAATTTTTAAGAAGACCTGTTCACAAAAATGGCTAGAAATGATTCCACTTACATGAGGCATCTAGAATAGTCCAATTCATAGATACAGAAATAGTGGTTATCAGGGACTGGGGAAGAGCATAATGGGGGAGTTATTGGTTAATGGATACAAAGTTTCAGTTTGGGTTAAAGAAAAATTATGAAGATGAATGGTGGTGATGGTTGCACAATAATGTGAATGTACTTTATGCCACTGAACTATACACTTAAAAATGGTTAAAAAGGTAAATATTATGTTATGTATATTTTACCACAGTTTTTAAAAGGCACAAGAATATGACTAGAAGGAAATAAACAAAAAATTAAGAGAAGCTGTATTTGAGTGGGAGAACTTCGCGTGTTTTTTTTTCTTATTTTGAGTTTTCTGTGTTCTTTAAATGTGTACAAGGAATATATCTAGTTATCATGGAAAAATCCAAAAAACCTTATTTTACAAAATAAATTTCAACATGAGAGTGCATAAAAATATGTCTAATGTCTTTCTACAGGTTCTTCAGGGCGATAATAATAAACTTTCCTCACTTAGGTTAAACGCTTTGCCCATTTTATAGAGGAGGAAACTGAGGCTCATAGAGTTTGGTAACTTCTCAGACCACTGATTGTGTTGGTGGTGATGGTTTTGATGATAATGACCACTGCAACCTCAAGCCATTTACAGCAAATGTGACCAACACAGATCGCCAGGGCTAGATATTCATTTTGCCCTCAGACATAAGCTTCTCCAAGACGTAGAGAAAAAGCCCATCCATTGTTTGGAATTCCAGCTAGCCTCCACATACCTTAACTTTTCAGCTTTATTTAGAAAGAAACAGTTGGTTCTAAAAAAAAAAAAAAAAATTCTTGGATTTAATCCAAAAAAGACAATCTCTTGATGCATCCCATAGCCAGCCAACAAATTTCAGCAAACTTCCTCCACCCTCTCCTTTTCAGGATTAGGACCCTGAGGTCTTGAAACTGAATCATTAAGGACTCAGTTATGCTCAGGAAGTGGAGAGCATAACTCATCTATGTTGGAACGGTTTTTTATAGCGAGGGCTCTTAGCGATTTAATATTCACATACCTTAACTTTTCAGCTTTATTTAGAAAGAAACAGTTGGTTCTAAAAAAAAAAAAAAAAAATTCTTGGATTTAATCCAAAAAAGACAATCTCTTGATGCATCCCATAGCCAGCCAACAAATTTCAGCAAACTTCCTCCACCCTCTCCTTTTCAGGATTAGGACCCTGAGGTCTTGAAACTGAATCATTAAGGACTCAGTTATGCTCAGGAAGTGGAGAGCATAACTCATCTATGTTGGAACGGTTTTTTATAGCGAGGGCTCTTAGCGATTTAATATTATAATTTCATTCATTTTCATCAATTAGAATATTGAGTTACCTGGAGAGCCTATTCCTCCCACATTCTGGTTATTTTTCACTTTAAATAAGGCAGTAGAGTATCCAAGGGACTTATATCAAAGGGTCTGAATGCTTCAGTGATGAAAGTAAATTTCACTCGTTGTTCTAGGCATCTTGCTGCTTAGTCTCCCTTCACTCTGATTCCCAGCTAACTTTAATTTCCCCTGATGGCCAGCTCCATGACCTTTGCACTCCTGGAAATGAAAAATCTGGCAGTTCATGTCAAGCACAAGAAATGTTCAAGAGCCCTTTGCTAAATCCACTGAAACAAAGGAAAGCAATTCTGGTCTTCAGCACCCAGTAATTAAGGAACAACACCTCATTAGTAATATGAATTAGTAATATGAATGAGAATATGGGGTAATGAGAGGTCTCAGCCAGAACTCCTGCAGAGCCTAGAGAACCAGCTTGGTTGGTGGAGGAGATAAATAGATACCAGTGAGTCAGTCAAGTTTAGTATACACTGAACGCCATTGATACAGAGGGCATTCTGTAAATCAACACCAAATTGTGCTCTGAGTCTCCAAGTCCTGTGGAAGTCACGATAATAAGCTGAGACGCTGGAGGACAAGCAATGATAAGGAATTCATAGCCAAAGTTTTAAACAGGAATAGGGAGCAGGCTTCATCTCAAGCGTCGAGTCTGATTGATGGAGGCTGCACAGAATGCTGCATTGAGAAGGATCTGGGGCTCCCGTCCCAGTGAGCAGGAAATGGGGTACCTGTGCTAAGGTGTGGGGAGGGGGCAGCCACTGGGCCAGGCATTTGCCAGCCCTGGCCCAAACTCTCATGGAAATTACTTTTCCAAAAAACAGAAGCTGCCTAGGCCACACGAGTCTTAGGCAAAATCAAGAGGAAGATGAAATTCAGCAAACCAAGCTTCCTTCTGACATTTCCCTTCTCCCAATCTCTAAGCACCCAGGTAACTGTCTGTTCTTTCACGAGTATTTCAGACCCTGCATTTCCTCTAGGGAGCTCATGACAAACAATTTAAAGGATTCACATTTCAAAAGAAATCAAAATGTCCTTCTAAGGAGCTGAAGAGAGGGAATTGGGACCACTAGTCAAAGGGAAGAGCTGGGGGAAGGAATTCGGCTTACTCCTATCGGTGGTGATGAACTCTGGCTCCAACAGAAGGAAATGCCTGAATCTGAAGAAAGGGGGAATTAGTGTTTCCACTTCCTGATTCTACCAGCCCTAACTCTGACTTCCTTCCTCTGTTACAAGCATAAACACAAAGATCTTTTCCAAAATCTGGAGGAACTGAGTGTAGAGCCTCAGGATCCACAGAGGCCTAAGTAGAAGCATCACATTGGGCCCAGAGAGAAGTCATGAGGTCTTTTTTTTCTGGGTTTACTGCCTTCCTCCTAGAAGCTACAACTAATTCACCTAGACCTCCCCAGACCTAGGCTCCAGGTGCCAACAAGGATGGAAGGACAGAGAAGGAGACCCAAACAATGGAAGAAGAATGAATTCTGTGTAGCCAAAATGTAGATATCAGCCTTCCAAGGGTTTTCCACTTGTGTTCCATTTGACTTCATTCCACATAGAGAGATACCCCTCAAAACCTCTCTTCTCTCTCAAAGTCCCAAGGATTGCCATTCCAAAGCAGCTGGCATTAGGTCTCTGGCAGCCCTGCTCTGGTCTCAGAAGCCTACTGCACATGCAGGTACATCTGGGAGTGGGAGAAGGGAGACACAGCAGAAGAGGAGGGGGCCGGACAGCTAGAGGCCATCTTTCTTCCTTCAACAGGATAGAAGCTTGGAAAAAAGTCAGAAGAACTTAGACAAGCCTCTCCCTTTTCATGTCTGAGGTAGCACCAAGTCAGTTGAAGGTGAAACTCAAGCTCATTACTATGAAAACTAGATCAAACAACAGGGAGAACTCATCAGGGGAGAGCACCATCTCTGGTCTTGCCACACATACTTACTTTATTCAGGAAATTGACCCCAGGGTCCTGGATGACCCTTTATACCCCATTCTGAACCAAAGGAGTTTGGAGGCTACCCTTACAAACCTCTAGGTCCCTGGACCTACTTCTCTGCCCTCCAAGGTAAGCTAAGACATCTAGTAAGTGATAAATAAATGGATGAACCAATAGTTGACTCTAGGCCTTCAAGGCTGCATGGTCCACCCAGGGATAGAGTTTTCTGTGTAAGACCTCAGCCAGTGAGGGTAAAAGGCTAGTCCCCCTACCTTGCCATGGAGGCAGCTGATTTTATCAAGGCTTAGAGCTAAGTCGGCCTCACCCAGGGATACTCTGTTACCCCTGAGCCGATCCTAATCCACCCAGTCAGGACATGTTGCCTCTACTGGGCCATCCAACCCAGCTCTGCCCTTCCCAGCCTGGTTACTCCCTCATCCCTGTACCCCCAGGGAGAGGACGACATGTACACAGCACAGGAGAATTGCACGGACTTTAGGTCAGGCCAATTCTGGTATAAATCACGGCGCAGTCATTTTTGGCTGAAAAACTCAGCAAGTTACTTAACCCCTCTGTGTCTGACACTGTAATAGGAGGATAATAACACCTACCTCACTGGCATTCTATTGGGTTGGCCAAAAAGTTCCTTTGGGGTTTTTCGTAAGATGTTAACTTAGGTGCCCAGAATAGTGCCTGACAAAGTAGGAACTCAATACACGTATGTTGGGCGAATGAATAAGATCTTTGTAAGGACACCAATAAATAACTTATGTAAAGAGCCTGATTTGGGAGTAGATGCTCAGTAAATGGAAGTAGTGATTACTGTCAAGTTGATGACATTGCTGAATATAATAGAGAGTAAAAGCCCCCGAGGCTGGCTTTTACAAATTCATGGGGTGCTGGGCTTGAATGTTAAGGGCCATTCTCCACCAGGCCCTCAGCTCCTGATGAAAGGTGCTTTTTTCACATCCTCCCATGCAGTTGTTGGAGACTTTGCCCTGCTCTCCTGCTTGGCCTGTCCTGTCCTATTCCTACCTCCAACCCAGCTCTGACCCAAGCCTGACCCCAAAGCCTCTGCAGGACAACAGAGCTCCCATCTGGCTGCCACGGGAACGGCTGTCTCATCTTCATGTAAAAGTCAGGACTTTCCTCTCCTTCCCCTCTTCTTGGCTCCTTCATTTGGCACCTGGACCACTATTCATTAGCCAGTCCTACTCAAAGGCCACGGCTCCTTCTTGGAAACTGCACAGACCTGAAAACAAGGGGCCCAAACCTCTCTGCCAACAGGGACATTGCACAATGCCAGCACCGTGTTCCAGGTGAAGGGAACCCAGTTTCAGAGAGGAGGGCAGGCACTCTCCCCTACGCTTGGGGAGACCGCATGGACGTTTAAGTGCCTCTCGTTCAAAGGGACAGATTTGGTTTTGAAAACCTAAGTGTCCATCGACAGATGAATGGATAAAGAAGATGTGGCACATATATACAATGGAATATTACTCAGCCATAGAAAGACACGAAATTGG
>NC_041229.1:86579832-86613468 GCF_002837175.3 Physeter macrocephalus | reverse complement strand
CCCGTGAGCCATAGCCGCTGAGCCTGCGCGTCCAGAGCCTGTGCTCCGCAACGGGAGAGGCCGCAACAGAGGGAGGCCCGCATACCACAAAAAAAAAAAAAAAAAAAAAAAAAAAAGACACAGATGTAGAGAATGGACTTAAGGACACAGGGAGGGGGAAGGGTAAGCTGAGATGAAGTGAGAGAGCAGCATGGACATATATACACTACCAAATGTAAAATAGATATCTAGTGGGAAGCAGCTGCATAGCACAGGGAGATCAGCTCGGTGCTGTGTGACCACCTAGAGGGGTGGGATAGGGAGGGTGGGAGAGAAACACAAGAGGGAGGGGATATGAGGTATAAGTATACATATAGCTGATTCACTTTGTTATACATCAGAAAGTAACACAACAGTGTAGAGCAATTATACTCCAATAAAAATGTTAAATAAAATAAAATAAAATAAATGAGAGTGTATTCAACATAAAAAAAAAAAAAGAACGTCAGACAACCCTGGCTTCAGCTTGGACGTGCCTCTCCATGCCCACCGTCACCACACCCACAGGACAATCTTTTTTCAGGGGATAATAGGTGGTTGCCATAATTGTATAATATGAACAATGTCAGGAAGGAGCCCACCCCAGAGATATGACCTCCCTGGATGCCTGGGATTCCACTATTAGTGATTCACTCCTTTGGGTTGAACACCACCCACTCTCTGGCTGTGCTGGAAAACACAGATTCTCCTGGGAGAGGGTAACACATTAAGTTCCTAACACATGGAGTGAATAACTTCATTAGACATTTTATTTCCTCCTGATAGGAGAGATATGAGGATGCTGGGCCCATTAGCCCATAGGATGCTGGGTCGGGGTGGGTATTGTAGGAATCAGAGAGGAGGGAAGGATTTGCAGTCAAACTTCATTAGCATCACCTAGAGCTAGGCCCACTTGCTCCACCAGAAAGCAGCTGGCCCTGGAGCTGTTGATTTTCATGAGTTACTTGACAAAGGATTCAAAGAGACAGCATACAAAGGATTAACTCTGTACCCCCATATGAAATCGGTATTTGACAAATTATTTCACCCTTCCCGTGAAGCGGGGAGAGGGCTGGTCTGTGCCTGTCCCTCGTCTTCTGGGAAAGACAGGTCAAAGAAATCAGGTTTCTCCTCTACTCCTTGTTAGAGCATGGGCCCTCCTCTGCCCAACCAACCCACTGGGCCCATGGATCCTTCACCACTGCTGTGGAAGAGAAAGAGAGGACCGAGTGTTTGAGAACTGCTCAATAGGGACCTGCTTTCTTCATCCCGAGGCTGTGAGAGTTTGACTTATTTTTTTTTTTTTTGCGGTACGCGGGCCTCTCACTGCTGTGGCCTCTCCCGCTGCCCCGGACGCGCAGGCTCAGCGGCCGTGGCTCACGGGCCCAGCCGCTCCGCGGCATGTGGGATCTTCCCGGACCGGGGCACGAACCCGTGTCCCCTGCATCGGCAGGCGGATTCTCAACCACTGCGCCACCAGGGAAGCCCCCCGGGAAGCCCCTCGAGGCTGTGAGAGTTCAAAAAGCCTCTTGCTTGGTGTTGATTCTGCTTTGCTTCCCAGCTCTGTAAATTCTCTCTTGTAGACTAGGCCCTACTCTGGGCCTCAAGAGGCAGATCTCTAGGGACTGCATTACCAGCCTTCTTTGCCCTCTGCCTTCAAGATACACTCAGCCAATGGGAGGTGCTAAGAGGAGACTGGGAAGCAGGAGAAGAGAGAGGCAAGCGATTTATTTCCCTCACTCCCTCCCTACTGGCCAGGGTTGTGGCAGTAGCTGAACCCCCTGAGCTATGGTCACATCCTGTAAGGCAGCCCCTCTCCCATGGCTCCAGTGCCCACAGGGGTCATCTACCCAGGAGTGGAAAAGACTGCTCATTCTTGCTAGTCCCTGGGTGCACTGCCAACTTTTTCTGGCCATCATCCCTTTACCTCCCCTCCATCAGCATGCTTGTAAGGACCAAATGGGATTCCAGAGGCAGTTTCTCCACCAATACTTGCTGAAAGATGAAATGCCCATGAGAAGAAGCTCCCCTTTGGGAGAAGCCATGTAGATCTGAATCAAAATCAACCTATGCTCAGCCAGTCCATTCCCAAGACTCCTGGGCTCACCCTGGATGTCCAGATTCACTTTCTCTATCAGCAGAAACACTTCCTCCTTCTGGAGCAGGTATTTTGAGGAAGATTTCTTCTCCTTTGGTTTCTTATGTTCATTTTGGTCACTTCTTTGATCAGTGGGAATTTCTCCTGGAAGTCTCCATGTTGGCTGAGCCAAGGAGTAGTCAATCAAAGATAGTACACTTTCTCAAAGAAGAACAAAAAAATACACAGAAGCAGGTTTGTCCTCTTTAGCCTCTTTCTCCATTGAAATTACCCAATTCACACTTTAAACCAGAATGTTGGTTGTTCCCCAGTCCTGGAACCTCTACATGACCAAAAAAAAAAGTTTGTAAGAGCTGAGAGGGCCCATAAAGTTCAACATGGAGGACAGCAAGTCCCCCATTTCCAAAAGTTGGAAGGGATCTGCCCAAGGTTGCATCAGTGACAGAGCCTGGGCCAAAACCCCAAGATTCCTAGCACCCAGGATCAGTAGCCTTCCTGCCAGTCCACGGACTTGGGCAGCCCACCTACCCAATCAGAGCTCTTAGACTACTGAATTCACTTAACTGTTTCCCCTACAAGCCTGTGAGCTCTGTGACCCAACTAGAGCCCTCGTCCAACTGAATTTACTTACCTGTTTCCCCTAAAGGACTGAACAAGCTCAATGAGGAAGGAGCCAAGCCATGCTCACTATTTTACCCGCAGCCCCTGGTTCCTTGTCCGGAACATTAATTCCTTCTTGAATGAATGAAGATTCTGTGTGCAGATCTCTGTGCTTTCAGGCATCAGACGTTTTCAAACACTTACTTCCCCCAGTCCTCATCAGTGAGCATCGATTAAGGGATCATTCAAAGTCACAAGCCCTTTATAGAAGCCCCTCAAGGTCATCCTTGGGCAGACCCCACGGTGGGGTTCCTCACTCCTGAGATTTGTGTACAGGAGAAGTCTGGGTCAAATGAACAGCCAGAGAAGCCTTGGAAATAAATAAAGGGCTGAAATGGCTCCATAGAGCGTGGTGAGTCTGTTTTCACAGAAGGCAGCCCACTGTTCAGTGATTACTAGTTATTAGTAGATGCCATTATTGTTTACTACCTACCAGGCCCAATTTGCATCTCCATACATCATCTCAATTGACCCTTATAACTGTCCTACAAGTAAAGTGTTACGTTCCCTGATTTTTAGGTGAGGAAATCTGGCTCAGAGAGGTTAAGCCACTCACCGAAGATCATACCACTTCCACATCTGTGTCCGTCCCTCTTGATAATGATGCTTCTTCCAAGAGAACTCTGGGTTTTCTTAAAGCATCTGTTCATAACATCACCTGACTTCCTCTCCCCCTTATTCACCACAATCCAGTTCCAAAATTGAAATTAGGGTAGAGGTGGGGATGTTGACAAAGTGCAGGGTTCAAGACAATCAGTCTGGTTTGCTCTAACTGAGAAGTGGCTTTGAGCGAATAGAGGAGCTGGGGTTCAGGGGGCAGTTTGCAAGGAATGGAACAAGTCCATCCCTCAGAATTGTCCTTTTCCTCTTTCTACCCCCTTGTCTGTAGACTGCTATCTGGACTCATTATAACAGATCATACAAAAGGCTCTCAATTCATTATATCATTTGAGCTGCTCAACAACCCTGAGGTAAGAAAAGATTACTCTCACCATTTTAAGATGAGGAAATATCAGCTCAGGGAGGTTAAGTTACTTGTCCAAGTTCCCACAGCTAGTAAGAGGAGGAGACAAACTCCCAAGCCTTCTCGTATCAGGATCAGTTCTCCTTCTCCTGCACTGAGCCTTGTGGAGAGAAATGTGAGGGATATGGACTAGATGAAGCCGAAGTAGCCTTGGCATTGACCCAGCCTGCTCCAAGCCACAACCTCAGCCTCCACCACTGAGTTCTGTGGATGACTTAATTACTCTTTGTTGGGCTTCCCTGGTGGCGCAGTGGTTGCGCGGCCGCCTGCCGATGCTAGGGCAACCGGGTTCGCGCCCCGGTCCGGGAAGATCCCACATGCCGCGGAGCGGCTGGGCCCGTGAGCCGTGGCCGCTGAGCCTGCGCGTCCGGAGCCTGTGCTCCGCAACGGGAGAGGCCGCAGCAGAGGGAGGCCCGCGTACCGCAAAAAAAAAAAAAAAAAAAAAAAAAATTACTCTTTGTTAACACCAGCCGAGATGGCTGCCAAGTTCAAGACGCAGCAGGTCGTTTTCTGCTTCGGACCGCCCAGGGGCATCCTGGGAGTGGTAGCCAGGTTTTGGTGGTGGGGTCTGGAAGGAGAGTAGGGCTCCCTTCTGACCACAGAAAGCTGTAACGCACATGGTCTGGCCACAGGACAGAGTTGGGACAATACTATGCTAACTCGGGGAGCTTACGGTGTAGTGACCAACACCATAAAATCCCACTCGCGCTATAGGTCCAGGGGACACAAAGGAAGAAAAAAAGAGAAGGAAATAGAAGTGACGGGTAAATTCCATTTTACAACTCCTTTAGCACTTAGCCTGGTTAATATAAAGGGTGGTGCTCGGGTTCAAATCCCAGCAACATCATTTTCCGCCTCTTAGCTGAATCTGTTCCCACATCTTCGTAGGGTTGCTGGGCGGACCTGAGATGTTGTATGTGGACATATCTTTGAGCGCTATGTTCCAGGTACTCAGTACTATGTATTGATTGCCTCCTTTAATCTTAAGGGCTCTGTGAAGTAGAAACTGTTCTATCCCTATTTTACGATGAGGACAGTGTCTCAGCGAAGGTAATTTGCCCAAAGCACACAGCCAAAATGTGCTGGAACTGGGAGGATGAATGTCAGCTGATAGTAACAATTCTAATTCTAGCCTGCGAGCCCCTTGAAAGCAGACATCAAAACTTGGGTTAAGTTTTTTTAATTACGAATTATTTCAAGCAGAGGAAAGTATATAATATGACAAATGCCTGGGTAGCAAACACTCAGCCTAAGAAATAAAATGTTAAAATTAAAGTCTCTGCACATCTCTCTAATCCTTTACCTCCTCACCCTCCCCAGAGAGAATGAGTCATTCATTCATTCAACAGTGTTTATTAACTACCCACTCCACCCCATGAGTGGCTTCTAGATGCTGAATTGTTTTAAGCATTTTCCTGGATGGGGAGTTCATCATTTACATCCCTGTTCTATACTTTTACCATATATTCAGATATTCATTAGCAATATTTGATATTTGTTTCATGGTTTGAAACTTTGTATAAACAGTAAAACATTTCTAAATCCTTCTGAAATATCATGTCTTGATAATCTTTTTTCTCTTTGAGAAAAAGAGAGACAGAGAGAGACCATCCATATATTACATTAGTCATAGCAGTAACAATAAATGCATGAAGTTGAAGTGAAAAAACATATTCCTTCTTAAGAAAAGAAAAAATAGGAGCTTCTCACTTTATCCTGAACCATCTCACTTCAAATGAGCTTATCAATAATTTGGTGAAGGTATGGGTGTTATGGGAGCTGATACTGCAACCTGTTCTAACCAAAATCCAAACTAAGATCACATTGGAAAGTGATAGTGACAATAACACAGCATTACATTTGTACAGTGTGTTGTCTTTTTTTTTTGTGGTACGCGGCCTCTCACTGTTGTGGCCTCTCCCGTTGCAGAGCACGGGCTCCGGACGCGCAGGCTCAGCGGCCATGGCTCACGGGCCCAGCCGCTCCGCGGCATGTGGGATCTTCCCGGACCGGGGCACGAACCCGTGTCCCCTGCATCGGCAGGCGGACTCCCAACCACTGCGCCACCAGGGAAGCCCGTGTGTTGTCATTTTTAAGGCATTCTCAGAAACATTGCTCTCAGGATCATAATATGTTAGAGGGAAGAGATTGCAGCAATCACCCAGTCCAGAGGGTTTCAGAGTTCATTTTACCAGCAGAATATATTTTTTCCGAACTAAATCTTACCTAGAACACCTCTGCTTTAAATGAGTGGAGAGTCCAGAGGCTTTTCCCCAACTCAGCCTTCTCCTCACATCCTCTGATCCTTGAGACAACTGTGGAGACCTAAGGCTCCAGAGAAAGATCTTGTTTACACACTTTATTTCACAAATAGAGAAACCAAGGTGACCAAAAGGGGGAACAGAGCTTGCAACCACTGGTTCTCTACTCTATGCCCAACGTGCATTTCTCATTTAATCCTGCCAGCAGAGGTACAAAAACATAACTAGCCCAAGATCATACAATTATATTTTAAAAGTCCACAGGACTGCCAATAAGTACAAGGCAGAGTTAAGATTTAAAATCAATCTTGGGACTCCAAGCCCAGCAGCTCAAAACTTGGAGTCAGACACCCCACTGCAGCCTCACTTGTCTTCACTACAGTCTAGCTGGACAGATCTTTCTGAGTTTATCTTTCAAAAGTAGGCTCAGTCCAAAGAGACATTTGTGACCTTATTGGATGCAGTTGGGTGACAATGTGGCTGCCCTGGAGGCCAAAATAGGTCAGGCCCTTGGCAAAGATGTGATATGGATAATCTGCCTAAAGCCCCCTTCTCCCCTTCCTTGGGCAGCCCCCTCCACTCCCTTCCAGCCCCCTGCCCTACATCCCCAAGACTCTATTGCTGATCTATAGGATCCACGGACACCAGTTTTCCTCTCCTTTCCCCAGTGCGTGGCATCACTCCAATTGTCCCGCACCTTGATCACCGCTCACTGAAAGAGCTCCAGTGTAATACAAGATTACTTATTGCCTTAACTTATGTTAAATATGCATATCACCAAAGTAGCACACAAAGAGTAATATTACTGGTAGAAATTTTAGGTGCCAGATTAGATCCGTGAGAGAGATATTTATGGAGAAGGAAGTCTTTTTCTGATTCCCCAATAATGCCACACAGATAACTAGATTATAGTTCCAAATCCTTTCATATGCAATGTGTTCATATTGGCATTTGAGGAGCCCTGGAATCTTTCTTTTAGGGCCTTTCACAGAGGGAAAGGGAGATTGAGAGGCAGGCTCACCCTGACTTCGAAGACAAGTATCTCCTCTTTTTACCATGAGTGATAGCACGCATTCATCAAATATTCCACGTGCTCCTGTATATTTCCCAGTCTGCCTTCCAGCTCGGTTGGGGCCCTGTGACTAGCTCTGGCCACCGACCACGGGCCTAATTGACATGTGCCACTCCTGAGCTAAAGCAGTTAACGGCTGATATGTCTCTTCCATCTCTCTCTTCCCCTGCCTCAATGTCTTGAAGGTCATTTGTTCTAGATGGTGCATCTAGAAGAAAGAGAAGGGCTAAGCAGGCTGCAGCAGACATTTGATGTGTGAGAAATTAATGTTTACTATATTGTCATTGAAATGTGAGGGTTGTTTACTACTGCAGCATAGCAGAGCTTATCCTGATGAATACAACATGTAAAATGACATTTGAACAGTGCTTGTGCTGAATAGGATTGTTGGCACTAATTCTCCATTCCCTGTAACTCAGGAGCTAGAAAAGAAAAATCTGCACTTCCCAGACACCCTTGAAGGTATGGTTCTGGAAGCAAATTAGGTTTCCCCAATAATGCCCTTGTGTGAAGTAGCAATATGATTGAAACATGAGTGTTTAGAGGCATTTCAGCCACTGGACTCCTTATTCCAGGGTCCAATCATCAGCTTCATGGATGCCAGAGGCACTTGTGGTGAAAACAGCTGGGGCATCAGCTTTCTAATCTCTGGATCATAGGATGACTTTGAGATAGTGTAGTGGTACCCACCGGACTTCCACTCCTCCAGACCTTACAACAGTTCTGTAAGTTCTTAATCCCCTGAATTGAATCCATTTCTGCTTAAAATACTCAGTCTGTTTCCTTAACTGAACTCTGACTGAATCCATGTTACTTTAAAAAGTTTGAATCCCTTTGGGAAAAGATAATATGGCAACAAGGAAGATGATGTAGAGCATTCCAAAGGCTCAAACCGGGGAAAAGGCAGATTCTTCAAGATCTCAGAAGTTTGGAGAAAAAAATGTAGTAAGATGAATTTTCACAAAACCATGAGTTCATTTTAAAAACATACCATCAAATGATTTAATGCAAATTCTTCACTTTATAATTGAAAATGCAAAGGATGCCCAGAGAAAATAAGTACCTTCTCCAGGGTGGCACAGCCAGTAAAGGCAGAACTGTGGTTCAAATTGAGGTCCCCTGAATGCAGATCCTACTAACCACTTTCCAGACTCCATCAGGAGGCCCATCCACCAGCCCAAATAGCCAAAGCAATATTAAGAAAGAAAAAGAAAGCTGAAGGCATCACACTTCCTGATTTCAAATTATATTACAAGCTATAGTAATCAAAACAGTATGGTACTGGTATAAAAACAGATACTTATACCAGTGGAACACAACACAAAGCCCAGATATACACCCATGCATATATAGTCAACTAATCTTTGATCAGGGCACCAAAAATACACAATGGGGACAGGATTGTCTCTTCAATAAATGGTACTGAGAAAACTGGATATCCACATGCAAAAGAATGAAAATGGTCCCCTGTCATACACCACTCACAAAAATTAACTCAAAATAGATTAAAGTCTTGAACATAAGACCTGAAACCATTAAAACCCTATATGAAGTCATAGGGCAAAACTCCTTAACACTGGCATTGGTAATGATATCTTGGATAGGATACCAAATGTTCAGGCAACAAAGGCAAAAATAAACAAGTGGGACTACATCAAACTAAAAAGTTTCTGCACAGTAAAAAAAAAAAATCAACAAAATGAAAAGGCAACATATGGAATTGGAGAAAATATTTGCAAACCATATATCTAATACAAGTTGATATCCAAAATATATACGAACTCCTACCACTCAATATGAAAAAAAAAAAAAAAACAGAACAAAACAACAACGACAACAAATCTCACACACACCCACAATACTCTGACTTTAAAAATGCACAAAGGATCCGAAGGGACATTTTTCCAAAGAAGACATGGCTAACAGGTACATAACATCACTAATTATCAGGGAAATGCAAATCAAAACCACAATGATATATCACCTCTCAAATGTTAAGAAGACTTTTATCAAAAAGACAAAAGGTAAGTGTTAGAAAGGACGTGGGGAAAAGGAAACCCTTGTGCACTGTTGGTGAAGATGTTAACTGGTAGAGCCATTATGAAAAAAATATGAAGGTTCTTCAAAAAATTAAAAATAGAGCTACCATATGATCCAGGACTCCCACTTCTGGGGATATATCTAAAGGAAATGAAATCAGTATCTCAAAAAAGTATCTGCACTCCTGTGTTCATCGTAGTGTTACTCACAATAGCCAAGATAAGGAAACAATTTAAGTGTCTGTCAATGGATGCATGGATAAAAAAAGATATGTTATGTATATACAATGGAATATTATTCAGTCATGAGAAAGAAGGAAATCCTGCCATTTGCAACAACATGGATTTACCTAGAGGACATTATGCAAAGTGAAATTAGCCGTATAGAGAAAAATAATGTATGATCTCACTTATATATGGAACCTTAAAAAAAAAATCAAACTCATAGAAACACACAGTAAAGTGGTGGTTACCAGGGACCTGGTAGGGGTGGGCATAGATGGGAAGAGGCTGGTCAAAGGTTACAAGCCTTCAGTTATACAATGAATAAGCTCTGGAGAGCTAATATACAGCATGGTAACTATAGTTAGTAACACTGTGTTGCGTACTTGAAGTTTGCTAAGAAAGTGGACCTCAAGTGTTCTCACCACACACAAAAAATTACTATGTGAGGTGATGGATATGTAAATAAACAGAATTGTGGTAATCATTTCACAAAGTATATATATGTCAAATCATCACGTTGTACACTTTAAACACATACAATTTTATTTGTCAGTTATGCCTCATTAAGCTGAAAAATTTTGAGGTCCCCTGAGACTCTGACCACAGTTCCTTCTGTCGTATAAGGCCAGCTTTGAGTCCTTTACCACTGGGGACCCACCTGAGTGTTAAAGAGGACCAGGTGTGCAATTGACACCTGCTCAGAGCAGAGGAGAGTCTGCCACATGCTCGCAGCATTTAAGATTGTGAAAGACATGCTTGAAATGAAATCTAATGATTGGTATTCGCTCCCATGGCAGGGTTTAGAAATATATACAGTCCTCATAAAGAGCAGCCATTGCAAACCAAAAGCCTGTTAAGTGCCTAGAGATTTTATTTCAGAGCTAACAACCTGAGTTCCTCAGATGTCTCCAGTAACGACGCCCCGCGTGACCTTGGGCCTCTAAGCTTAAACATCTTGCGCCTCATTTTCTCTGTCTGTAAAAGGGAGGTAATGACACTAGCTGCTGGATCATATTGGAGATCCCCAGATCAAAGGGGCTCTGCCTGGACCAAACAAGATGATGACGCTGCTTACCATCATTAGTGTTGTTATTATTATTGTTGTTTGGGGTGGCCATGTTGCAGCCTAGGAAGTAGGCATGACTCCCAAGGCTGATTCAGCTCCAGGGCAGAATGAGGAGGCATTTTAGCGCTGCAGAAGCCATTGACAGAGAGACAGCCCACTTTGTTGACATTCCATGATAGCATATTCCTAGGCTCCCCACATGGTGACCCCATGTGGTCCCTTGAAGCTGAACCACACCTAGAACATCTCCAAGCGGTAAATACTTTTCTTTGGAGAAGGAAGCCAGTGAGGAAGACGCCATCATTTCTTGCGTTATATTGTCCCCGTCATCACACAGCCAGCTAAAGAGCCCTGGGATCATACCCAGGAGGCTTTAGATTGAGTCCCAGTTTCACCAACTAGAACAGAGTGGCTTTGAACATGAGCCAGAATTTCTCAAGATATTCATTCCCTGATTATAAAATAAGGATGTTAAACTAAAGTAATCCCTTGGTCTCTTACTTCTGATATTTAGTTGCCCTGAAAATCATGACAGAGGAGTCTGCCCATATAAGACTTTGCCCGGCACATTTCTCCAGAGGCTGTTGGTCCCTTGCCCACACTCATGCAGTCATGGTCTAAGTCTAAGGCAAGGAAATATACTGACCTTGTTCTGAAATTTACCAGCACACTGGGGACTCAAAATAGAAAGCTAAATTCTATGTACTGGTAGACACTTATTGTGATTTTCAACGTATGCTCATGCAGGACCATGGCCTGCCTTTATGTGACCTACATAAAAAAGGTGCCCCATTTGGGTGGATGAATTTGAAAAACACCTCCTCTGGGTGCATGCTGCTCTGTGGACACATGGCTTATAACCAGACTATACTTTGTGCAAAGAGAAAGGTATCCCTATCCCCAGGTGGGTACAGTGCTGTGCAAGATCCCAAGTCTTGATGAGTAGAACATGAGCTGGATATCAACTCCCAAGTGCCTTGGCTAACACTTTTGTGCAGTATACACACTACACGACTATACATGGCAGTCGCAGATCTGTTGACTCCTCAGGGTTCCCTGAGCCCTCTCACGAACCTCAGAGGGTTGATGGGTAACATCTTCCCCATCCCACCAACTGCTTGTATTTGCTTTACATGATATGGGCCATCCTTGAAATTTTTTATCTGAACAAAATGGGACTTTAAAAAGCCTGATAGTCACTATGAATATATAACAAATAAATAAATAAAAGGAGCTTTTCTTGGAGATATGCAAAGTCTCAAATGTAGAAAAAATATTTTCTTAGGCCATGATAATTTAGAGAAGTATGTATAGTTGGTAAGAATTTTCAGGCAACGTGAACTCAGGACTGCAAAATTACTTTCTTTTTTTCCCCCTCTTTCTCTAATTGGATGTACTTTCTGCCTGGCATCTCTATTCTGGCCAATGTAGAATTATTAGTCTAGTTACTTTAAAATAAACTAAGTCAAAATCAGTGGTTTTTAACAACCATTTCAGCTCAGTGTGTGTGTGCACGTGTGTGTGTGATAGGAACATCACCCTTTGTACAGTGTAAGAAGGAAGTTACCTCACTGTCTGCATCTGCTTGGTCCCATGCTGGCCTCTGGCTTCAAATGTAACACATCTCACCTGGTCCTTACTCACGTCCCATGCTGGCAAGTTTTCTGAGATGCAACCATGTCCTCATCAGATGCCTGAAGCATCACCCACCCTCCATCCTCTGCCAGGGGGTCCACACGCATTTGGGCAAGGACCACTTGTAGGTCTCCCAGCTCATTTCTTGTTTTCCCTCTCTTCTTCTCCCCTCCCATTCTTTCTCCTCCCCTTCCCTCCCCTGCCCTCCCTACCCTCCATCTCCCTCTCTCCTTCTTTCTCTTCCCCTTCCATACACCAACCTGATGCCATTGAGACATTCAGATGCCCAACCCTCAGCACTCTGAGGCTTTGGGAAAATTGGAAGGCTGCCTCTACACCTTTTTTCTCCCCACTAGATACTACCATTTCTACTCTATGGCAGTCTTTCTATGATGAACAGAGAACTTGCCTTAAGCTTGAAAACTCCCCAGACCGCTCATCGGGAATCTTGACACAGGTCCTCTTGACTTCAAGGCATGTCCTATCATGCCCGCCCTCACCAAGGTTCATCTCACAGGGTGGCGAGAGGCACAAGGTAGGGCCACTTACACTCACTTCTAAACCTCTGACTTCACTTCTACCTCTCTTCTTCCCCAAAGATCAGAGGCCGGTGGTGAGGGAAGGAATTGGCTGATTACATCGACTTCCCAAATCTTCCATCTGAACCCTCAGCACTAGAACTTTAAATATGTGCCACCTTTGTTTGGGAGTTCCACCATGCCTTGAATGGAAAAATGTCCTCAGGATGTGAACAAGTTGAATATGGAGGGTGTCACAACACATGCATTAAAGTGTCATATGTTATCCTGCTAGAAGCTAGCACTAGTGGGGTGGGGGGGTGGCTGAAGCTGGGACACACTTAGTGCTCTACAAATGAGAAAACTCTAGAGCAGAATGAGAGCCAAGCAATGGCAGTAGGATGACAAGCAGGAAGGGAAGGCACTGTAAAGATATTTATCAAAAGTACTTTTTAAAAAAACATGTGTCCCCTACAGCCCAGCAATTGCATCTCTAGGGGGTTAGCTTAAGGTAACTAGACAAGTGCACAATGATTATCTACAAAGATGTTCCATTCAGAATTGTTTACAATGAAAAAATTTGGAAAGCATCTGCATGGTCAACAATAGGAAACAGATATGTAAATAACCATGCTCTTGCAAAAGAATATTGTGAAACCATTAAAAAGTGATGATCTAAACTCTATTTTTTGGAGTGGAAAGATATTAAGATATCTGGAAAAGCAGATTACTAAGCAAAATTGACAGCACCATCTCATTTTTAAAATATATATATTCTAGTGTGAGATGCTCTCTGTTTTACTTATATTTTCTAAATTTTCTACAAAGAACAAGTATTATTTTTTTTTAAAATTTATTTATTATTTATTTTTGGCTGCATTGGATCTTCGCTGCTGCACATGGGCTTTCTATAGTTGCTGTGAGCGGGGGCTACTCTTCGTTGTGGTATGCGGGCTTCCCATTGCGGTGGCTTCTCTTGGTGCAGAGCATGGGCTCTAGGCACTTGGGCTTCAGTAGTTGCGGCACACAGGCTCAGTAGTTGTGGCCTACGGGCTCTAGAGCGCAGGCTCAGTAGTTGTGGCACACGGGCCCAGTTGCTCCGTGGCATGTGGGATCTTCCCGGACCGGGGATCAAACCTCTGTCCCCTGCATTGGCAGGTGGACTCTCAACCACTGCACCACCAGGGAAGCCCAGTATTACTGTCTTAATAAAAGAAAGTAATGAAAAAAAATTTTTGGATGTATTCAGAAGATAAGCTGTGTGTTTGGAGGAAACAAGGAAAACCACTCCCAGGCAAAACAGAGAGTTGCCAATGCTGGAAACTTCTTGACAGGCCCATTGTGCTCTCTTTGGAGGACAACTCTTCTGTGGCCCTGCCCTTCTCAAAGGGCACTAATCAGGTTCTTCACTGCAAACAACAGAGCCCACTGGGGCCAGTTTCAGCAGAAAGGGAGTTTATTAAAAGATATTGGGACTTCCACTTCTGGGAAGGTAGAGTAGATGTACTTCTTCCTATTCCTCCCACTAAGTACACCTAAAAACCATAAACGTTATATATATAATAATCATGAGAAAATTCTGAAAGATGAGGAGATGAAGGCAGACAGGCTGGGGACTTGGGACCCAAGGAGTGACATGGAAGTGAGTTCCCTGGGTTTTCTTTTTGTCTCATATATCCCAGAGTGGGAGCTGAAGAAACCTGTAACCCAGAAATGCAAATAAGCATTTATTGTGACAGATATTATTGTGACATTATTGTGACAGATAATAAAAACCTCTTCTCTCTAGCCAAGAACCAGGAAAGGATAGCAAGACAGAAAACTTTTAGACAATAACTGCTCTACTCCACCCAAACATCACAGAAAAAATTGTGCCTACCCGCACCCAAGCCAGCAAAGGCAAAAATGAGGAAGCCACTCTTCCACCCTCGCCAGGCTGTAATGAGGATCCCCAACCCTCCTGCCCGTGTGGTGTCAGAGAAGACCAAGTAATGGGCTGGAGTCTTCGTTGCAACAAATGGTATCAAGCACCTGATGCACCAGGTGTCAGTAGAGCCCTTGTGGGGAGCCTGAACTTCCACCTCCACCTACAATTATCATGCCACCCTGTCCCCTCCCCACTGGGGTGGTATTTGAGGAGGCCTAGGGAAGAGTCAGGACTTTGTCACTACCCAGAGGTAATGAGGCCACCTCTCTTGGCTTCAGTGGAAGACACGTGGTAAGAAGTAACAAGGCACGCCTACCCCTCCCAGCGAGGGTGATATCGGTGAAGGCCTAGCGGGGAACCAGAACTCCCTCCTCCACCATTGTAATGAGGAATCCCTATCCCACTCAGGTGTCAACAGAGGCCATGTGAGGACCTGGATTTCTACTCTCACCTGGCAAGAACGGGGCAGCACCTCTCCCTTCCCCTGCCAGAGCAGTGTCCAAAAAAGTCAGCTACAACAGAAGATGTGAATAAAATTCAGAGTACCACGCATAATAACAAAAATGTCCAGTTTCAGTAAACTATAACTCTTCATACTAAGAACCAAGAAAATTTCAACTTGAATGTACAATCAATAGAGGCCAACACCAAAACGATAGAGACATTAGAATTATCTGACAAAGATTTTCAAGCAAATATCATATGCACAATTCAATGTACTATTATGAACATGCTTGAACAAGTGAAAAAAATGGGAAGTTTCCTCAAAGAAATAGAATGTTTCAGCAAATAAATGGAAGATATAAAAGAGAACCAAATGGAATTTTAGAACTGAAAAATATAATAACTGAAATTAAAAAACTCAGTGGAGGATTTCAACAGTGGAATGGAAGGAGCAAAGGAAAGAATGAGTGAACTTGAAGATAGAATGATAGAAATAACCCAGCATGAAAAACAGAGAAATAGACTAGAATGAGAAAATCAATGGAGCCCCGGGTGCCTGTGGAACAAAAGATCTAACATTCATGTCATCAGAGTCCCAGAAGCAGAGGAGAAAAGGGCAGGACTGGAAAAGTATTCAAAGAGATAGTGGCTAAAAAATTCCCAAATTTGGCAAAAGACCTAAACCTCAGATTCAAGAAGCTGAGCAGCAAGCCCCAACCAGGATAAACCCAAAGAAATCCGTTCCAGGCACATCATACTCCAACTTCTGAAAACAAAAGGCAAATTAAAAAATCTTTAAAGCAGCTAAAGAGAAACAACACCCTACCAATATAAGGAAAAACAATTTATATCACAGTGGCTTTCTCATCAAAAACTGTGGACACCAGAAGGGAGTGGCCAACATTATTCAAGTGTGGAAAGAAAAGAACTGTCCACTCAGAATCCAGCAGAAATATCCTTCAGGATTGAATGAGAAATCAAGACATTCTCAGATGAAGGAAACTAAGAGAATCTGTCACTGGCAGACCTGCCCAGAAATAATGACTAAAAGAAGTTCTTTAAACAGAAAGAAAATGACAAAAGAAGGAATCTTGGGACATTAGGAAGAAAGAAAGAACATGAGGAGAGCAAAATTTGAGGTAAATACAACAGTCTTTCTTTTTTTCAGGTTTTTAAATTATGTTTGCTGGTTGAAGCAAAAATTATAACATTATCTTATGTGGTCCTAAATGTATTTGGAGGAAATATATAAGGCGATTGTATTATAAATTGTGAAGGGTAAAGGGACTTACAGGGAGATAAGTTGCTATCCTTCATCTGAACCAATGAATGTCAATACCAGTAGACTGTGATAAGTTACGTACATATAATGTAATATCTAGAGCAACCACTAAAAGAGTTATCAGAGAGACATAGTCGAAAATGTGACAGATAAGTCAAAATGCAATTCTAAAAAAATATTCAAGTAACCCACAGGAAGGCAGATAAAATAAAACAGAAACAAACAAACAAAAAACAGAGAACAAACAGAAAAGAAGAAACAAATTGGTATACTTAAGGACTGTGATACCAATAACTACATTAAGTATAAATGGTCTAAATAGAGATTAAACAAGAAAAATCATCAGAGTGGATTAAAAACATGGCTCAACTATATGCTGTCTCACTTCAAATACAATCATATAGGTAGGTTGAAAGTAAAAAAAGATGGGAGAGGATATGTCATGCAAACTTTAATCAAAAGAAAGCAGGTGGCTATATTGAAATCTGATAAAGTAAATTTCAGCAAAGAAAATTACCAGAGGCAGAGAAGAACATTACACAATGATTTAAAGAGTGTCAATCCACAAGAAAGACATGGCAATCCTGAAAGGGTATGTACCAATCAATGGAGCTGCAAAATACGTGAAGCAAATTGCCAATCAAACTTGAAAGGAGGACTAGACAAATCCAGAGTTATAGCTGGAGACATCAGCACCCGTCTCTCAACATCAATAGAACAAGTGGACAGAATATCAAAAATACAGACAAACTCAGCAACACCATCAACCAACGGAATCTAGTCAACATTTAGAGAACACTGCACCCAGCAACAGCAGAATGCATATTCAAGCATTCACAGGACAGGGACTTCCCTGGTGGCGCAGTGGATGGGAATCCATCTGCCAGTGCAGGGCACGTGGGTTCAATCCCTGGTCTAGGAAGATCCCACATGCCACAGAGCAACTAAGCCCGTGCACCACAGCTACTGAGCCGGCTGTCTAGAGCCCGCAAGCCACAACTACTGAGACCGTGTGCTGCAGCTAATGAGCCTGTGCTCTACAGCCCACGAGCCACGCTTACTGAAGTCCACATGTCTAGAGCCCGTGCTCCACAACAAGAGAAGCCACTGCAAGGAGAAGCCCGCGTACCGCAACAAAGAGAGTAGCCCCCACTCGCCATGACTAGAGCAAGGCTGTGCACAGCAATGAAGACCCAATGCAGCCAAAAATAAATAAAAATTAAATCTTAAAGAAAAAAAGAAAAGCATTCACAAGACATATACTAAGATAGACCATGTCCTGGGCCATTAAGCAAACCTTAGCAAATTGAAAGGACATTGAGTAGATCACAAACCTCCTGGAGGGTCAGAGAGTCAGACATGCAAGCTCTGCCACCAAGAACAACAAGAATACCGTTCCAGGCCCTCCGCGGGCCTGCCTCTGCAGAGATGTCTCCACCACTACCTGTACCGGCTGTAGAGACTCTGCCGAGACCCCAACCCCTGCTGCCCCTGAAAACGGATCTCTTGCAGTGCCACCTTCCTCAAATGACCACTTTCAAGGTCAAAGTCTACTTGGGGGGTGTCTCACTGATGGCAACTAAGTCACAACTCCCCATTCAGTTGCAAGCGTCAGGGTGGGGGTGGAGAAGGGCTGAGAGGGCAGGCATCTAGCTCCTGCTATGGGACATTAAGACTCAGAATGCAGAAACAAACCTAAGAAAGGAAGCCAAAAAGCGAGGTGCCAAACATGGGAAACACCCACCACGGAATGGAGGGCTGCACCCCACCCTCCACTCCTGGCCCAGGATCTGGGCTCCTAGGCAGCAGGAAGGCCTGGGCTCTCCTGGAGGACTTAGCTGCTTTTTCAGCCTCCCTGGCACACAACCCCAGATCCGGACTCAATTCCTCACACAGGAGAACTCTTGGGTGGAATAAGTCAGCAGTTAAAATGAACTCATTGCAAACTTCACATTATCTCTCCTTCCAATCTTGCTTGAGTGAATTCTTATCTTCAGGTCGGGGTTGTTTTTCACTAGAAATGAATCAGATTCAAGCACAGAACCAGCTATCTGTCAGGAGGAGCAGGTAAGGGTGGGACACACGTGTGTACATGCACATTCACACATGACAGAGCTGTTCCTATCAAGCTGGGAGAAACAAGTGACTCACTGACACTCTGCTTACACTCTGCCCCAGACGAATAGCACAAGATCTCCCTGGTCCCAGATTTAAGAAATCACGGGCACACAGTGTGGCCAGGGAGAAAATAGCAATTAGAATTGCTCCCCTTGTCACCCAGACCATCCCAAGTTCTCACCCATCCTGAAGTCTTTGGGCTGCAGGACAAAGGGAAAGGTGGGTAGGAGAGAAGTGGGAGGCTACATGGGCAGTGGTTAAGAATTTCAGTGTCAAGGTGACCTGGGCTCAAATCCTAGCTGGGCCACTTCTGACTGTGTGGCTTTGAGTGAATTAATTTCTGCACACTCAGATTGTTCAACCGCAAAAACAGGATAATCAGGGCTTCCTCTCAAAACTGTTAAGAGGATTAAGATGAGATGCTTTTTGTAAAGTGATTGGCACATAGTATGTGCTCAATAAATCACTGCTGCTCATATTATTATTAAGGCAGATTTTTTTGTTGTTGTCATTGTGTTTTAAGTAGAGAATACTGTGGGCAGAAAGAATGCTACTCTATTTGCACCTTCTTAAAAGTGGATGGACCTAGAGATTGTCATACTAAGTGAAGTAAGCCAGACAGAGAAAGACAAATCTCATATGATATCACTCATATGTGGACTCTAAAAAAATGATACAAATGAACTTATTTGCAAAACATAAATAGACTCACAGACATAGAAAACAAATTTATGATTACCAACAGGGATAGCAGGAGGTGGTGGGACGGAGATAAATTAGGAGTTTGGGCTTAACATATACACACTACTATGTATAGAATAGATGAAAAACAAAGACTTACTGTATAGCACAGGTAACTATACACAATATTTCATAATAACCTTATATGTGGACTCTAAAAAAATGATACAAATGAACTTATTTGCAAAACATAAATAGACTCACAGACATAGAAAACAAATTTATGATTACCAACAGGGATAGCAGGAGGTGGTGGGACGGAGATAAATTAGGAGTTTGGGCTTAACATATACACACTACTATGTATAGAATAGATGAAAAACAAAGACTTACTGTATAGCACAGGTAACTATACACAATATTTCATAATAACCTATAAGGGAAAAGAATCTGAAAAAAATAGACATATATGTATGTATAACTGAATTACTTTGCTGTACAACTGAAACTAACACGTTGTAAATCAACTATTCTTCAATAAAAATTTAAAAAATAAAAAAACTTTTTTTGAAAAGTGAAGGGATTGAATTAAAGAAAAACCCAGAGTCTCCCTTCCCTGAAACATAAGCCCCAGGTGCATAGTGGTAGATATGACACGGCACAGAGCCCCGTGCTGGAATGCTGACCCACTGTAGCCAAGCTCCCCAGGGGCAGAGTTGGGCTGGTGGCCTTGGTTGGCCAGAGACACACAAGGGTTCACCAGCCACCCAAAACAGGATCTGGGTCCAGCTCCTGGATCCAGGTCTGGTGACACAGAGGTGGCCTGCAGAGGAGGGTGTGTCCTGAAACAAGGCAAGAAAGCACAGGAGACCCACTTCCTGTAAAGGGAGCTCCCTCCCCCCCTCATTAAAGGAGGGCAGGGAAGGGCTTGGTAGGCCTGTGAGCCCAGCTGAGTAAGCAGGTCAGGGTAAACAAAGATCAAGTCCATGGAAACCTACATGCAGAAAAGAGTAAGAGCTATTTCAAATTCACTCTGAAACTCCACACACCAGGAACAACCGTTTCCTCAGAATGAAGTGAAAAGGGAAATCACTTCCCGGTGAAAGTCCCCCCACGGAACACTTCTTGTGGCGGCTGCCAATGGGAAGCCAGGTCACGAGGCACAAAGACCATAACATCTGCTTCCAGCAAGTTCTGCCAAGTGGCATCTGGGTCCGACTGCACGGTTCAAATCCCACTTCCACAGTGACTAGCTGTGTGACCTTAGGCAAGTTGCTGAACTGATCCGTGCCAGTTTCCCATCTGCAAAGACGGAGCGTAATAAGCCAACCATGTAGGGGTGTCATGAGGATTAAATAAGATTAAGGTCTAGTGAGTTCTTGCAACAGTGTCCGGAACCTATTAAGCCCTTGGAACACAATGTCAGTTTTAATTACTGTTATTAATATTAGTATCAGTGCCACTCTCCTCCCAACATGGCTGCCAAGGAAACAGCCTAGGAAAATCCCCCTTTCTGATTGCTGCAGGACCTGGGAAATAAGGACGAAATCCATAAGTGAAAGAATGAACTGAAAACACGCGGGTGACCTCATTTCTCAGAGTCAACAGGACACATTCAGGAAGGCCCAAGCAAAAGCAAAAGGGCAGCTGCCTCTCAGGCCGGACAGAACTTGTTTCAAAGTCCAGTTTCAACACTTCCTCTGTGACATTGGGAATGTTGCTTAACTTCTCTGAGCTTCTGAATCCTCATTCCCAAAATAGGGATAAAAATCCATAAGACCTCCCTTGCAAATTGATTCCTGGGGACTAAATAATGCACAAATGTACCCAAAGAGGGTTTGCACAGTGCCTAGCACATAATTGGTTCCTTTTCCCCTGCTCCCAGAATGAAACTCTGCAGCTTCTGGCTTAAACATCAAAAGCATGGTTATGAATACAACCTCCAAAGTATTAAAAAAAACAAGTCTTCCCTACTCTCCATGCCATCTTTTCTCTCCTCTTGTCTGAATTCTAAGCAACACCTGGTAAAATAGTAATAGCTAACCCACTATTAACCTCTCACCGTGGGAGCCCTGAGTTGAAAATCCAGCTCCTTCAATAGCTGTGTGACATCGGACACGTTTCTTTGCTTCTCTGGGCTTCGGTATCCTCATTTATAAACTAGAGATAACTGATAACTAGGTTGCTGATTTAGTGCTATGGGTTCAATTACATGTTATATATAAAAGGGACTTAACTTAGCACTTGGCACATCTATGCAGGAGCCCCACATTTTACATCCATCATGTCATTTCATCCTCACAATTATCCTATATCCCCAGTGTTTCAGCCTGAAACTAAGGCTCAGAGCGGTTACACCACTAACCCAAAGTCACACAGCTACCTTTCCCAGAGTAAATGGTGGTCTTCAGACTCGGGCTTTTGGTCAGGCACATAGAGAAAAGGGCGAGGCTGCCTCTGTGGAGAGCAACTCCAGGAGACCCCAGTGCAGGCTTGGAGCCCTGGCCGCAGCTCTCTCCCTGCCAGCATCAGAGCAGCTCCTGGCTCTCAGGGAGCCCCACACACAATGAGGGGCCCCGGTTTCTCCAGGCGTCCGTGAACATGGTTCATGTTCAGAAGCCGGCGCATGCCAGTTTCATAAGGAGATTGCTGGCAGGCCCCACGGCCTCTGTTACTAGAGACTGAATTGCCGGTGAAAGAAGCCCATTGTGTGTCCTCTGAATGAAGAATACCCCATTTAGAGAAAGAATTCAACTGGTTTTTCACAGAGAAAGAAGACAGGCCTAGTGAACAGAGAGAACAATGCTGATCATTCACCAGATTTTTACTTAACATCAAAGCCAGGTGACCAACCAGGTGAAAGGCCACACAGCACGTAGTGGGCTTGGGCCACCCTGGTGTGTGAGGAGAAAGAGCAGTGGTTAAGGAGAAGGGACACAGAGGCACCAGGCCCAGCTCCTTCACTGTCCATCATGGCCAACTTAACTCCTGACCCCTCCTAGATGAATCGGGGGCGGGCGGGGGCAGGGAAATGTGCCAGTCCAAAGTTCTGCCATAGTGGTTCAGTGGTAAGCCTTGAGTTCCCTAGATGGTCTACACTCAGCTGCTTCCCAAGCGTGGCTGCATGTTGAAATCACCTGGAGAGGTTATAAAACTACTGATACTTGGTCCCATGGCCAAGGATTCTGATTTCATTGGTACAGGGCACTGCCTAGGCACTGGGGCTTTTTCAAAGCTCCCCAGGGTGATTTTAAAGTACAGGCAAGAATGATTGGCTCCCTGATTGAGAACCAGTGAGCCCTAGGGGCAGAAACTGTTTTGTCCACAGTTGTATCTGGAGCTGAGCACAGGCCTGCGGTACACTTGGTGCCCAATAAATATCTGTGGGATGAATGGGTGCATGGGCTGCTCCAAGACATTTGAGAGAAGCCATCCAGTCCCAGCTTCAATGATGGCAGCTCTGTGTTTATCACTCTATCATCTATTGGGATTTGGCACAAGGTTTCTTTTACAAAAAAAACCCAAAAACACTGGACCATAAAATCTCTGAGATTCTTTACAACTCCAGTGCCCACTGATTCCAAGACCATAAGTCCCTCTTGCCCTTTGAAAGCAGTAATGTTTCTCAGATAAATGATCAGGGTGGACAAGTCCTGGGCAGGGTCCCTCTGAAGGCTGGTCTGCATCCCGAGGACTTGGCTTGCCTTGGCAACCCCTCCTGTCTCTCCTGGCTGACCCCTTCCTCAGGTCTGTGTTCCCCAACATTCCATTCTTGTTCTTCTATCACTTTATGCTCCTTCCCTGCGTGAGCTCAGCCACTCCCAAAGCTTTAACTCTCATTTGTAAGTTGGTGTCTCCAGATCAGTATCTTGAGCCCTGCCCTGTCATTCTGAGCTCTGCGCTCAGCCATGCAAGTGGCTACTGAGCATCTCCACCTTGATTCCTTTAGGCACTTCAAATTTAACCCGTCCCAGAAATGAACTCATTACCTTCCCCACCCAAACCTGCTCCTCCTCCTGCCTCTCCTATCTTGATGAACAGCATCACCTCCACCCGGCTGCCCAAACCAAGAGACTGGACTCTCCCCCTCTCTGTTGCCAGGATCACACTCCACCCTGAGAGTTTTATCTCTAAAACAGCCATTGACTTCACCCTTCTCTTCGCCTTTTAATTTCTTCATCTTCCACAGCACTTCCAGAGTATCTTTGTAAAACCCAGATCCAAACATGTCACTAGGAACAAAGGTCTGGTTTGTTAGCAAGGTGGACAAGCTAGGAAGTGCACACCACGGTGCCAGCCACATCCCACCTTCCCCCCGTCCCGTCGCCTCCCTCCCACCTTTACATCCTGACCACCCTGGCCGACCTGAGACACTACTTACAATAACACATTTTTCACTTACTGTGCCTCTCCTGTGTGTTAGGTCCAGACCAGGGGCCTGAACGTATGATCTCTCACCCTCGTTTCCTTGCTCCTTGAATAAGTCATGGCAAACACTGTCTTATTCTTTTTTTTTTTTTTTTTTTTTTTTGTGGTATGCAGGCCTTCCTCTGCTGCGGCCTCTCCCGTTGCGGAGCACAGGCTCCGGACGCGCAGGCTCAGCGGCCATGGCTCACGGGCCCAGCCGCTCCGCGGCATGTGGGATCCTCCCGGACCGGGGCGCGAACCCGGTTCCCCTGCATCGGCAGGCGGACGCGCCACCACTGCGCCACCAGGGAAGCCCCACTGTCTTATTCTTGAAGGCTCAGGTAGAACTGGCTTTCAAAGCTTTGCCTCATCCCTTGCAAGGCGTGCCTGATCAAGGAGCTTCTTAAATAGAAGACAACAAACACTTGGATAGATTTGTTATATGCTAAGCAGTTTTCTAAGCACCTTACACATTTTAAACTAATTTAATTCTCACAACAGCCCAGTGAGACAGGGACTATAATTATCCCCATTTTGCAAATGAGTAAACTGAGGTACGGAGAAGTGAAGCCCAGGATCTGGGACTTGAACTCCCTCAGAGGATGCTCTTAATCACTGCCTCCTAAGAATGTATATATGGATACCCATTTTACTTGCCATAAGAAAGCCCTCACATTTTTTAGCTGATGACTCTTTTCTTCAAACAAAATCTTACACTGACATCTAACCTGTTGCACAGAAAATAGGGGGCTGAAGATGGTCAGTGGAGAGAATGTAACTCTCAAGCTCCTCCATTCTAGCATCAATATTTGAGAGAATGCCGAGGAACCCCCAGGGCTCCAAAGAGAAGAGTTTGAAAAGCAATATCCCAAGACATCTTTTTTTTTTTTTTTCCCACCGCACCGCCCGGCATGTGGGATCTAGTTCCCTGACCAGGGATCGAAACCATGTCCGCTGCGGTGGAAGCGCAGAGTCTTAACCACTGGACTGCCGGGGAAGTCCCCAAGACATCTTTTATTTACCATTCTGTTGTTTATTGGCAAGATGCCCTCCATATCCAAAAGCAGTTATGAAATTGTGGGACTGTCTCCAGACCAGCAATGAAGTTTCTGTGTTAGAACATCCAAGTAGCATCTTAATGAAGAGTCCTAGGCCATTTCCAGGTGGCTGAAGCTTATTCCATTAAAAACCCAGTTAACAGGTTTCAAAGCTTTGTTTTCTTACGTAGAGTATGCAAAGTAAAATTTAATCTTTCAGTAACTCAGGGCATTCCTTTTGAATGTCAGGTGTCGGGCAGTGTAAATATCCTGTGTGACGGAGGTAAAGCTGCTTCCCCACACTCTAAACAAGTGTATCTATGAGCACCCAGTTGTGTGTTTTGTACTTTTTCTGTTTCCATCACCATCAGAGGGTCAGGTGTCATTTCTGCGTTCACATTCTTATCTCTAACAGTTTCTTCCCCACCGCTCCTAATCTGTTGTTTCCAATAGCTATGGACTTTCTAAAAATCGAACTTGTCATAATCATGCCCATGGTAGGAACATATATCTGGAAAGAAATAGGAACTGAGAGTTTTCCTCTTAGTAAAATGAATGATCTTTAGCACGACTTTGCTACTTTTCTAGTGAATTCTTATGAGATCCTTTTTCATCCTCTTCATTCGTTTAACATTTACTAAGCCTGTGTTATGTACCAAAAAACTGGGCTGGATGCTGAGGACAAAAAGATGGATGAAGCTTAGTCCCTGGCTTCAAGGACTTGCCAGTTTAGAAAAAGAGACAAGTAAACAGAAATAATGATAACACCATGATATAAGCCCTGCAACAATGGTATCTACAAAGCTCAAAAAAGCACTTTACTCTGCCTTGGGGAGTGGCAGCAGTCAGGGAAGTCTTCCCAGAGGAGGTGGCACGTGAGCCAATTCCTGAAGCGTCTATCATTAAGAGGTTGACCTATCTCACCAGCACCAAAGACAAAGAAAATAGACTGGGAAGAGGGCTTATTGAACAAATTCAAAGACAAGGAAGGATGAGAAAACCCAGCGAGTCTTGGAGCTCCGAAGAATTCAGTCAGGCTGAAGCATGAAGGAATAAGAATGGAAGCTTAAGGAAAAAAAAAAAAGAAAAAAGAAAAAAAAGAAAGGTTGGTGAGTAAATTGCTCATATATTTTAAATGCTCGAAGGAAAGATAATGTAAACTTTTCAAGACAGATTAATAATTGACTTTATCACAACCATATGTATTCAATGAGCCAAGTCAATTTGCTGCAGGGGAAAAAAAAAATACTAACTAACATTGAGCAATTCCCATTTGCCAGACACTGCTGTAGTATTTCACATGTATAATCATTGAATTGCCCCAGCAGCCCTAGGAGGTGGGAACGAATATTACATTTACAAATGAGGAAACAAGCCAAGGAGAGATTAAGTGACTTCCCAGGGACGCAGAGTAAGAAAGCAGTAGTCTGACTGCACCCATGGAAGCCTTAGCATTTTGGTTTCCTTGGAGTTGAAGCAGGTGAGCTGATAAGGTGCAGGGCTGAGAGTCTGAAGAAGAGAAGGAGATGGGAGAAGGAGAGAGAGAAAGAGCTAGAGCATGACTGAGGGAGAGAGGGAGGGAGAGGAGTACAGGGGTGGATGTGGAAGAGGAAAGGAGTTATGGCTGTCATTCCCTGTGGGAGACCCTCTGAGCTAAGGTCTAGGACTGGAGGCCCCACTGCTCAGAAGACCCTTTGGCCCAAGCCACAGCAGGGTGGATGGATCCCAGGGTTCCCATGGGTGGGGCCTGTGGGCACCAGCCATGCAGGTGAGGGAGGAGGTGGCCAGGAGCCCCAGCAGTGCGCATGGGACAAGCCTTCTACCTCCATACCCGGAAACAGTCAGAGCAGAATGGACCAAAGGACCCTGGGCTGGGAGAGCCCTGGAGAGCAGCCAATGCAGACCCCTCATTTTATAGTTGATGAAACTGAGGGAGGCTAAGTGATGTGCCCACAGGTACCCAATGCTAGTGTGTGTGCCTTTTCTCTCTTTGCCTGCAATTACCCACCTGGTAAGGGTAGAGGTGGGACTAAAATCTGGGTCTCCTGATCTCCTAGAATTTAAACATCCATCACTATCCCTTCCTTCCTATGGGGTCAATTGCTCAGCCAAGTTCTGAAAACTAGAAGTCTCAGGGACTCACCTGAAGAAAGGGCTAGGGCTTCAAGGGCAGGAGCAAAAGGGGTTAGAAGACATTGTTAGCATAATAAACCTTGGCCAGCTTCCTGAGAAACAGGTATCTGTCTCTGAGTTACGTCCGTGCATACAAGGTGAATCGCAGTGGTCTTTCTCATTCTTTTCTTGAATAATATGGACTTCCCTGAGCAAAGGGAAGAGAGACTTCTGGAAAAAATAAGTGGGGAAAGCCTGGAAGCCAGAGAAGAACCTTTGGTAAAGAAATTTCACGATATTTGGTCAATGAATGAATAGCTACCAGGGAGTCCTGAAAAACGTTCTTTGTACTGAGCTCGACACAATAGCCACACTGATGATATTTGAAAGCATATTCTAGTATTGCCTTGCTAGCTGTTAAAATTTGTTTGACAAAGAGACACTGTCCCCTACTGTCCCTGCCTCCCTGACTCGTCTTCTTGGGAGCCCCTGGACTGCCCCATGAGCCAGCAACTAAAGTTGCTCTTCCAGCAAGGGGACCACCAGACTCCCCAGGATAAGTTCTGATTGGCCAGCACTTGTGCAAGTACTCTTTGTTAAATAACTGAATATCCCCCTTAGTTATAAAAAAACCTCTACAGTTCAGTTTGACTAAATTACGCAAAATGAATGCTGTACTCTGTAGTCTTTCCATCAACCAGGTGCATATACCTCCTGAGAATCCACTAAGTGTTAAACCCTGTCCTAAGCACCAAAAAACAACAGAGACTAAAACCTGGCATGGGTCTGTGCAGTTTTCGTGGAGCTTTTAGTCTAGGAGGAAAAGTTCTACACTCAACTTCACACCATCATCAAATAAGACAACCTACATGCTCCATTATCCAATGGTTTTCAACAGGAGATGGTACAGCCCCCCCCAAGGGGATTTTGGAATGGAAGAGAAGTATTTTCCATTTTTGTAATAACTGGAAGTTGTAACCAGCTTTTAGTGGGAATGCAATGGACAATCCTGCAAAAAGAATGGTTGTTCTACCCCAAAAGCACTGAGATTTGAAAGAAAAAATTATAAGCAATCGACCTTGAACCACCGTCAGACAGAATGGTCTGCATGTTGAATCACAGCCTGCCAGAGTTTTATATGATGCTTATCGTTGAATAATTGGGCATAATATAGGGGTCAAAAAGAGTTCAAGGAGGCAAGTTCTGGTTAGAGAATCCTACTCTATGGTGAGACAAAGTGTTGCATAAAACCAATGATCCTCCACCCAGAGTCAGCCACGGAGTTCTATATTCTGAACACAGTACCTGCAGGAGCAAAAAAAAAAAAAAAAAAAAAAGAAGGAGAAAAGAAAGTGTTTACTGAAAACAATACTACCAAAGACTGTGTTTTAAATACTGAACTTCAGCCCAGTACATAAAGAGTTAAGTCCCTTGCTTGTTCCTTCTTTTAAAAAAAATGAGCAGTGTACCTCCTAATCCTTGTGGTTTCATTCCTTTCCAGCCAGAAAGCACTGTCTGAACCCACACACTACTCTCTAAAGCTTTCTTTACACCCCCTCTGTTGCAGAAACTGAAGTATTATTTTCACCCTCGGCATTCTCCTAAAGTAAAGCAAAGATCTCTTGTCCTTGAGCACAGAGCTGAGAGCTGGCAAAATAAATTCTAGTGAAGAAATCAGTAGTCTAGAATGCTAATCCATTATTCAGCCAAAACTGCAAAATATCTTACTCCTGATTCCCACAATGCGACTATGGGAGTGGTAGCTTATAGACAGTAGACACACAGTAGATGGGTGGGGAATATCTGCTGAATGAATGAATAAAATGATTAAAAAAAAAATGCCATGGGTCACAGCAAGACCCCGACACTGCTTAAAGTCACCAAGAAGTCAATTCCATTTGAGGCTCAGAGGCGGGAATCTAAAACTCTGGCCTGTCTCCTATTAGATATTCAATAGTTTTTTATTGATTAATAATAGTAATAACGGCTAACTTATGTACCAAGCACTGTACTAAACGCCGTACCTGGATCATTTTATTTAATCGTCACATAAACACTGAAAAGTAGGACTCATCATTATCTCCACTGTCCAAATAAGGAGCGTAAGACAATGAGAAGTGCAACTACATGCCCAAGGTCACTCAGCTAGTAAGGGATGGAGCAGGTTACCAATCCTGGTCTTGTGTCTCAAGAGTTTAGCTGCCCGGCTCTCTGGAGGGTAAGGAGATGAGTTACTGACTTCCCATTCGTTGGCGCCCATAAGATTCCAATATGTCCCACTGGGCAGTTTTTAGAGGCTATCTCAGAGAAATAGGAGTTGACGAAGCTGCTTCTGAAACCTGGATCATCACCACCAAATACTTAAGGAGCACTGTGCCAGGCATTGTGCTGAACACTCATGAAGCAAAGTGTGTATAAAGCGTTCCAGAAGCTCTAAGTCTGTAGAAACCAGACAGGCCTGAGTGAGGAAGTCAGGTCAGAGATGGATTCACGAATAAGCTGGCATTTGACAGCCTGGGAAGGAGATAGGGATTTGGAGACAGAGGAGAGACACGTAGGGAAGAACACACCACCACTTCCCAAGAAAAGAAAGAAGAGTGATCTGCCTTGAAGGAAGAATTTGATCCTTCTGGCAACTCATTCCTGCTTTTCAGACCCAGGAGCCAGGTCTAAACACACTAAAAGTAATCGTCGGCACAGCCCAGAGCCAGATCTCGGGAGGAATTCTTAAGAAGGCACTCCCAGGGTGATAGGAAAAAGCCTGTGTCTGGCTGCCATGATGAGAGGAGTTTTGCTTGTGCTAAGAACCCAAGGGGCAAGAGTGGGTGTGCACAGGGCTCGGATCAAAGGAGGCTGCTCCTCGGCCCCTTTGAGTTTAGAAGATTATACAACAGAAGCCCATACATCTCTGCAGAGGTTCAGTTTTCACGGGATCCTTTAATCGTTTCAAACCGGCACTGAGTCCCATCTTATTTATTCATGTGTATTCTAGAGTTTCTCACACAGCAACTCCCCTGAAGTCCCCAGGCAAACCTGGGGCTCTGCTCAAGATGAGTCACTCAGGAGCTCCAAGTGGGTTCGCTGGGTTAGGTCAGTCCTGCCCTCAGCAAGAGATGCTGGGAGCAGGGGTAGGGGGTTTATCCTTGAGCTCGGACAGCCTGGGAAACTTCAGGGGTCATGGACGGAGGTGGGAGGAAATACCCGAAGAGGGTGCCTAGATCATCAAAAGGCTGGCATTTGGGGTGTGCTCATTAATAGCAACTGATGGATAAAACTTCTTAAGGATATTCTTAGGGAAGTAAGATTAGCAATATCCTTGGTTTTTTATAGTAGTGAAGAATTTTCAAAGACTAGTCTCGTAGACTGTGTGCTGCCTGGGATATTGTCCATTATATCAGTTATGACTCTTCTGATGCATGTGACAGAAACCCAACATGAACTAACTTAAAAAATAGGAAGGGGAGATTATGGGTTTATCTAACTGAAAACTCTAAAGGGAGTTCAGGCAAGGCTGGATCAAGGGCTCAAACAATCATCAGGATTTGGTTTCTCTCTGTGTCAGCTCTGCTTCCGTAAGTGAGTATCTCACTCTTGAACAGTCTGCTACCACGTGATGGACCCTCAGAAGCTCCAGGCTTCCACCTTCCCAGCTTCAAATCCAGGAGAAAGAAATTCTTTTCAATAGCTTCAAGAAAGATCCTGAGATTAAGTCTCTTCTCAGCCTGTTGGCTGATTTCCAAAAGCAAACATTTCAAAAAGTCACATGGTATCATTTCCACTATAGTCATGGCCCCACCTAGATTCAGCGGGAGAGAAATAGACCCCAAGTCTCTATGGGAGAAATGTCAAAGTTACATTATAAAAAGTGTATGTGTGCTGAGATATCATGTTGAGCCATCTCTAGAAAATATAGTCTGCAGGGAACTGGTAAGTACATTGAAATTTGAGAAGCCCAGCACAACACCGATTTTAGGCTCATTACTTATTTGATACTTTGCTTTCCAAAGTTCCTAGTGTATTCCTCAACCAAAGAATCAATACATTTGTATCAAAATCAAGCATTTGTATCATATACATAATAAGAAAACATAGAATATTTTCTAAGTAATGTCCTATTTTCACTCATCGGGTTACCAGTAAATAGTCATAGAGTCTCTATTATAGTCAAGGCATGGTCGTAGGTGCCAGGCATAGAGTGGTAGATAGAATGACATGGGCCCTGGTTTTGTGAGGCATCCCCTTTTTCTTAAGGTGTCAAGGATCTAGAGCCTCTTCATGGCCATCCCAAAGGGTCCTGGAGGTCTCCCAACACAGATCCTTGGAATTCTCCAATGAATCTGAGGAGGGCTCCACTTTTCTGAAACCTCCGAAATTCTTTGCAGGACTAGCCTTAGTCCCCACAGAGGATTTTGGTCAAAAAGGGACCCAAATATCTGTCATCACGTGATGAAGACATCTGAGGGAAAGTCACAGGCAGAAGCAAATCGTGATGTGAGGTTGCGATGGAATCTTTCCTGTCCTCTGAGAGGACAGAGGCTGTGACAGATACCCATCCCCATCGCCAGCCACCCTCTTAAATGTTCTCACCCAGGAGGTGTTTGCCCTTGGGGAAAGGCAGGCACCTGAAGGCAATGACTAAGTCAGGACTCATACAGATGCATATGATCAACCCCAATGCAAAATGTGTAAGAAAGAAAATGTATTGGTTTTCATAACTTAAAGGTCCAAGGGCACCTGGATTCAGGAATGCTGGATCCTGGAGCTCAAACACTGTCTCACTACCTTCAGATCGCCTCTCTCTCTCTCTATCCATCCAGCTCCATCACTTTCCAACTCTCAGATATATTCCTGTTTGCACCTTAGCCTTCTTCCCTATCCGTAACCTGGCTTCCTCCATGTGGTCAGGAAAAATGGCCCTAAGAAGCACAGAGTTCATTGTCTTTACTGTTCCTCATCCCAAAGGAACAGAGACCCTGCCTTTCTCAGGATCCATACCTGTGCCTAGTGAGAACTCTGATTGGCCCTGATTGGGGGCATATGCCCCCTCCTGGACCTGTCTCAAGGCCCAGGAAGCTGAAAACCTCCTACTGGTCAGCCTGGGGAAGGGCAGAGCCATGATTGGAGCAGGGGAGGGGCGACTTTACCAAAGGAAAACTGAGTGGCTGTTATCGAAAGAAGAGAAAAGGAATGCTGGTCAGGCAAAAATAACTAGAATCCCCATATGACCCCCGGGCCAAAGGCAAGAACCTAAGGGCTAAGCGTACGTCCTCCTGGGACCAAGATTTCATTGCAAATGGCAGTTTCATGAACCCCTCCTCCTACATCTCATCCCAGTATGCCCACACCCTACCCAGCTTGCCTGCCTTAATCCAAACGCCACCACCTCTGCAAAGCCTCACCTCATTTCCCCAGATCAAGAGTGGTCACCCCATCCACAATTATCAAGCACTTACCAAGTACTGTGCTAAGCACTTAGCTTATTTTATCTCACCTAATCTTCACATCTCCGCGAGATAAGCACTATTATTGCCTCCATACTAGTTTGCTAGGGCTGCCATAACAAAGTACCCCAAACTGAGTGGCTTAACCAACAGAAATGTATCCTCTTACAGTTCTGGAGGCTAGAAGTCTAAAATCAAGATGTCAGATTGGTTTCTTCTGAGGGCTAAGGGGGAGAATCTGCTCCATGCCTCTCCCCTAGCCTCCGGTAGCCCCAGTATTCCTTGGCTAGTAGATGGCATTCTCCTTGTATCTCCACATCGTCTTCCCCCTGCACGTGTCTGTTTCTGTGCCCCAATTTCTCCTTTTTATAAGGACACCAGTCATACTGGATTAGGACCCGCTGTAATAACCTCATCTTAACTTGATCATCAGCAAAGACTTGTTTCAAATAAGGTCACATTCACAAGTACTGGGGGCTAGGACTTCAACATCTTTGGGGACCTAATTCAACCCATAAAATATACCTTTTTTTTTTCATATGAGGAAACTGAGTCTTAGAGGATTATGTGCCAGAGTTACATACCTCTGAAGGCAGCCTATATGCTAATGTCTGGCATCTGAACAACTTCACTCTGTCTCTCTACTCATCCTTCTCCCGAAATCTCATCCCTCTTTAGGACACTCAACACTGTTTACTTTGTAATCACTATTCCAGGGATTTGTGTGTAAGTTTGCACCACACTTCTAGACTCTAAGCTCCTTAGAAACAGGAGTTTATCATATTTATTTATATTTGCCCAGCCCACATAGCAAGGACTTAATCAATACCACCCAGAAGAATAGAGATGGACCCTGGGTTAAGGGGCAAAAGCTGACCACTGTTCTTCATAGATGATTTCATTCATGAACCAGCTAAGTCTTATATAGAAGAGTTCATTTTTTAAAAACACCTTTTCATTGGTCCCTTTGGCTTCCTTCATTAATTCTTTCAACAAATTTTTAATAAGCCCCTCCTATGAGTCAGGCACAGTGCTAGGCACTGAGAAAACAGATAAATCAGACAGAGTCCACAGCCTCTTAGAGCTTAGAACCTGGTGGACAAGACAGATAAATCAATAAATCATTGTAATACAATGTCTCGAAGTACAGGCTGTCTTGATGTCAGGAGTTCTTAGAAAAGTAATGAAGGCAGGCAAGCTAGGACTTGCACAACTTCTAAGAAGTTGGATAAGAGACACTACAAGCCAGAGATCATCTTAAAATAGTAAATTTTAACATGAGAACACAGCAAATAATCTCCCCATTCCTGCTGCTGCAGAGAGCCAGACTGAACAAACAATGTATTAGAAACTCTGCCCTAAAGCTAGCTTTGGTCTCAACCAGTAAGCCAGAGAAAAACCTCACATGGGTTCCAAATCCAGGCAGACCTGGGTTTTGTTTATTTTGGTTTTTTGTTTGTTTGTTTTTTAACATCTTTATTGGAGTATAATTGCTTTACAATGGTGTGTTAGTTTCTGCTTTACAACAAAGTGAATCAGTTATACATATACATATGTTCCCATATCTCTTC
>NC_041229.1:86537412-86579721 GCF_002837175.3 Physeter macrocephalus | reverse complement strand
CGGTATTTGTTTTTCTCTTTCTGACTTACTTCACTCTGTATGACAGACTCTAGGTCCATCCACCTCACTACAAATAACTCAATTTCGTTTCTTTTTATGGCTGATTAATATTCCATTGTATATATGTGCCACATCTTCTTTATCCGTTCATCTGTTGATGGACACTTAGGTTGCTTCCATGACCTGGGTTTAAATCCAGGCTCTGCTACCCCTGAGCTATGCCCAGCTAGGCAAACCTCTTAACTTCTAAGGCGGTTGTGGGGATTAAGTGAAACAGAGATGCCAAGCACATCCTGTAGTAGTCAAGGCTCCAGAAATGTAATGAAAGCGGCTCTGGACACACCAGACCTGGGTTTGAATTCCAGCTCTGCTCTCGCACCACCCTGGGAAGCTAGTAGACCTCAGTAAGCCTCGGTTCCTGCATATGTAAAATAGGGAAAATCATCATCTACCTCCTAGAGTTGTGATGATTCATGAGATGGGCATATAAAGCACTTAGCACTGTCCCTGACATGTAAATGTGAGCAGCTGTGCTATTGCTCCTGTCTATATGGCCCTTGGTTTCCATTTTACCCTCTGTTCTTTTTCCACCTTCTTGTCTAGGGCTCCTAAAAGAACTCTTTTTAAATATACATAACATAAAATTTCCCATTTTAACCATTTTTAGGTGCACAGCTCAATGGCATTAAGCCTATTCACATTGTTGTGCAACAATCACCACCATCCATCTCCAGAATTTTTTCATCTTCCCAGACTGAAACTCTGCACCCATGAAATGAGAATTCCTCCTTCCATTCCTTCCTACCATCCCTGGCAACCACTGTTCTACTTTCTGTTGCTATGAATTTGACTATTTTAGGTACCTCATATAAGTGGAATCCTAACGTATTTGTCCTTTCGTGACTGGCTTATTTCACGTAGCATAATGTCCTCAAGGTCCATCTTCATGTTTCACGGTTGTAGCATGGGTCCGAATTTCATTCCCTGACCGTTTCTTCTTAAGTTCAAGTCCATCTCTTGTTCCCTCCTTCAATTTATGTCACCCTCCCCTCAAAATGGAAACACAATAATTCATAGGACAGTGACTACATTAAACAACAAGAACAACAACACAGAAAAGGTTTTTTCGTGATTACAAATGTAATGCATATTCTTTCCTAAGCCACATTTGGTGATAGATTCAAATTCTGAAGTCCACATTGTCACCCATTGCCCTTTTGAGGAGAGATGGTGTTTCGTGCAAAAAAAATGGTTCTGTTAAGCTTTGCATCACATCGGGTGGGGCAGGGCTGAAGCAACAGGCAGCCTCTAAACAATGTTTACTCCAGTCGACACCGTTGAATAGCCGTAAATCTAGGTTCACCGGGTCACCTATCTTTCTCTGAATCCAAAGTTGAAAACACTCTCCTGCTCTTCTCAGTCGGGTGGTAAATCTTTCCTTAATCCTGTTCATGATGGGTTTTGAAGCCACTCCCTCAGGCTAATAAGTTTGGCCTGTTCTGCTTCCCCACCTCACCTCACCAACCCCAGGAACTCCTGACAGCCACCTGGTTCCCTGGCTCGGCTTTGAGAGGCTCACTCCAGGTGGTGCCCTACCCTGCCCCACCCCCAGTTGCTACTATCAAAAAGATCTGCTGCGGTGTCTGTAACAGTGGAAAACTGGAAATAACCCAAACAACAAACACAAGGATACTAGTTAAGTAAATTATAGCACATGCATAAGACAGAATAGGATGGAAGCCATAAAAATAATGCTAAAAAAACAACAAGACATGCAAAAGCTTTTAAGTTTAATTCGGTCCCATTTGTTTATTTTTGGTTTTGTTTCTTTGGCTTTAGGAGAAAGAGCCAAAAAACATTATTGCTGCGATATATGTCAAATAGTGTTCTGCCTATGTTCTCTTCCAGGAGTTTTATGGTTTCAGGTCTTAAGTCTTTAATCCATAATCTCTGAGTTTATACAACAGATACAAACCTTGTTGTATCTGTTGTATATAAAAATATACAAAACTATTCTGAGAAAATGTTCTGATTTCATTCTTTTACATGTAGCTGTGCATTTTTCCAAGCACCACTTATTTTTTTCTCATTATGAAAAACATATTTATTTTTAAAAATTTTATTATAGTTGCTTTACAGTGTTGTGTTAGTTTCTACTGCACAGCAAAGTAAATCAGCTATACGTATACCTATATCCCCTCTTTTTTGGATTTCCTTCCCATTTAGTCACCACAGAGCACTGAGTAGAGTTCCCTGTGCTACACAGTAGGTTCTCATTAGTTATCTGTCGTATACATAGTATCAATAGTGTATATATGTCAATCCCAATCTCCCAATTCATCCCACCCCACCCCCCCTTTCCCCCTTGGTATCCATACGTTTGTTCTCTATGTCTGCGTCTCTATTTCTGCTTTGTAAATAAGATCATCTATACAAATTTTTCAGATTCCACATATATGCATTAATATACAATATTTGTTTTTCTCTTTCTGACTTATTTCACACTGTATGACAGTCTCTAGGTCCATCCACGTCTCTACAAATGACCCAATTTCGTTCCTTTTTATGGCCGAGTAATATTCCATTGTATATATGTACCACATCTTCTTTATCCATTCCTCTGCTGATGGACATTTGGGTTGTTTCCATGTCCTGGCTATTGTAAATAGTATAAACATCACTTATTACAAGATTATCTTTTCTCCATTGTATATTCTTTCCCCTGTCATAAATTAATTGACCGTAAATGGGTGGGTTTATCTCTGGACTTTCTATTGTGTTCCATTGATCTATATGTCTGTTTTTGTGCCAATACCATGCTGTTTTGATTACTATACGTTGTAGCATAGTTTGAAGTCAGGGAGTGTGATTCCTCCAGCTTTGTTCATTTTTCTCAAGATTGGTTTGGCAATTCTGGGTCTTTTGTGGTTCCATAGAAATTTGGGGATTATTTGTTCTAGTTCTGTGAAAAATGTCATGGGTATTTTGATAGATTGCTTTGGGTAGTATGGACATTTTAACAATATTAATTCTTCCAATCCATCAACATGGGTATCTTTCCATTTCTTTGGATCATCTTCAATTTCCTTCACCAATGTTTTATAGTTTTCAGAGTATAGGTCTTTCATTTCCTTGGTTAAGTTTATTCCTAGGTATTTTATTCTTTCTGATGCAATTTTAAATAGAATTGTTTTGTTGTTTTCTCTTTCTGATAATTCACTATTAGTGTATAGAAAAGCAACAGATTTCTGTATATTAATCTGATACACAGTTGGTGGGAATGTAAATTGGTACAGCCATTATGGAAAATGGTATGGAGGTTCCTCAAAAAACTAAAATTGGGGGATTCCCTGGTGGCGCAGTGGTTGAGAGTCTGCCTGCCGATGCAGGGGACACAGGTTCGTGCCCCAGTCCGGGAAGATCCCACATGCCGCGGAGCGGCTGGGCCCGTGAGCCATGGCCACTGAGCCTGCGCATCCGGAGCCTGTGCTCCGCAATGGGAGAGGCCGCAGCAGTGAGAGGCCCGCGTACCGCAAAACAAACAAACAAACAAAAAGAACAATAAGACATGGAAAGATGTTCAGAATAATCCCACTGTGTGTGTGTGTGTGTGTGTGTGTGTGTGTGTGTGTGTGTGTGTGTCCCTTAACTACAGAATTACCTAACTGTGGAATTAACATGACTTTTTTTTTTTGGATTTCCCTGCACTTTCTGCAAAGAATACATATCACTTTGTATATTTAATTCCTAGAGCCGCCATAACAAATAACCACAAACTTTGTGGCTTACAACAACAGAAATCTATTCTCTCACAGTTCTGGAAGCCAGAAGTCTGAAATCAGGTGTCGGCAGGGCCATTCTCCCTCCAAAGTTTCCCTGGAAGGTAGGCCTCTTCCAGCTTCAAGTGGCTGTCATCATCTCTTGGCTTGAGTCCACATGACCCCAATCCCTGCCTCTACCTTCTCGCCTTCTCCTCTTCTGTGTGTCTGGCCCTAAAAGCCCCCTCTCTTTTAAGGATACATGTGATTATATTTAGGGTCTACTCGGATAATCCAGGATAAACTCTTCCTCTCAAGATCCTTAACCTAATCACATTTTATTCACTCTTAACCATATAATGTAATAATCACAGTTCCAGGCATTAGGAGGTGGACATATTTTGGGGGAGCTACCTTTCAGCCCATTATACTTTATAATCAACAAAAAGAAATCTTATGTTTTCCTTTTAGATACTCACTACTTTATGCTTTAGCCAAGAGCCCAGTGCCGGACTCAGGATGGAAACAAGTAAATATTTGTTGAAGGGACGAATAAACTGCCCAGAGTAGGAAACGTGTTCAGGATGAGAAATTATAGATGACGTCTTTCCTTTTATTTTTTTCTTTGTTATTTTTTCTTACTATAATTTTCAGATGCCATTAAAAGTTATTTCCTTCTTTCTTTACCCATACTCAAATAGTTGTACCTCCAAATCTAGGAAGCTAAAACCTTCCTCTAGCTCCATATCAGAGTACAGAAGGGGGTTCCATCCTAGGAGGCTGAATAAATGAAGAAACCCCACCCCCTCAGTCCCCTCCTACAGCAGTTTCTTTCCTACAGCCACCCCAAGGCAGCACGGAGCCAGAGACTGACATGTTAAGAGAGGCTGTCTCCTGTCATTTCGCCCTTTTTCCTCCTGGCACACGGAACATTGGTGGGATCCACATCCGGAGACTGGACACTTGAGAGTCTTTATGGTACCTAGTCTTCTACCTGAGATTCCTTCAGTTCTACACATCGCTTAAACACATTTTAGCTAATAACACGGAACAAGATCTAGCTCAGGAATAGCAAATAGATGTGCCTGTGCTCTCTCTCTCTCTGTCTCTCACACACACACACACACACACACACAACACACACACGCATGGAAAACACTGCTAATAGATTGTGGCACACTCTTTACACACAGCATCAGGATCTTTCTAAACACAACTCCTCAGGCAGTCATAGCCATCAGTCCAATTTGGCATGTGAGAGAAAAGCCATATTTCATTCCTCATCTAGCCCATGTTGGAGAATACATCTTTATCATCAACAAACACTTATTGAACTTCTAATGTGCACACAGGCTTGCAATCTAGGTGTGGCTTCAGGAAAGCTACAAAAAAAGAGATACAAGACAATGCCAGGTAGCCTGTGCTAAAGGCCAAATCCATGATGAATCAACTTGTTGGAGGAATTTAGATGTTGGTGGAGATGCATGAGGGCTCCGAGAAGGCTGCTGGAGAAAATTAGACTGTAGAGAAGCATTGAAGGAAAACCAGGATCTACATCAGTGAAAAAACATGGAAAGAGAAATCCCAACTTAAAGAAAAATGTGATCTAGAGCTCAGGGACAGACAGGAATGCATGGGGAACAGAGAGCAAACCCACTTAGCTAACACCAAGGTCATTCAGGTGACATTCAGCTCAAACGTCACTTCCTTTGTGAGGCCTTTACTGACCAGTCCCATGAAAACAGGGATTTGTTTTTCTTCACGGCCATCCAGACTGTGAGTTCTATAGGATAGGGACCTTGTTTGTTCACCTCTGTGTTCCCAGCACCTAGAAGAGAGCCTGACACATAGTAGGTGCTCAGAAAATATTTACTGGATAAGTGAATGAACCAAGGGTTCTTGTAGGGGAAATTGCATACGCTCCATATGGAGAGATACGTGTGCTCAATTGCTATTGCCTTTGAATAGCAAACTAAGGACTTTGGCTTATGGAAAAGTATTCTGAAGTGTTTCCCATCCACCGCCATCAAATGTATTAGGTCAAAAACAGGAATTCTAGATTCAATGCATTTTTGGATCGCTGGGCTAAACAAAGTTGAGTAAGTTTGTTTTCTGTAGTTCTTTCTTTCACCTCTACCACATCATTATGGATATTCACATGTTCCCAAAGTATTAACCCATAGCACGCTTCTCTTTTTTTTTCCTTTTCTTTCTTTTTTTCTTTAAATGCATCATGCTGAATTTACTGTTTCCTTGGAGACAATTTGGAAAAAGGAGCTGTGGAAGCTCTAAAGGTGCTGGAGTGGGAGGTTTATGCGTATGCAATGATATTTTCAGAGGATTAATGTGGAAGAATGGATTAGGAGAGGAGAGAGGCTTAAAACAGGGAACCCAGTTTGGGGATTATAGCAGGAGTCATTCCCTCAATCGTATGCCACAAATAGGATGTGCAAGACACTAGACAGTAAGGATAAAGCAATAAACAAAACAAAGATTACCCCACCTGGACAGAGTGAGCATATGTTCTGGTTTGTCCAGGACAGGCTCAATTTTTGCCTGTGGTCCCCACACAATTAGTAAATAATGCCATATTTATTCTCAAAATTGCCCTGGTTTGGATAGTAAATTAAATTATCCCTCAATTCGTGACGCTTACATTATGCAAGAGACCATAAGGCTAGCCCACATGGGACCTTTGTGTAAATTAGAAACAGAATCCCCCTCTGGGTGGCCACAGCCCACAGGTGCACAGCTGGTCAGGTAGATGCCCCCCTAGTGCAAATTGAAAAAGGGCACCTTTAGGGAAGACGCAGGCTCTTCCTGGACACTCAGAAGGCAGAGCTCAGGCTGGATGTCTACCTCCTTTACCTTACTTCATGCAGGCGTTTGCAAGCTAGGTGTAGATTCAGGAATGATTAAAAAAAAGAGGCACAAGGTAATGCCTGGCCCAACCCTTGTGCAGTGAGCAACTGCACAACACTGGTTGATGTCTGGAGATGATCGACAAACAAATAAAAGTAAATGCGATGTGAAGCAGTGGAAAGTACTGTGAAGAAAACTAACATGAAGCAAGGGGACTGAGAGTGAGGGGCAGCCATAGTGTATACTCCAGCAGGCCTCACCCGTGTCTCAGTCTATGCAGATGGCGCCCCCTGGGGTTGAGCAACTTGGCCACCCTGACAGGAGGGGCCATGCTGGAAGGTGTCCTCTGTGTGGAGGTGGTGGGTCATTTGACACTGACCGTAAAGGAACAGGGATAGACAGGAGAGAAACATCACACTGGCGGGGAGTCGGCACGGCATGGTGGCGGGCTTTGGGAAGGACTTTGAGGAATGAGTGTTAAAGATGACTTCAGGCTTTCATGCCCGAGGGACTCGGGAACTGCTAGCGCGGCTCAAATCTGCTCAGTTTACTGAGCCTGCCATGAGTGGGTGGTGCAGGGAACACCCCAGGGAAAGAGGCGCAGTCCCTTCTCTTGGGGAGCTGACCGTCGCCATCCGGACTTCCCAACCTGTCGGTGGAGCACTAGCTCGGTATGCTAATAGGTGTCACTAGAAAAAGGTGCTCGAGTTTGGGAAATGCTGGGTTCGGCAATATTAAACAGGTTTCTTTACTAGAAGACTTCTCAGAGCTTTGAATAGATTCACATGCTTTGTGAATCCGAAGCAGGGGACACAGACAGCAGCCTGTCCTCAATTAGCTGCCCGGAGACATTTTCCTTCACACAATGTCTCGGGAGACCAGGGTTCCCTTGGGTGCTGGGGGCAGGGGGAGGGGAGGGGGGAGGGTTCTGTGCTGTACACAAATGCCGAACGGGCCAGAAGAGAAAGCGGAGTCAGATTAGGGCTGTGCGGGAGGCAGAGCTGGCCGAGATAAGGGAGCCCCGAGGAGGACAGAGGCGCCACATCTGCTGGGGCCCACGGCTGCCACGGGGCACTGGCAACCTCTGAGTCAGCCCCCCTCAGGGCCAGGTTTAGCCTCTGACAGGCTAAAGTAGTTGTGTGACCTCCCTGGGCCTCCACTTACCCTTCCATAAAATGGGGATAAAGCCATTGCCCTCCCTCTCCTGGGTGGCACGAGGCGCTGGTAACTACTGGTTGGCAGGGTGCTGAGGGGCTGGCGAGCTCTGTCTGACACATTTCTCCGCGTCTCCTCTGGACTCCACACCTCACCTCCCCAGGAGCAGCCCTGCAGCTGGCACAGACCTCAGCAACGCTGGGAGAGGGAGCAGGCGTCTCTCTTTTTCCTAGCTCCCGTCAAAACAGGAGACTTGCCTGACCTTCGTTCGGCTCGCACCTGGGCATTGTGGAGGTGGGAGGGCCACCTGCCACCTGCTATTCTGGGGCCCTGCTGCATGTGGGAGGCTGCTCGGGGCTGGGGCACCCAGAGGGGGTGTCACCAGCCTGGAGACAGCCATGCAGTAGCCTTCTCGCTGAGGAGGGGCCTGCCCAACCGGGGCCTTCTCGGGGCCGAGTGATGACCACGTCGGAGGACCAGAGCCCGGCCCAGCCCCGTGGGACAAGGGAGCAGAGGTGGGTGCTGTGTGTCCGATTGTGCAGGGAGAGGAAGGGGCACCTGTTGGGAGAGGAGATGGTGGCGTCCGTGGGCAGAGAGCTAGCCTTGCCCCAGTCCTTCCACCAGGGATGAAAAGGGGGTGCAGAGGAAACTTTGAGGTTCCTGCATATCCACGGAGCCTGAAAAACCAGCCTCCATCACCACTCCTAAGGGGTAAGACAAGCCTCCTCATGAAGCATGATGGCCTTTTGTACCTACGTTTTCCTCTTTAGTCTTGCTGTGAGATTCATTTTTACCCAAAGTCATCCAGATGGGGAATACTCGGGAGCCAGCAGAGCAGCACGTGGCACCTCGACCTCAAGTCGAGGCCGGAGTCGCTCGGAACAGCTCTGTCTGGCCCTGAGTAGAAGGATGGAAAAGGAGTAGTTGTTGGATCTCCCTGGCTAGTTTTCAAATGCCAGTGTGCTCATCTGCAGAATGGGATCATAACAATGTTAAGCTCCTTCAGTTGGCTGGTATCAGAACTCATTCCTGTGTGCTGGGCATTCTCCTGTGATCCAGGGGTTCTTTTTTTTTTTTTTTAACATCTTTATTGGAGTATAATTGCTTTACAATGTTGTGTTAGTTTCTGCTGTATCACAAAGTGAATCAGCTATACGTATACGTATATCCCCATATCCTCTCCCTCTTGCATCTCCCTCCCACACTCCCTACCTCACCCCTCTAAGTGGTCACAATGCACCGAGCTGATCTCCCTGTGCTACGCGGCTGCTTCCCACTAGCTAGCTATTTTACATGTGGTAGTGTATATATGTCCATGCCACTCTCTCATTTCCTCCCAGCTTCGCCTTCCCCCTCCCCGTGTCCTCAAGTCCATTCTCTGCGTCTGCGTCTTTATTCCTACTTCCTTATTTGTACTGACATGCCTTCGGCTCAGAGGAAAAGCATCCCATTGGCTAGTGGGCTCTTGCTTTCATCCTTAGCTAAATTCAACTTCTCTAAAATGTGTAAGAGAGCTCAGATCCAAGAGGATGGTGATCCACATCTCCAGGCCCATGGCATTGAATGCCAGTTGAAAATCAAGATCAGGAGCCTGTCTAGCTCCGTTTCTAGCCCCCACCTTCTTTTTTTTTGGGTATGCGGGCCTCTCACTGTTGTGGCCTCTCCCGTTGCGGACCACAGGCTCCGGACGCGCAGGCTCAGCGGCCATGGCTCACGGGCCCAGCCGCTCCGCGGCATGTGGGATCTTCCCGGACCTGGGCACGAACCCGTGTGCCCTGCACCGGCAGGCGGACTCTCAACCACTGCGCCACCAGGGAAGCCCCCCACCTTCTTTTAAAGCCATCACTGTCTTTAGTGCTAGCGTGTTACCAAGTGACTTGTCAATGTCAGAGAAGCCGTGCAAAGAATCTTCGGCTCGTCGTTAACCTCATTCCAGCATGTAATTAGCCTAAAAGTCCTCCTCGCTGCCTCCAGTTAGTGTTACATGATAGAGAATAAGATATTTTCAGGACACCGTGAACACTTTCAAGAGTTAATTATGGCTCACAGGAGTCCATCCCCAGGATCCCAGGATCCAAGAATTAAACGGTTTCTTTTCCAGTGTCAGACTTCCAGACGGCGTTCACGGCCACTTCCTCCAAGAAACTTGAGATTGACATTGGTTTGAAAGTAGAACCACCAGAGTGTGCAGTGACAGGTTGGAGAAAGTAGCTTGATTCGGCCCTTCCTCCTACTCTGGGCCATGTGTTTTTAGAGATACCATCTGTACAGTGTCGGAGAGAAAAGAGAACCAAGGAGAGCTGGAATTCTACTTACCCTCCTAGTTCCATGGGGCGAATCCAGCTAAAGCCATTTGTAATCTCTGAGCTGGAGAGACCAACAGTGTGTCCAGAGTTCAAAGGGAGTTCAGCCCTAATCTGGACATTACAATCTGAGCCAATCTAACCATGCAGGCTCTGAGGACATTATTATCAGTCAAGTGTAATTATAGATAAAATAGTTTTATTAATCACCTTCCTAAGGAGACTGTGTTTATCTGATGGCTGTGCATGGCATGGGGGCATCTTTGCTGTGTGTGGTGGGTCTCTGGGGAGAACAGGGTGTCTGGGGGAGAGCATGGCAGATATAGGAGCGAGTGTGTCTGGGAGCTGTGTCTAAGGGTTATGCAGGCTCTGTACACGAGGGATGGTAGAATTCTGCCTATTCTCCCCTATACCTTGGATCTGTCATAATTCTTTTCCCCCCAAAAATAGACTTTTCTATATTTGTACTTAGCTAGGGTCTATGGAGCTCCCAACTGCCAATTCCACCTGCAGGTGCCCTTTTTTATTTATTTATTTATTTTAATGGGAGTATAGTTGCTTTACAATGTTTGTTAGTTTCTGTTGTACAACGAAGTGAGTCAGCTATATGTATACATTTATCCCCTCCCTCTAGGACCTCCCTCCCTCCCCCCACCAGCCCACCCATCTAGGTCACCACAGAGCACTGAGCTGATCTCCCTGTGCTATACCACACGTTCCCACTAACTCTCTATTTTACACATGCTAGTGTATATATGTCAGTCCTAATCTCCCAGTTCGTCCCACCCTCCCCTTCCCCCACCGTGTCCACATGTCTGTTCTACATCTGTGTCTCTATTCCTGCCCAGCAAATAGGTTCATCTGTACCATTTTTCTATATTCCACATGTATGCGTCAATATACGATACTTGTTTTTCTCTTTCTGACTTACTTCACTCAGTATGACAGACTCTAGGTCCATCCACATCTCTACAAAGGACCCTATTTCGTTCCTTTTTATGGCTGAGTAATATTCCACTGTATATATGTACCACATCTTCTTTAGCCATTCGTCTGTCAATGGACATTTAGGTTGGTTCCATGTCCTGGCTATTGTAAATGGTGCTGCAATGAACATTGGGGTACACGTGTCTTTTTGAATTATGGTTTTCTCAGAGTATATGCCCAGTTCTATTTTTAGTTTTTTAATGAACATCCATACTGTTCTTGCAGATGCCCTCTTTAGCCACTAACTGTCTGCCACATTTTCAAATCTTACCTCCAGATCTATCTTGGCTTGTCTTAAACGTCCATCACCTTAAACTAGTTTGTCAGTTGCAAGGGATCCTGAAAGGGGCGTGCTCCTTCTGAATATTGTTTGGCCTGACCGGAAGTCAACTCCACTCACCTCTGGTCAGGAAAAATGAACTCTTCGAGGCTCCACTCATCTCTGGTCAGGATAAATGAAACTCCTTTTCATTGCCTGAAAAGATCGTCCAGAAAGTCTCCAGTTCTGATTTAAACTTGATTAAACATCAGTGGTCAGGTGGGTGTCAGGTAACACTTCAAGGCTAGGTTCCCCCTACAGTGAGGGCTAAGCAACTTCCCAGAGACTGTGGACCAGGCACGTAGCCAGCCTGGTCATCTCCACCCTTCCCCCGAGTCTACTGGCAGCGTTAGATATTTGGACAGCCTCTCTCGGCACAGCCATGGTCTGTTGGCCAATTGTGCAACTCACTACTTGCTTTGGCTGGAATACTTGACCCCAGTTGATTATTTCCTCCCTTGGAAGGCCTTGTGCAAAATCTGTCTTCTGCCTTAATGCAGAGGTGCCACCTGAACTTTGCCCAAAGTGACAGCTGCAGCCTGGGGTGGATATAACCCCCAAATCAAAAAGACCCAGTGCCTGTTTCCCTCCCATAGAGGCAGGTGGCATTCACATTCTCCTCTGGGTACTGCAGAAGGGGTGAACTTACCAAAGCTCACTCACAGGGTTTGTGCAGAAATATGTTAAACTGGGCCAGCTGGGATCTCTATGGCCAAGTGGCAGACCTGGTGGCCACTCTATAAAGTGAGTTATTGGGATTTCTAGGGCCTCTTTGCTCCCAGAAGGGCACACTGGAGCTCAGGATAAAAAAAGTTTGGATGAGGAAATGAACATCTTATAAAAGTATTGCTCCATTTAAGATAATTAATAACTGTTGGACAAATATGGTGGCCTTCTCCTAACTCCCAAGGTTGATCCCCTTTTGATAGATACCAGATAAGAGACTGAAAATGAACCAATGGATGGATGAATATCTACTAGGTGCCAGATGCACATACCTGTATTATTTGAATTAATCTAGTGAATAACTAATATTACTCTCATTTTGTTGATTAGGAAATTGAGGGTGGCATAAATTTAATAACAACAACAGCAGTAACAACAATAATAATAATATAGTAAGTAGTATAGCCAACATTTATTGAGTATTTAATAAATGCCAGGCATTGAGCTAAGTACTTCTTGTTTTATATTATCCATTTAATCCTCACCAGAACTCTATGAAGTAACAGTGTATTTATCCAAGCTTTTAGATGAGGAAACTGTGCCTTAGGGAGATAATTATCACTGGCTACCAAGTGATAGCACTAAGCTTTGAACCCATATATAACAGATTGAAAACCCAGTACTCTTTCTCGCACTTGTTTTTCCTTTGCTACCTTCTCATCTGGCTTTTGCTCTTAACAATACCACAGTTGTCTGTTTAGTTATTGTATCACTTGAAAATGTTCAGCCAATTTGCACAGCAAAGGAAACCATAAACAAAATGAAAAGACAACTCACAGAATGGGAGAAAATATTTGTAAATGATGCAACCAACAAGGGATTAATCTCCAAAATATACAAACAGCTCATGCAGCTCAATATCAAAAAACAAAAAAACCCAATCAAAAAAAGGGGCAGAAGACCTAAATAGACATTCTCCAAAGAAGACATATAGATGGCCAAGAGGCACATGAAAAGATGTTCAACGTCACTAATTATTAGAGAAATGTAAATCAAAACTACAATGAGGTATCACCTCACACCGGTCAGAATGGCCATCATCAGAAATCCACAAACAATAAATGCTGGAGAAGGTGTGGAGGAAAGGGAACCCTCCTACACTGTGGGTGGGAATGTAAATCGGTACAGCCACTATGGAGAACAGTATGGAGGGTCCTTAAAAAACTAAAAATAGAATTACCATATAACCCAGCAATCCCACTACTGGGCACATACCCAGAGAAAACCATAATTTGAAAAGATACATGCACACCCCCCCATGGTCATTGTCGCACTATTTACAATAGCCAAGACATGGAAGCAGTCTAAATGTCCACCGACAGAGGAATGAATGAAGAAGATGTGGTACATATATACAAGGGAATATTACTCAGCCATAAAGAAGAATGAAATAATGTCATTTGCAGCAACATGGAGGGACCTAGAGATTATCATCTAAGTGAAGTCAGACAGAGAAAGACAAATATCAGATGATATCGCTTATATGTGAAATCTAAAAACACGATGCAAATGGACTTATTTACAAAACAGAAACAGACTCACAGACTTAAAAAATAAACCTATGAAAAATAAAATAAAATAAAATAAAATAAACCTATGGTTACCAAAGGGGAAAGGTGGAGGGGGGAGGGATAAATTAGGAGTTTGGGATTAACGTATACACACTACTATGTATAAAATAGATAACCAACAAGAACCTACAGTATAGCACAGGGAACTCTACTCAGTATTCTGCAATAACCTAAAGGGGAAAAGAATTTGGAGGAAAAAAAAAAATATATATATATATATATATATATATAAAACTGAATCACTGTGCTGTACACCCAAAACTAACACAGCATTGTAAATCAACTATACTCCAATATAAAATAAAAATCAAAAAAAAGAAAAGAAAATGTTCAGCCAAGTCCCATATCTCACTGGTTCTTTGGAACCAGAGGGATAACTGTTGAACTCAGAATGAAACTGAATCCTACTGATCTGCTTTTGTACTTTGAGAGGAATTAAAACATCATTTCATGAAAAGAGATGAGGGCAAGTGTTGTCCAGGACCAAAGAAGACGCCTCTTTTCTCTTTAACTCCAACAGCTCAGTGATAACTTCCCCAAATGCGGACCCTAGACAAACACCTTGGGGAGTGGCAAGTTCCACATTGGAACTTCCCTGAGTTTGCAAGTTCAAGGCACAGACAAGTCAGCGTTGATGTGGACTTCTCGATGATGCTGGGCAGCTTCCCAAATTTGAGGGCTCTCGCCTCAGATTTATAGGTGCTCATAAGTACCAGGAATTGTTGATTTCCGTTAGGATATGATGACAAACTCTGGAATAAAACGATAAATCAGAAAAGTTCATAATAGTGAAAGACTGAAATTTTGTAAAAAGCACAATGCCTGAGTTCTTACACCATTCTGTGTTTATAGTCAAGACTGTTTCTCTAAATGAGTTTCCAACAAAACCAAACTCAGCAAAATTCAGTGTGTAATTTAGACCTTTGTACTTTTTAATGGTAAATTAAGTTGTGGGAGATAGTAGAAGATTACAAGGAAACAACCAAAGAAAACAATGTTAGTTCAAAGTTAGTGGAAGAAGACAACCCAGTAACAACCTCCGTAAGAAAGAACAGTGCAATCCTGGAAAAATACATAGGTGAAGAGCAAGAGAAAAATCAAAGTTGTTGACCAAGTACCCTTGCTGACCTGCACAAATTTGCCCCTGAAGAGCAGACAAGATCTGAGGCCTCCTCAAACTTAAAGACCTCGTCAATTAGGATCCCTCTTGTTCATAGGGGCTGGTGCGCCAGAGAGCACGATGCAGACCTCCAGGGCCGCCACATGGTGGCATGTGTTAGACTCAGGCCAACCTTCCACAAGCTCCTGGTCTGTCACATACACATTCTCTCCACACACCTGCAGGTTTCCTCTTGTTTGAAAGAGCCTGTCCTTCTGGTCATCCCAGACATCACAGAGCACCGTGGGCCATGTCCTGAGCTTTAAATTAAGCAATCCTAGGATTCAGCTCTGGCTCTGCTACTTGTTAGCTCTATGACCTTGGGCAAATTACTGAAGCTCTTTGAGACTCAGTTTCCCCTTCTGTAAAATGGGGATAATAACAGCCCCAACTCCTACAGTTGTTGTACTTGGCACATGATAAGCAACCATTTTTAGCAAGTCATTCCAATTTTTCACGGCCCAGCTCAAATGCCACATCCCACAAGAAGCTTTTTCTGACTGTTCCAGCCCTTACTGTCCTCCCACCTCCTCAGGTCCTACAGTCCCTAACTCAAAATTTGGCTTGGACTTATATACTCCCTCTAAATGTTTCCTCTTGAATTCTTTGCTAAAGTGTCTATTACTTGAAGGCTACAACTGGGCCTCACTTTTTTGTATTCCTGAAAATACTGGCCTATTGTATATATTTGAATTGCTATATTTACCGAGTCCACATTTTAACTTTTCTGAAATCAGGATAAGCTGTATAATCTATCTGCACATTTAACATAATGTTTTCTCCCCACAATGACCTAAATCAATGTTGTATATTATAATCAACAGCATCTCAGAAATAAGATTTGGTTGACTAATGAGAGTAGATCTACATGGATCTGTTACAAATTTCCCCTGGCATCCCTCCTCACCCTTCACCCCCCATCCTCACGGCCACCCCCACCCACAGTCCCTTGACCAAAGACATGCCTTTGGATGACAACTGGCCGAAGTGAGGAGTTTAGTGTGGAGACATGGATATCCGTGTGGAAACACACTTTATGAAACTACATGTGTGATCACTCCCACTGACAGGCGAGGAAACTGAGGTTCAGATAGGTTTACCCAGCAAGTCCAATGTCAGCTCACCTACAGGAAGATTAAGTCTTCAATGATTGACTGATTGATTAGCTAATGATAGCCTGTTATTAATGTGGTTCCTGAATTAACCAAGCAAAGGAGCCATGGCTGCAGGGACTGGTCCATTCAGTACCAGTCAGTGGCAGCATGATCAGCACTACACCATACTCCAACCAACACCAGGGACTGGCCACAGGAGTCAGTGGTGGCATCCATTCCTCAAATTGTCACCCCCAACAATTCTCTCAGGAAGCAAGCTCTCACGCCTGCCGGGGGACTGACGTTTGGTAGGAAAGCAACTAAAGAAAATACTATCTTATAGCCATTATTTCTTCAGATTCATTTGGGCTAACCCAAAACACAGAAAATCTGATTAGGTTGGCTTCCAGTATCTTTACAGGGAGAAGGGAGACTAAAAATACAGTCATGCAATTGTGTCTGCTGTTCCATAAACATTATCATAATTCAACCTTAGAGTGACAAAATCAGTATTCTTATCCTCATTTTCATTATGCTTCTGTCAGCCATTGACTTTGCTATTGTTTAACCTCCACGATGCCTTCTGTGCTGGAAATCGCACAAAGATCCATTACTTCCATGAGGCTCATAGCCAAGGAGGGATTATCAGGGGAGCTACCTCACTGCTGCTATCTGCTGAACTGGGGCTCCTGGCTAGGAAAATGGACAGCACGTACAGCTAAAGGATGAGTTGAATATAGGAAACTGGGGAAAGACACCCAAAGAGGAAATAAAGCAAATACAAAATCAGCCAACAAGATTTGCTGTAGCACTTATTTGTGCTTAAGTCCATGCTAGGTGTCTTAGGGGACGATAGGTTTATAAACCCTTGTCCTTGCTTTCAAGGATCCTGCCAGCAACCTGGGAGGCCTAAGAAAATTGATATCTCCTCAACTTAGATTCTGCCTCCTAGAGGTACCAAATGATAGCATAATGGGGACGCTTGTGGACTCTGGTGCCATCTTCCTAGGCTCAAATCTTACCTGCAGTTCCACCAGCTGTGTGATATTGAGTAAGTTACTTGAACTTTCTATGCCTGTTTCCTCATTAGTAAATTTTAGATAATAATAATAGTACCTACCTCAGAGGACTGATGCAAAGGTTAAATGATTTAATACATGTAGCATGCCTAGACAGTTCCTGGCACCTAGTAAATGCCAGATAAATGGTAGCGATTGTGACTATTCATTGCAGAAGGGCAACATTACCCTACTTGGTATGGTAAACTTCAAAAGTCGGCGATCTCAATCAACATCTGCATTTCTCTCCATAGACCATAGTAGTCACCACTCGGTGAGAACTTTCTGTGCACCAGGAATCACAGTAAATACTTCCAGATGAGAAACTGAGGCCCTGAAAAGTTGTTGCTTCATCTAATGGCTCCCAGGTGGCAGGTGCCAGGAGTTGGGTATCATATACACCTACTGAAAGGAAACTTTTCATTCTTAAATATTTAAACCAGTAGAGCATAGAAAATGTAATTTCTCCAACAGACTATTTTCTAAAAAATAGTTTTAGGATAATAGAGACAGGGATCCTAATCCAAAGCTCATACACTTCACCATCACCCTGAAAATCTGTCCTGCTAACAGCATCGTCTGTGAATTTACCTAAGTGTATTTTTTAACTCACTTTCGTTTTCGGCCTGTGCTGCCTCTTGGGGTGGTGGTGAGGGTAGCAGATTGGGGGAGAGAAAAATGACTAAAGAAGTGTTGGCCCGGGTTAAATGGGGGTAGGGTCTAGGAAAAGCTTGGAACCCATTACATCTAGTAAAAGGAATTGGGTAGGAACCTCCAGCCTTATGTCAGGTGACTTGTCTTTTAAGTCACTTCCATGATACATGCACTTATATTGAGCGACTTCTTTGTCCCAAGAACCATACCAGACACCAGGGAATCAATGAGGTACCAGAATTTCTACTCTACACTGAGAGGTAGACTATGCCAGCAACAGCCATGAGAATCAAGGATCTTGAACCAACAGAGGGGGAAGGACCCCCTCTGAGGCCAGTGCTGAAGCCAGAGCAAATGCAGAGACGCCAGCTTGAGCTCCTGTGTCTACATTGTGGTTTTAACACTGGGAAACCCCGAGTTCAACCCAGGCTTGATCACTGCCCAGGTGGGTGACACCCAGCAAGCCTGGCACCTCTGGTTCTTCATCCTAAAAAGAAGGTAGTGATAGCTACTTCCCAGGATTACTGTGAAAAATAACCAAGGTACAGCAGGTGAGCGATTCTAGCACAATGCTTGGCATATGGTAGATGCTCTATGTGTGATTCCCTGTTCCCTGTCCCCATGCAGCCACCCCAGGAGCACCTAGAGACTGGTTAGCATGGTAGTTAAGAGAATGGGCTCTGGAGGCAGAAAATACTGCTCTGCCACTTACTAGCTGTGTGACCATGGGCAAGTTATTTCACCTCTCTGTGCCTCAGTTCCTTTACCTGTAAAATGGGGATAATAAGTAATACCCTCATCAGAGAGTTGTGAGAATTTAAGGCAGTGAATGCACTAAAAGATAAGAGGAGGCATATGAAAATTTTCAAGTGTTCATTTGAGCAAACATCGATTCCAATCAGGCATCGCCAAACTGGAAGTGGTTAGGTGTTTAAGAGCGCTCCACCAACAAGAGCCAGGGGAATGGTTTTAATAGTACAGATGTGGAAGCAAAGCAAGGAAACTATTTGATTGGCTATAGCTTAAGCAGTTGCTTTATTTGGGAGATCCCAGTCTGCTGTCTGTAATTGGTTGTTTTTAATTTCATTTTTTCGGATACGAGCACATTTACAATCAACTCTGGCTTGGGTTTCGGTTTGCTTGCTTGGGTTACCCAGGCATTAAAGCCACCACAGTCAAACGGCCTCCTTGTTTAATTACTTTAACAAATGTCACGGCAGCCCATAGATAACAGAGCACACACTAGGGCTCTCACCACTTCCCAGCTTTGAACTCATTTAATTCACCTAGCACCCTATAAGGGATGCATTCTTTTTCCCTCAGTTTACAGATGAGGAAACTGGGATGTAAGGGTAATAAATAAGCTTCCCAGACTTACCCAGCCAGCAAGTGGAAAGCCAGGATTCAAACCTATGAAGTCTGCCTCCAGAATCCAGGCTTAGTCACTCTGTGGCTCTTGTAAGCCTAGTTCGTGTTACCTGTTATTGCTACGTGGTTGAGACAGCAGAAGGAGGATGGGCTGGAAAGTCTAAAATACTTCATTCCTTCTTCTGCCCCCTTCTCACGTTCAAATACAGGTTTTATGAGCTTAGTGTTTGATACCATCCAAGATCTCCACTCCAATCAAATTTAGGTTCAATGTGATAGTTAGACTTCATTAGAGTCAAATTCCTCTTTTATTTTGGTTTTATCTTAATCACCCCTTTTATCCACTAGTCCAGAAGCCAGTAATTCCCCACAAAGGCGCCCAGATACGCAGTATTACACATTCAACTTCATTCCTTCTTCTGCCCCCTTCTCACGTTCAAATACAGGTTTTATGAGCTTAGTGTTTGATACCATCCAAGATCTCCACTCCAATCAAATTTAGGTTCAATGTGATAGTTAGACTTCATTAGAGTCAAATTCCTCTTTTATTTTGGTTTTATCTTAATCACCCCTTTTATCCACTAGTCCAGAAGCCAGTAATTCCCCACAAAGGCGCCCAGATACGCAGTATTACACATTCAGGACTGTGTGAGACAAACAGAGTTTGCTGTCATCAGATTCATTGCCAGAAACTTTTCACTCTGAAATAGTGGCACCAAGACAGCATAGTAACGAATATAATTTCTCCAAAAGATTCTTTTCTAAAAACAATAGCAGAACAAGATGTTTTCCATGAAAACCTCTCTGCTGAGAAGAACATATGTGTGTGGATACAAACACAAGAAGACTTTCCAAAACTACTGACAAGATGGGAAAGTACCCAACGGTGAGAAACATGGTGTGTACGACCATCCCGGTCCCCTAGATCCTGAGGAGGAAGAAGCAAATCACAGAATTTTAGAGCTCAAAGGAATCTCAATGACCACCTAATCCAGTTCTCTGCAAACTCTTTTTAAGTGCAGATTCTTTTGTTCAAGAGAAATCTTATCCTGAAGATTTGTATAAAAGCTGAGATGCTCTTACTGAATCAGGGAGGAACAGCCCAGAACCTAACCCACTCTGCTTTCATCCTCTCACCCCCAGCAGCTCTTATGAGGGCTCCAGGGAACCCCTGGGGTTCCTCAGAACACAGTTTGAAAATCACTATTCTAACCCAACCTCTTCCTTTTACCATCAGGGGAAATGAAGCCCAGAGAAGCTACCTGACTTGCCTGAGGTTACACAGCAAGTCAGCAGCCTAGGCAATCCCCTTATCTTCCTTCAACACTTTTTCCATGATGACACCTGAGTCCTCTAATGAACTACCTTTTGTTTCTCCAGACTGCATGTGTGTTTGTATTTGTATGTTTGCACCCGTCCCCAGTGTTCCCAAGAAAACCTAACAAACCAGTCCCTGCTTTCACTCTAAAGCTTGGAGTCTGCTATTTGGACATAAGGTGTCGGCTGCCCAGGAGAGATGGAAGCACGGGGCAGAAAGGCAGAGGGTTGTCCATGCTGTCCTGCAGGCAACCAGGAGACACTCTATTTTCAGCCTAAGTTGGGTTGAGTTTCTGCTCTTACAGGGAAGCAGGTAGTTCTCAGCAACAAGACACCTGAGAGCTGACATCCAAGTCAGACCCCAGCCTAGAAGCTGTGGACACCTGACTGAACCGCTAAACCTCTTCGTTTCTCCATCCGTAAGGGGGAGAGGAAGGGAGAAAGCCACCACATGGCGTGTTACTTCCAAAGAGGTTAGAATTTGAACAGTTCATGTGTCCCATGGCCGGTTATGCTTTGTGTGAAAAAGTAGAAGCAAGGCCCAACGTTGTTTCTACGAGCTGGCTGTTCCCTTCATCTGCTCGGAAGGCATGAGGTCGGAGGAAGTGGTGGAGAGGGGCTTTCTGATTAACGTGCTCCATCAAAGAAAACGCTATGACCACAGCGAAACAAAGGGCTCATTCAGTACTTCACTTGCAGGACCTCATATGACCCCCAGCGCACCCAGTGGGTAGGCCCTGTTATTTGCATTAGAGCTAGTTAACTTATTAACTAGCTAGTTGAGTGGTTCAAGGTGACACGACTAGAAAATGATGCACCTAGAATTTGAATTCAGAGTCATCTAGCTGCAAAGTCTGTGTTCTTAACCACTGCCCCATCCTACCCTTCCACCTTGCCAAGCTGCGCGGGTGCGGGGCGGGGGGAGGATGACAGGATATCCAAATTCGCAGGACTCTGTCAGCCCAGGAGGAGGGCGGCAGACATGGGAACCATGTCTGGATTCCCAGGGTTTCCCTTCCAGCTTGCTCTAAAGAGAGTTCCCAGCAAACGCAGGATCCCAGAAAGCTCCCAGAGGCAAGAATTCTCAGCTTGTTTACTGATTCCCCCGGGTTGCAGGGGGAGGGGGCGGGGGGGTGTGAGCTGGGCACAAAGGCAGGATAAAGGTAAACTTTCTGCGTGTGAGAACCATTCCCCCCTCCAAGGAGCCGTGTCACACTGTATGTCACCGTCATCAAAGGGGCTGTGCATAAACCTGAAAAACCAAACGGACCTGTCTGTAGGTGTTACTTATATCACAAGGCTACAGGTGCCTTTATTTCCACTGTACGCCGGTGCTGGGAGCGCCTGCCTTCTCTTGCCTTGAAAACCTCCTCTTTGGACCCAGCACCGCTGTCCTCAAGTAAGCACCTTTTCTTTGCTCTTTTGGATGAATTGTAAGGGGTGTCAGGGCTTAGAGGTTCCGGCTGGGGCCTGGGTCTGTGGGTCTGTCCCCAGCTCCAGACTGCCCGCCCTCCTGCCATGTCCATCAGTCACAGTGCCTCCCGGGAGCTGTTTGAGTGGGATTTAGCTGCTTGCCTGAGAGAGACATTTTTGCGTCCTCAGGCCGTGTAGCCAGCCACGCACCACCGCCGTGGTAGCCCCCACTGCCTCTGGATCACTTGATTAAACCAAGGGGAACTAACTGAGAGAGAATGCATACAGGCACTCTGTTCTCTACCCTTCCTAAAGCTAACCTTAGGAAGGGAAGCTGGATTTTACCCCCAAAAATATTCAGCTTCAAGGAAAGCCCACCTCCTCCTGCCTAAACGCCTCCTTTTCCCATCGGCCTGCTCATGGACCCCCCCCTCCCCGAAACAGAGAAGATAGCTGCCTTATTACAGATTAGGGTGTTTTTCAGGAGACTGGCTTACATAAGTTCTGCCCTCTCACACCACCTCCATATAGAATGCTTCCAGAAAAGCAATGGTTAGGGTTTTTCCACTGCATTTATTCTCAGACCTCTGCAAAGACTCTGCAGTATGTGGTGTTCTTGTGCATTCGCCCCCTGCTGGCAGCCACCAGTAGCACATGCTCCCTTCTCCAGCTGGAGCTGGGGACCCACGTTCATTTGGATGTGCTAAGAATTTTACAAACTGGAAAGGTTATCAGAGATCATTAGGGACAACCTCTTCGCTTTACAGATGAGGAAACTGAGGCCTAGAAAGGTAAAGTGATTTAGGGAGACAGCTTCATGTTTTAGTCTAAAGACACAGGGAGAAGGGTTGTTTGCCCCTCTGAGTGAAAGCTTAAATCTTTTGTCCCCATGTTCTCTGTGAGAATGTTTTTCATGATTCAAGGTGCTGTTGACAAGAGTTTTCACAGATTGGTTTTCTTCTTTTCAGAGAAGTCACCTGAGTAGCAACCTTTTAGATATATTGACAATGATAGATTTTCTTTCCCCCCGCTGGGACAGGAATAGACATACGTATTATGCCTACTCATCTACATATATTATCTAATTTGGTTAAATCCTTGGGATATCCTGAGTATTGTGTTTAAAATCCCCATTTTAGAGATGAGGCATTTTAGAGAGGAGCTCAGAGAGGGTCATGGATTTTTACATAACACACTTTGTATGAAACAAAAATAAAGAATAAAAAATACAATTTCGGCAGGCTGCGTAGTAAGAAATGTGTCCCTTGCCTTGTGGGTGGCAGAGATGGGATTTAAACCCCAGTGGATTTAATCCAAACCAAAGCTGATGAGCTTTGTACTGGAGCCCACAGTAAACTCTACGGTGTACCTCCTATGAGTCTTTGCTGAATCTTTAGAGAAACAACGAAAAACAAACTAACTAGCAAACTCCCTACACAAGCCAAAGAAAGATGAGGAATCACTTGGCAAGATGTCCGCAAGGCAGTTCTCACAGCTTCTCTGGTTTCTCCCAGAACAAACACTCAAGCAGCCAACCCACAATCCTTTTGGAGCAAGCATTGAAATAGTCCAGTGGGTTTTCCTCCATGTGTCCCTTCTTAGGGAGGTCCAAAAGGTGGGGAGTGGACCCTGCCTTGCCCACAGGGTTTGGGACCTGATGGACACTGGAATATCGCTGAGGCTTTAGAGGACAAAAAGCTTTATTTTTCCCAGTGAGATTGCCCAGGTGGTGGGCTCAGGGAAGGCCCTCCCTGGCCCCCTTCTCCATGGTTTACACCCCCACAGCCTTGTTCTGCCCAGTGATGTATTAGCGCATAAACAGCCAATGTGTAGATGCTTCACTGGGTGGATTTTTGGTCGCATGCCCGAAGCGAGGCTGATGATCTCTGCCAGGGTCAGGAAGGGATTTTCCTCCTCTGGCCAACTGGCCAAGGCTGGGTGGTTTCCTGCTTCTCCTCTCTCTGGAAGGCTGAGCAGAGGTGCCATGGACACCACACCTGTGACTGCTGCCTCTGACTCGGGTGAGGGCAGGAAGCCCGCAAGCCTGTCTCTCTGACTGTGTGGACCCTCCCCGTGCACCTTGGTGAGTGAGCCGACTCTCAGATGGGATAGGAAGCCTCTGCAGGCACTGGGGACCTGAGCGTCCACGCCATTCCCAAAGGTCCAGCCCGCCTTTCTCGTGCATGGAAGAGAACCCACTTGATTCCTCCCCCTTGCGTGGAATGTGCTTGACCCTTTCCTCCTTATTAGGCAGCTAGAATGTGGACTACACTTTGGGGAAACCGATTCCAACTGCCGTGGGTCTGTGGATGGGCAGTGAGTGAGGGTCCAGAGAACTTCAGGCGCCTGGCTAGCCCAGGCAAAGAATGTCCAGAGTCCACAGTGGGCATGGGAGGAAAGGGAGAAGAGAAAATTGGGGGAGTTTTTAGAGCTAAAAGTTTCATCTCTGTAGTGATTGAATTGTACTCCAGTTTGGTGAGCTTACTTGACTGCACCATCCAACTCTACCACCGAATATATGCATGTGCGTGTGTGTGCACATGTGTGGTTGTGTCGGCCCACTCCAGTGGGTTCCTGCAGAAAGTCACGCAGCTGGGGCATGTCTTGGAGTCCACCTCATCGGTGTGTCCATTTAGCAGATGAAGAACTGAGCCTCGGCGAGGAGCAAGAGGCAGAATCATGACTCCCAGCCCAGTGCTCTTTCTATAATGACAAACCAGCCATCCCCTCAAAAAACAAAAATGTGTGGTTAGAACAGCAGGTCTAGGACCCTCCCTAGACATCCCTTCTTGTCCTGCTGCTGATTCTAGTTCTAACCCAGCGCTTCTCAACCTTTTTTTTCATTATCACCCCCTCTAGGGAGCCTTTTTAGATCATTGTTTCTTAATCGTACCCCTTCCATGAAATGTTAATATCACAGATTTACTGTTTATCATTTACGTACTATGGCCTTTTGGAGGAGGGTCATAAAGGATTATAATGGCTAAGATAATTCTGACCCTCAAGAACCAATTCTAACTTCAGGCCTGGGCTTACAAATCACTGGGCATCAACGTCTTCACTGAGAAGAGGGTCCTCAAATAGCTGTTCTCTCCCACCACCCTGGTCCACCTACATTAAAGAAATCGTAAGGGCTAAAATGTTCAATTATTAAAAAGAACCATAGAGGGCCTAAGAAGCTGGGCTGCTGAATACAAAGCAGCCATTATTCCTGAACTTTCACACCTAGAGTCCGCTGGCTAAGTGGCCAAGGTCTCTTGTGGAGAATCCAGAGTTAATAACACCCCGTCCTCCCACTGCAATAGCAAAAAAAAAAAAAAAAAAAAAAAAGCTACTGCCTTTTATAAAACACATCTCTCCACAAAGCAAAAGATAATTACAGAAGAAAAATGCATGTTGTACACCTGAAGACAGCCCTTTAAGAAAACTTGATGGATATAATTTGCCATAGAAGAACCACCAAAGGGAATCAGATACAGACGGTGCTGTGTACAGCCCTGGAGAGATTACAGAGCAAGCGAGTGGGCTGGTGCAAAAAGAAGAAAAAAAAGGAGTCTTTAAAGGAGGTAAATATCATACTGGTTAAAAATATTCCTAATTTTTATATGCTCAAATTCAATTTACCAAATGACTTTTGAGAGCTTTGCTAGGCAGAGATGAGGAAGAGTGCACTCCTACTGTCACGTTATGTATCTGGAGGATTCCTAATTGACACCGAAGACCTGGTAACTGTTTTCTATTTTCCTCCACATGGAGGCCACCTCTCCTTTCTCCAAGCCCAGCCGTGAAGGTCATGTCAGAGGCCTGCCATCCTCTTCCTCCGTTTTCTGAGCCTCCGGCCCAGAGGGGCAGAGGGCATTTTTACCTTGAGCCCTCACTTAGGAGAACTTCTCTGGGGTCATGTCCAGAAAGCAGACAGGGCTTTGGGCTCCAGGGGCCCTTCCCTCCTTCATAATCTTCCACCCCTATCCCTCTTCATCCAGCCACCTGCTCTGGATATAAAACCAATCAATCCGTGGGAAAATCAGAGTCCAAACCCAGGCAGCCTTGACTTCTGTTTGATATGGCTCGCAGCGGGAGATCTAAGAATGTGATAATCCGCTGGGCACGTTAACCCTCTCCGGGCACCAGGAAGGAGGCTTCCTAGCGCGGTCTGGTGAACCTTTGATGACGCCCAGAGAGGGTGCCTACATGCGAGAATTTGAACTCAGTTATTTATCTATGTCTGGAGCACAGTTCTCATGCACATCTGATAGTGATGATGATAGATAGATAGACTTGCAAACATCCCCAAAGAAATGATCTTTGGTTCTGGAACCACACAATCCCTGCCCCTCTCGGTATTGAGGTCCTATTTGGCGCGTAAGTGAACCTGGGATGCGTCTGTGAACAGATGAGGCTGTGAGTGTTTTTAGAAAGGGAAGCAGGTGGGTTGAAAAAAAACTTAAGAATTCTGTATACCATAACGCTGTGTGACTTTGACAAAGTTACACAAATGTCCTGGGCCTTAACTTTCTCAGCTGTAAAATGGGTGCGGGGAAAGAATAGACCAACTCAGTACTTTCCAACATGCAGCACTCCGACCACTCATGATACGTGAGATAAAGCTGGTCAGGGGTAGGCAAACTTTTTCTTAAAGCACTAGATAGTAAATATTTTAGGATTTGCAGGCCTAAAGGCAAAAGTCAAGTACATTATGTGTGTACCTTTATAACCGTTTAATATGTAACCATTTAAAAATGTAAAATAATTTTTAGCTGTGGGCCATTCAAAAATAGGTAGTAGGCTAGATTGTGCCTGTAGGTTGTAGTTTGTGAACCTCTGATCTAGGCGGTGCACGGATGACTAATTTCTATTTCAATGCTTATGTCTTTATTTTTATGTATGTTAAACGAATACCGACTTTCCATTTATAGTGGTGATATAAAGTTTTCCTTTTAAATAAATGTGGTTATGTTAAAATAAAAAGGGAAGTGATTTTTTTAATATATTAAGGAAGTTATCATGGTGGCAGGCGAATGACTAAAGTTTGGGAAACACTGGACGAGATGATTAATAAGCTCCTGACCATCTAAAATTCCATGCACTTAATAACCTGGAATCTAGTCTTTGCTTTGACACTTCCCAGCTGTGTGATTTTTGAGCTGCTGTGTCCCCTTTGCAGAAGGGAGTAGAACCACGCTATCTCATCAACATTATTGCGGTAATCATAATAGAAGTTGGGTGAACAGATTTTTCTAATTCACCAAACATGAATTCATTTTTTTCTGAATTGTGGGAATATGGGAAACAGCAAAAGGAAACTTGAAAGATGAGACTGGTGTGGGCAAGGATGCTTATGAGTAGAAGCCCCAGCCCATTTTTTTCTATCCCCTTTCCAGCCTCGACCAGTCATCTTCTCCTAAAGCTTCCCACTTGCCAGCATGCGCAGCAATTAGGTTCATGACTTCTTAAGCAGACCCACCTGCGTTGTCACCCAAACTCCAGCACCTGCCACCTGGGTGCTCTGCGGCGTGTTACCCGGAACCTCAGAGCGCCCATCCCTCATCTATAAAAACAGAACCCACGCCAGAAACTGTCTCAGAGTGGTTGCCCTGGGGACACCATGAATAATGAATGCAAACTGCTCAGCCCAGAGCCCTCTGTGAAGCAAGTGTGTCACAACTATCACAGGTCTTCACTCTCTTATCCAAAACCCTGAGGCAAGACGTGCTGAAGAATTCAGAATTCTTCAGGTATTAAGAAGGTGACACAGGGTATATACGGCAGAGCACAGAATACCCCTCTCAAGGTATTGGCTGCTAGGGCTGCTTAAATGCATTAATGTCTCTGCAGTGTATCATATGAATATGCATCAAGTAGAACAAATAAAACTATAGCTATAGGTATAAAACTACATAGCATATCTATAGTTGTATATGTTTAATAAATGTATAGTATTTATATGCATATATAGAAGTATAGATATAGTATATATTATAATTATATATAAAAATTTTATAACACCAATTCAGGACTGTTTTTGCTGGGAAATAAGTCAGAACCACACACACACACACACACACACACACACACACACACACACACACACAAATATACTTTCAGTTTCAGAGCTTTTGGATTTCAGAATTGTGGATTAGTATGTGTTATGGGCATATGTTTGTGGGCAAAATATGTTTGTGGGCATATTCATTTATAATAATTCTTGCCCTGTTTTCAGAAGTATATATATATATTTTTGGCCACGCACCATGCGGCATGCGGATCTTAGTTCCCCAAACAGGGATCAAACCCCCGCCCCCTGCAGTGGAAGCGCGGAGTCTTAACCACTGGACTGCCAGGGAAGTCCCAGAAGCATATTTTTAGACATTATAATCCAGAGTTCAGGGCTCAGGTGTGAGAGAGTAGGAAAAGTAAAGAAAGAACGTTATTATATAATAAAAGCCTTCATCCTCAAATCCCAGCTTTGCCACTTACTGGCCATGTTACCTGAACAATTGTCTCAACCTCTCTGCCTCAGTTTTCTCATCTGTAAAGTGGGGATATACACACAAACCTCACAGAATGTGGCAAGGATTAAAAAATGTCACCGTGGAAAGCACTTAGAGGGGTGCCTGGCTCCTGGGAGACTGCATGTTTGTAAGCGTTTGCTGTCATTACTAGAAACCACGTGTCGCCCTGCTGGGGGCTACTACAGTGTGGCTTTCTTCCTTCATCCGCCTCCTCACAGCCTCTCCTGCCGTTACAGGGTGATGTTGGACTCAGTGACACACAGCACCTTCCTGCCCAACACGTCCTTCTGCGACCCCCTGATGTCGTGGACTGACCTGTTCAGCAATGAAGAGTATCACCCTGCCTTTGAGCATCAGACAGGTGTGTACGTCTGGAGAAGCTCATCTGAGCTGGGACAGACTGGGGCAGGAGGTGGTACTGGCCTCAGGCGGGTGACAATGCCATGCTGGGGGCCTGAAAACGCCAGCTCTCACCAGTGTTAAGGGCAGAGGGTCACAGGAGACCAGGTGGGAGGAAGGGTCGCTTCTGCAGAGAGAAAAGCACTGGAATCCTCGCCCCAACCTTTTCCCAGCTCTGAGGGCTTGGGGAATTCCACTAACCTCTCTGAGCCTTATTTTGCTAATGGGTAAAAGGGAGATGATAACACCAATCTCTTGGAGTTATTATATTTAAACAATGTAATAGAAAGAAACCCTTAGCCTGAAGCCTAGTACACTGTGATTGTTTGATCATTCTGTCTTTAGCCAACATTTGCTAACTACTAGCTATGCCCCAGACCCTGTACCAAACACCCGTCTCTTCCTTATAGAAGCCCTAGGAGAAATTACTAATTATTATTCCCATTTTATAGTCGAAGAAACTGAGACACAGAGAAGTTACATGACCTGCCCAAGGTCTCACACTTAGTTAAGTTTCGTGCAAGTTGACTTGAGCGTCTGCAGTCTTAACCATCTTACATGGTCATCTTATAAATGATGTAACGCTGTGATTATTGGTATTAATATTATAGATAGTCTCTGAGCTTCTATGTCCTTATCCCTAAAGCAGGGATGAGAGAATTACTTTGAGGATTAAGGGAGCCAAACTGTGAAACATATAGCCTGACACCAAGCAAGTGCTCAGTAAACAGGAGTCCCCTTGCTGCCCCCCAGGCTGCCCTCCCCACACCTCCTCCTCTCCCAGCCCAGTTTTCTCCTCCTAAGAAGGAAGCATGTGCAAGCCCCATGCCAAAGGGAGGCCAGCTGAGCTTTACCCCAGAAACCCTCTATGGGCCTCTGTCCCCAGGTGCTTGGGTGACTACACATCAGAGCAAGCCTGGCTGACTGCTAGCACGGCAGGTGCACGCCCCGCGGAGGGTGATGCAAGCACTGATCGAGCCCTCAGGCCTCACCACCCAGCCTTGACCCTGTGTGCTCCGGCCCAGCGGGGCCCACACTCAGGGTCAGGAGGCCGGCAGCCCCCAGAAGAGGCCAAGCCTCTGAGGACACTGTGAAATGTCCATCTCAAGGAGCCCCTGCCTCCAGGCCAGAGACCAGTGCTGCACAGACAGACCTGAGACACATACTTACAAATCGAGTCCCACACCGTCCCCCAACCCCACACACGACACACTTGTACATATGACATCGCTCACTCTCACCAGGGTCCAGATAATTGCTCATAGACCTGAGTCATCCAGCCGCACATTGTAATTCTCCTTCAGGCCTAAGGAGCACCTTGTTTCCCAGAAAGACAATGAGGAATGTACTCGATCTCCCCTACACTCAGTATTTGGTCAAGAGGCTAAATCTGAAGGAGGAAAACGAAGGCTTTCGAGTCCCTGTCCCTTCCCCATGTGTCCCACGATCATGGAGCCCAGCTCCTGTCCCTTCTCTCCATCCATGCATAACCCAGAGCTGCCATCCTGGGCGCCTCCTCTTCCTGCCTCGTCTACCAGGGGGCATCGGAGCAGGACGGGAGGGGGTGGCCTCAGCCGCCTACCCCGTACAATGTTCCAGGAGCTTCTGTAGTTGTCAAGAGCTCGGACTTTGGAGCCAGGTGCCCTAAATATGAAGAGCGGCTCTGCTATTTAGTAACTGCAACATCTTACCCTCTCACGCCTCAGTTTTCTCATCTCTAAAGTGGAGATAGCGGTAATGCCTATCTCGCAGACTTGTGAGGGTGAAATGAGTTAATAGGTGTGAAGTGTCTGGGACATGGCAGGCACACAGCAAGCACACACAAGTGTGTAAAAATGAAGGATGAGTTTCAGTTTGGGATGAAGAAAAAGTTCTGGAGATGGATAGTGGTGATGTTTGCGCAACACTGCGAATATACTTAATGCCACTGAACTGTGCATTTAAAAAGTACGGACCCAGCTTTCTCCTGTCTGAGGCCTCTGCATTTCCATCAGTGTAATGAGGGATTGGACCAGGTCCTTGCTAGGATCCCTTCCTGAAGCGTCTCTGATTCCTGCATCAGGCAACATCACAGAGGTCGACTTCCTCCCCCACCACCCATTGGGAGACTAGAAATTCCCATCAAGGTGTGAAGACAAACTATCCTCCGAGAGTGGCCCAGCTTCCTGACGTTCCCCGAGGATTCCCCGAGGGAGGAGCCAGGCTTTGGGCTTGCCCTCTGGCCCTCTGGATTTCAGAAGGAGCTGAGTATCTCTGAGCTCATAAAGGTCAAGGTTGGGTGTGCAAATTTAGTCTCAAATGAGGACCCGGGCTCCCTGAGTCACACTGGCGAGAGGAATGCCCTGCAGTGCCTTCTGTCTTTTTGTCACCCCAAGAGGTGACACATGGGTCTGAGTGTCTGCAAAAACCTTCTCTGAGAGGGATGCGTCCGTCAGGGGACAGCCAGGTTCTCCTCCAGACACTGCTCTGCCATCTGTCCTAAGGTCCTTGCCCACCTCCCAGGAAATTCCAGCTTGAATTCAGGGCTGTCCCAATGGCAGCTTCCTGTTTGCGTCTGAGGTCAAGGGCTGGTGCTGGCATCCACCAGCCCCATGACCTTGGGCAGGTTTTCCCCGAACATCTCTGAAATATGCTCTCCTCAGCTGAAATGACATCCACCTCCCAGCGTTGGGAGGATTGACTGAGATGCCACATATAACGTGGTTAGCAAAGCACCTGGCACTTGGCAAGTGGTCACTGTAGCCAGGACACCTCACGACTCCCAGCTGGTGGAAAAACAGCTTTCTCTCTGCTCGCTTCACTTTTCATATGGAACAAAAGCAGCCCAGGTCTCCATCTCAGCCTTTCCAATTCAGAATGTTGGCAGCTTAGACACTTGGAGACCAAAGGGAGAGAAAGGGAGAAAGAAATGATGTGCCCGCTGGATAAATGATGTCCGTGAGAGTGCAGGGAGGAATACGCAACCTAGTTGGGATAACCAGCTGTTTACTGCCTCTTAACTGGCTTTAGCAGAGGGCAGCTGAATCTGTGTCCGACGTGTGTTAAGTGCACAGCATGTGGCCTCTCTTAGAAGCAGCACTTCTGCGAGGCTCCACGGCAGGCTGGCGAGTGAGCAGTCACAGACTGCAAAATGTTCTAGAATATCATGAGCTAACCCCGGCCTTCCCTTCAGCTTTTAAAGTAAAGAATTACAGATACTGGAAAATTTTATCAAAGAGGCACGTAGGAGGGAAGTGCACAAATTTCACAAGCATGTGATATTTTGAAGAGATTATTTCTCCAATCAAGTTCCAGTAGCCAAGCATCTGACAAGCCATGGAGTATCCTGATCTCACCCCTACTCTCTGGAACTCCATCCCGACCTTCACACACCCACACACCCCTCCCCTGATGGCCAAGGTGGCCAGGCCAACAGTCAGTAGGCCTTGGCTTTCGGATCTTCCTTACACTTTGCGGCAGAGGTTTCTAGGTTGAGGCAGCTCTAGGGGTTCCCAGGAGGTCCCTCGGGGACCTGCAGTGACAGCTGAGAAGGACAAGCTTTAGGTCCCCCTCTCCACCCCCTCCCTCACTTTGATTCGGAAGATAGTACAGCATAGTGGTTACTAAGGCTTGGCTGCAGGAACTGGAATCTGCCTATATGACCTCCTCCTCGCTCAGCCACTTACTCGTTGTGTGACCTCAAGAAGGGATTTCACCGCTCTGTGCCTTACTTCCATCATTTACTTTGTAAAATAAGCTACGTGATCTAGGACCTCATAGCATCATGTTGAGGATGACGTGAGAAAACTCAAGGCGTGTAGCACGGTAACTGGCACGTACTAAGTGCTCAACAAATATGTTAGCAATGGGAGATTTTATTTGAAGACAGAACCGTTTCTTAACAAAGGAAAAATGGTGCAAAACCCTGATCTTGGGTATTAACAACCAGATGATCAGGAAGAGAGGCATCTGGGTCTCACAGGGGCTTTTCTCAGGCAAGACTCCTGTTCAGGGTATAGAGGTTTGAGATCAGATATGAGAGAGAGTCTAGGAACTTCTAAATCGAAACCAGATAATGAAATACAAAATCACTGGAAAGCCTAAGGTGAGCCCCGTGGCGGTAGTCACACCCCAGGACACCCCCAAGGAGAGACCTCACCATCAGCCACCTCTGGCCTCTCCACACGCATCCAAGCCTCTGGGCAGCTGTGGCCCCAGGACGGCTAGGGCTTGGTCCTCTCTGCCCCTTTCTAACCACACTCCCACGGCCTCGGGTCTTTGCTGATACCCAGCCAGCCCTTCTCGTCTCTTCTCCACCCAGTTTCTTACACCGCTCCAGGCTTTTTTTTTTTTTTTTTTTTTTTTTTTTTCCATCTCATGGTCTAAATCATTCCACAGGCTTGGAAGAAAAGCCAAGAAGGACTATTGGATGGGGCTAGACCAGCTCAGGAGGGAAACCTAGAAGCAATATATCATTTCAGATCTCTCCTCATAAAGTCCTTCCTTTCAGTGACAAAGCCACAATCGATGGTGCCCGGTGCTATCCAGTCCACTCACTGCCCTCTTCAGCGCTGCTCCAGGCAAAAGACTTTCCCAATTCCCAACGTTAAAAAAAATCATGCTAATCATGGTCCAGTCCGTCTAACTCAGGCCTCCTCTGACCCAGACTGTCTGCCTCGCTCTCACTGAGTTTTGGGTTGCTTTGTTCTGTTTGTCCCTCAGCTAGACTGAGGCCCCGGTGGAGATGGCCTCATTTCCCTGAGAACAAATGTCATCCCAAAATAATAACTAATTACAGGTGACATATGGAAAGCTTCCTGTCGTTCAGATAACTGGGCGAAGTTCTTTACATGCATCATTTCTCTTCCATTTCGTAGCAAACTCCCTAAGAGGTAGGCACTATTATTATTCCTATTTTATAGATGAAGGAGGCTGAGGTCCAGAGAGGTTAGGAAACTTTGTTAGGATTGCACAGCTAACAAGTTGAGGAAACTCAATTAACGTAGTGGTATGAGTAGCCCCGATATTAACAAATATAAATGGGTGGTATTTAATGGGCATTTACTACCTGCCTTTCCACGTATTGACTCACTTAGTCTTTTTAACAGCGTTATGGGGAACGTCCTAGTATTCCCATTTTGCTGATGAGTCCTAGGAGGCAGGACCACTAAGTGTGAGATCACACACCCTTTCAGCTTTTAGGGGGAATCCAAAGAGCAGGTGCCCTGGTTTCAAGTTCTAGAACAGTGATTTTCAAGGAGCCTTCTGGGGCTAAGGAGGGGAAGCTATATAGTACCTTCTCCTAACTCCCAGCAAAGCAGCACTGCTTTTTTCCAGAGAAGTTTCAATCTGAAGAAAATACTATTCGACTAAAAAAGTTTAAAAGCCGTAGCATGCCCGCTGTAAACGATAGTCTTGAAGGAGACAGTCGTCCAGAAGCTTGTGAGGTTCTTCCTCACAAAGTTACTGCCAGGAGTGAGCCAGCCTGTGGAAGAGTTTTGACCGACCCTCGGAGTGGTTTTTAAAAATTAAATAAGTCAGCACTTAAAAATCATGAGATTTCACATAACAATCTGGGCTTTTGGCAACACAAGACCCACCTTCCTGCCTGGCAACAGCCAACTGGAGCTGGGCCACCACTGTCCACTCGGCATGAACTTGCCCATTCCCACTGTCCCCATCGGGCACCGCTTTGGGCATGGACATAACCTGCTGACCCTGTGGGAATCTGAGCGTGCCAGCCAGCTCCAAAACTTAAGGCCTCTCTCCAAATTTCACTGCATCCCAGGTTATGGCATCGGTTGAGAGCATTTCCCCCCAGAATTGCTGAAAACTCCATTTAGCCCCTTAATTCTTCTTCCCAGCGCAGCTAGCCCTTAAACAAGTGTCCTGAGCTACTTCCGACTTCAAAGGAGCTGGCCAAGGCTGCTGTTTAATCGTGGCCTGCGGACCTTTGGATGAAGTCTACCAGGTACAGGACATCATCCGTACCCAACTGGTAAACATAGGCAGAAGGGCCTCATAGCTCAGCTTCTCCAAAAAGTCTAAATTATTTTGTGAATAGTAGGCACACTGAGCAAACACTTTACATTTCCAGACAATACAACCTGTTAAATATAATATAGTCTCTGGGTGTCTCACCCCGTCTTTTGTTTTCCCTGAGTTCATCTCTTCCGAGTAGTGAAAGGGTCTCCATGTCATTCAAACACTGTCATCATCAGTCTCTCTCTCCTTCTTCTGATTTTTCAAACCTAGATTATATACGTACATAATATATATATGTAATATATATAAATAAATACACGTAATATGTAAAATATATAACAATACATACACATACTATATAAATATTTATATAAACTGTGTGCATATATTTTAATATATTTTTATATATACACCTGCATCGGAATTGTTGAGTCAGCCTTCCAGATGTGTGTCGGGTCTGGTCCTTGTCAACCATGAAGAGTGAGGCAAAGGCGATGCAAACTTCCCACGTCCAAAGGCGGAAGGGTTGGTGGAGGCCTAACCCCCTTACCGACCAGCCGCGTGGCCTGAGTCACGTAGCCTCTCAGCACTTCAGTTTCCTCCCTGTGAAGTGAAGATAGTAAGTGTCAGTCCGCTGGCTGGTAATTTCACCTCGGGAACACCCACAGGGGGCTAGGCCGGCTCCCCGCCCTGCTGACTCAGGGAGAAGAGGCAGAGCTGGCCACGCCCCTGTGGGACAGCAAGCCTCCCTGAGAGGGGCAGTGAGCTGGGTCTTGAGGACGTGCAGCAATTACTTAGAGGACAGGTGGGGACCGCACCCTAGGTGACCAGAGGCGCCTGTGCAAAGACCTTGAGCTGGGGGCGATGCTGCGGGAGGGCTGGGGCCCGTGGTGAGGAGGAGGGAGCAGGCCTTCCTCACCCGTGTGGGATCAGGACCGTGGAACCACACCACAGCCAAAAGACTTCCCTCCACGCTGGCGCTTCGCCCGGCACCTGGCTGAGAACAGCTACTTTGCTCGCGCTCGGGAAGGACTCCGCTGGCGAGGAGAGCCTGCCGTGCTTGGCCCTGGCTCTGGGCTCCCCGGGGGGGCGGGCAGGAGCCGTACACGAAGCCTGCTCTGCGGGGAAGCTGCCGAGGAGAGAGAGCCGAGGGGACGGAGGCTGCACCAGCGACACCTTCTCAGGGTCAGTGACACTCCTCCGAATCCCTTAGGCCCCCGCTGGCCTCCAGAAACAACATGGCCGTGGCCGTCTCCCAGAGCCAAAGAAAATGACTTGGGGGTGGAAGAGAGAGGGGAGGGGCTCGGAGACTTGGCGCACGCTCTCCATGGAAAGAAATGAAGTGTGCCCTGCAAGGGCAGCACCCCGATAGGCATCTCCGGCAGGGCTCAACTCGGGACCCAGGGAGGAAGAATTTCAAGGCTCATAAACATCTCTCGTGGGAATACCAGGGAAGTGGAGGCCCCGGGTTTACTCCAGCCAGAACTCGGCACGTGAAAGCACAGGCCAGGTGGGGGAAGGGCCGCCAGGTGTTCCCAGGAGACCCTGGCACCCCCAGCGGCTGATGGGGGTCCCTCCTCATCCAGCAGGTAGAGGCCACAACATCAGCCTCCACCATCCTGGCCGGATATCAACTCTTTGACCCCCACACGTATAGAATTCTGATTAAAACCCTAAATTTAAACAAACCTGAGATCTGGGACCTGGGACCCTTTGCGGCAATGCTGGCACCTGGACAAACGTGTCCTCCAACAACAAAATACCAACGAAAAACATTATGAGGGACTAAAAAATAACTGCAGACATGTGCAGTTGGGGCAAACAATGAACAATAAGATACAAAAAGGCCAAAACCCAACCGCCACTTCTGAGGTGCCGTAGCAAAAGCAGGGTCCTGAGCGTGATACCTGCACTCAGCTCCACCAAGGGGGTGGCAGGCCACCTAAGCCGCCCCTCCCGCCTGACCCACCAATTTTCCCCACCCTTCCCCCGTTTAAGGGACCAGGTTGACCCTCCTCGGAGATCAGGCAAGGGTATCTGTTTCTTGTTCTCACGCCCTCGTGCTGTAGCACGAGTCCCAAGAAAGCCTTGCCTGAATTCCTCGTCTGGTCTCTTATCAATTTCTATCGATTAAAGAGTCCAAGGACTCGAGTCTACAGCAGACCTAGTGTTCAAATTTGACCTCAATCCACTTCACGGTGGGAAAAGAGATTTCTGGAAGGCCTCCACGTTTTAGGGGAAAATCCGAGGAAGTAGAGCTGATGTAGATCAGGGCACATAGCAGCCTGGCCAATACACAGGGGGTACTTAGGGGCAGAGAAGCCATCTCCCGCCTGGGATTAGAAGCGCCACAGTTCCTTTGGGGACAGGGGCAGCCAATGCAGCATTTAAAGGGGGAATCATAACAGCCTCGCTGCCGTGCGCTGTGGGGTGTAACTCGTGAGAGACACTTTCTGTTGTCCACACAGCCTGAGCCAGTCACCCCTGCCTGCCTCTGCTCCCTGCCTTTCTCCTCAGCCCTTCTCCTTCTCTCTGGCTCTGTGTCTGCCTCCACTGTCTGCTCTCTTCTCTGCGCTGACCTCTGAGGACCAGCATGATGGAACGGAAAGAGTAATGGCTTTCAAGTTCAGATTGGGGTTCACATCCCACCTCTACCCCACACTGGCTGTGGGATCTTGGGCAAGACTTCCATGACCCTCAGGCTCCTCATCTGTGACCTCCTGGGGGACAGGGAATGGGAGGTTTGCCTCCCATTCATCATGAATTCTCAGCTCAAAATTTGTTGCTTCACAAATAGAAGGTGTTCAGTGGTAATCTTCTAGACTCTGTTCTAAGTACCCTAAATACTTTTACATGTATTAACTCCTTTAATCCACAGACCAACCCTATGACGTAGGTGCTATCATTGTCCCCATTTTACTGATGAGGAAACTGAAGCTTTTTGAATGAATGAATGAGTACAATGGCAATGGCAAGAATTGTTTATGTCAAAGTACCTGACCAAGGACCTAGTACCTCACATCTTCCATAGCAGATCTGCCACCCCTTCGGTTTCTCCTGGCATTGGGACAGTCTGTTGAGCACCCATCTCTGCCCCTGGGTTAGGCACAGCCTCCTCTCAGCCTCCCAGACAGGATGGCACACACCTCTGTCTGGGGCGTAGGGGCCTTCACTGAAGGAGTGAAGGGAATCTGCCCTCTGGATAGAAATTCCTCAAAACAGCACCAAAAACACAAGAACAATACAACCAACGCTTCCACCTCCCCCTTCCCCTGGAGGAGCCTGCTCTGGTCATCCAAGGTCTGCCAGATGCTTGGGCAACATTTCAGCCGCCCAAGGCCCTCAGCACAAGATGGCCAGGGGCAGCACACAAACCTATAGCCAGTGCTGGGCAGCTTTGCATAACAGCAGAGGGAATCAGATCAGCCTCGGATGGTGCCTGGCACACCACAGGCATTTGTTTTGGTTGACCAAAAATTTCGTTGAGGTTTTTCTCTAAGATGGTGTGGAAAAACCCGAATGAACTTTTTGGCCAACCCATTAATAAGTATTGAATTGATTGATAATTTTCTATGCACCATATAGTCTATAGGCGTTAACCACAAATTCCAGAACAGCCCTGTGAGTGGAGCATATTATCCCCATTTTACAGATGAGGAAACTGAGGCTTAAATGTCTATGGATCTTGCCCAAGTAGAAAGCAGCAGAACCAGGATTTGAACCCAGGCCTGTCAGGCTCTAAAGGCTATGCTCTTGATGTCCTGCTGTCTGAAACCAAATACCTGAAGGGACTTTTTCTTTCCTTCTCCCCTAGTTCCCCCCTTTCAAGGCGCTCCCTAGCCAGGACCAGGTCTCTCGCCCCGTCATTCCCTCTTCTGCCAGTAAGGCCACTTGTAGGATCCAGTCCCCTCTGGTTTTCACTGCAGGACAGAAGGTGACCAGGACCCCAGCAGAACAACCCAGGGCTGGAGGCCCCTTCAACTCATAGGACAGAGGATGAGGATGTTAGTAAAACTAGAGCCTCCTTTGGGACTTCTAATCCTCTCCTGGCTGTCATCCCTCACTTGTCTCTTCCTGGTGCAGCCTGTGACTCCTACTGGACGTCTGTCCACCCTGAGTACTGGACGAAGCGCCACGTCTGGGAATGGCTCCAGTTCTGCTGCAACCAGTATAAGCTGGATGCCAACTGCATCTCCTTCTGCCACTTCAACATCAGCGGCCTGCAGCTGTGCAGTATGACACAGGAGGCGTTCATCGAGGCAGCTGGTGTCTGCGGGGAGTACCTGTACTTCATCCTCCAGAACATGCGCTCGCAAGGTCAGTGCCAAGAGGGCTGGGCTTTGAGGACAGGGGCCCGGTATTGGGACCAAATGACCTCTGAGGTCCTTTCCTACCATATGACTCACATGGTGAAATTTTATTAGCTGCAACTCTCTGTTAAACCAAATCCCCTGCTAACCAGATCTTTCTGTACCCAGAAGCTCTAGCATGCTAGAATCAGAGATTGGAGGTAAAAACAGAGTGAGTTACAAGGAAGCAAGCTGAGTACATTTAAAAAAAAAAAAAAAAGAAGAAGAAAGAAAGAAAAAGAAAACTAAAACACGTTCAAAGACCGCCCAGGAACCAGGCTGATACAACAAACTAATATGTTCATAAAGATTGTTAACCATAGGGCTTCCCTGGTGGCGCCGTGGTTGAGAGTCCGCCTGCCGATGCAGGGGACGCGGGTTCGTGCCCCGGTCCGGGAAGATTGTTAACCATAAAGGGTGGACAAAAAGAGACTTCTGCTTGACATTTTATTAAGCAGAAGGAGAAGAAAATTCACTAGACCCTTTCCCTTCCCTGTTTCCAGAGGAGTCCGACTAATTGCCATTTCCTTTTATCACATTCCTAATGGTCAAGGATCGAATGGCCACAAGGTGGCCCCAGTAGCATTATTTAACACCAACATGCCCTGCAAGAGTAGAATGTTGCTGGACAGGTTGTTTAAACCCAGAAGCATTTTTTGAGAACACACAATTCTGTATCCCCATATCACAGAGAAAGGAACTGAGGTCCTGAATGTTTAAGTGACTTCTCCAAGGTCGACAGGGCTGATTCATGGAAAGTCAGTACAAAGCAAGGACTGTGAGATCAGAAAGAACTTTGTTCCAATCCTGGCTCTCACACTTCAGAGCCGCAGGACCTCTGGCAAATGGCTTAGCCTCTCTGAATCTCCACAGTCTCGCCTCTGTGGTGGGGTTATGATACACACCTCCCCGGGCTGCTTAACAGGATTCAGTGAAACATTATCTGGCACAGCAAATAAGGACGCAAATACAATGAATGGCAACTGTTTTTGTCATCACGAATATAACCAAGAGGCAGAAATTTTAAAAAATAAACACATCTCAGCTCAATTTTAAGAAAGACCTTTCTAAAAGTTAACACCTTCTTTTAAAAAGGCAGCTTCAGGGGACTTGCCTGGTGGTCCAGTGGTTAAAACTTCACCTTCCATTGCAGGGGGTATGCGTTCGATCCCTGATGGCGGAGCTAGGATCCCACGTGCCTCGTGGCCAAAAAACCGAAACATAAAACAGAGGCACTATTGTAACAAATTCAGTAAAAACTTTTAAAAAATGGTCCCCATCAAAAAAATCTTTAATTAATTAATTAAAAGTCGGCTTCAAAAGATACCTAAGGTAGGAAGCTCCCCATCACTGGAGATAAGCAAGCAGTCTAATAGCCCCCTGCTTGATGGCGGTGCCATGGCAGGGATTGCTATTTGGGCAGAAACCCACAGAGTACCTTCCAGCTCTATGATTCTTTGCCGTCCCCTTGATCTCCCCCATCACGGGTGCCTGAGAGCAGGAAAGCTAAGGATGGGGGCTCTCAGGCACTGCTTGGTTTCTGCCCTGGGAGCCATAGCCCCCTGGGGTGAGGAAGGGACAAACAGACCTGCTGTCCACTGTTATCCAGTCTCTGCTTGATTATCGCCCGTGACAGTGACCTGCCAGGAGCAGTGGCCTCCACTCAGCGGCCTTCCCTGAAAGGAGGCAAGTCTGAGCAAATCACAGAGGCTCAGGGAGGAGCTGGGGGCTCCATTCAGAAGCATCCCAAGGGGACAGCCTTGCACGAGAACCCCAGGGCCACAGAGATGAGTATTCCATCCTGAGAAAAGATTCCGCTTGGTACCGCCAGCCTCGGCAGAACGTCAAGTCAATCACGTTTGGTCTCCAGGCCCAGCAGTCCCTGTGCTGGGATCTCCTGCCTCGGGCACTTCCCTTCCCGGCAACTGTTACATCAAAAAATACCTGTCCCTGTTCCTATTACCTCAAAGTCTGTGCAGAACAAATAAGCTAAAAACCAACTGTTTTTTAAGCAGGCCACAAGTTGCCTCTTCTTATTCTAAGGAATCCCTGGAGTCACAAAGCTACCTCCAATGGTGGACTTTCAGGTACTCTATGGGCCAGGGCAGTTATCCTGTTGATCAGTAAGATGATCTACTCCATCAACCTGCTCTGTCCTCAAATTTGTCCTTTAATGTTCCTCAGGAGAGAGTGTATACAGTGATTGAAATACATGTATTGTGACCAAAGTTTCCAGTGTCCCAATTTGCCCAGGACAGGGTGTCTTCACCCATTATCCTGTCTTTCGTTCTCAAAAGTGTCCCTGTTTGGACAATAAATTGTATGTTAACTAGTTATCACCCAGTTTAGGTCTTATATTACCCCATAGATTAGGGCTCGGGCAGAAAATGACACAGAACAAGTTTTAGCAGGGAGGGGAGTTAAAGGGGGCTCTAGGCCCAGCGTGCTGCCTGGCTCAGCAGGTGTTGCAGTAGGACTGAAGGGCCCTGAAGCATGAGGACCCTGGTCGCTGGAAGGCGAAGTCGGCCGGAGAGGTGGAGGGCACAGGAGGCTCTCCCAGCACAGGAGGGGAAGATCCCCCGTCACCCCCTCCTGTTCTCAGGAAGAGGGAGGAGAGTGCGTGGCTGACCACAACCCATCATTCCTAGAACCAACGGCCCTAGGAATCAAGTCACAGCTCTGCCCTGTTCCTGTCTTCTCAGTAAATGGAAACTAGTCCTCACACTGGACACCAAGTTAGAAAGCAGATATCCTCTGGCCTGTGCTGCTACATGAAAATGTGATCTGAAACTCTTGATTCACCCCAGCCTTCAGAGACCACCAAGGCCCCGACCGTCTCCAGGCTCCTTTAAATCCTCATGTCGGGTTCTGCATTTCTTGCAGCCTCGCGTGTCCATTTTTCTCTTTGACCCGCATGTAACAGGCGTTCAGATCCCCAAGGGATTAGAGATCACGTCCCAGATCATAGACTCTGAGAGCCAACAGGGAGGGCGGGGGTGTTTCTGTCACATGTTGCCAGTGAGGAGCACGAGCCCGGAGACAGGGTGACTGGGCCAGTCTACACAGGGGTCAGAGGTTCGGCCCAGCTCAGAGCCCAGGCCTCCTGATCCCAAGCTAGAACTCACTCCCAGTACCCACTCAGAAAAGCCTAGAAGCTGCTGGGATGCGTGGCCCAGGGCTCTCTCCAGGTGGCCTTTAAAAACAAGGAGATTGGGCTTCCCTGGTGGCGCAGTGGTTGAGAGTCCGCCTGCCGATGCAGGGGACGCGGGTTCATGCCCCGGTCCGGGAAGATCCCACATGACGCGGAGCGGCTGGGCCCGTGGGCCATGGCCGCTGAGCCT
>NC_041229.1:86525505-86537402 GCF_002837175.3 Physeter macrocephalus | reverse complement strand
AGGGGACGCGGGTTCATGCCCCGGTCCGGGAAGATCCCACATGACGCGGAGCGGCCGGGCCCGTGAGCCATGGCCGCTGAGCCTGCGCGTCTGGAGCCTGTGCTCCGCAACGGGAGAGGCCACAGCAGTGAGAGGCCCGCATACCAAAAAAAAAAAAAAAACAAGGAGATTGAAGAATTCCTCGGCGGTCCAGTAGTTAGGACCCGGTGCTTTCACTGCCGGGGCCCGATTCGATCCCTGATCAGGGAACTAAGATCCCACAGGCCTCGCAGGGCAGCCAAAAAACAAAAAAAAACAAAAAAAAAAAACAAGGAGATGACATCTCTCAGGGGTGGCTTCAGGGTGGCCCTATAAAGGCCAGGTGGTCTCCAAGGTTCCTTCTGAAATAAAAGTACCCTGCAGAGGGCACGGTGGCTCCCCTTCTCCCCAGTACCTCCCCTCCTGGCTTGGCTGGGGAAACCAGGATTGTATGCCATGGTTTGTGGATTTCTTTTTCTTTCCCAGGTTACTCCATTTTTAATGAACCTGAAGAGACCAAGGCCACCATCAAAGACTGTAAGTAACTGAGTTCAAGCTGCCCGAGGCCGTGTTGAGGCTACTGTTGGGCACATGGGCTTGAATGATGTTCTTGTGGGACCACACTCAGCGTCTGATGACCTGAAACAGTAAAGGCTAGGAGAAGATGGCAGGAGAAACGCGGTGGACAGAGCAAGTCTGTGGCTTCCTTAACCTCCCCCAGACTCAGTTTCCTTGTCTATAAAATGGTGGGACACTCGCTGGGTTGTGAGGAGTTCAGGTAACAGTACATACAAAGTGCCTGGCCTGTGCCAGCAGCATAGATGCTCCAAATACTGGTACCCTTTAGCAATAATAATCATAATTACTAACCATTAGAGGCCTTGTGGTTGATAATGTCTACATAGTATCTGAGCTCACTAAGCAGGTCACGTTTATAATTATAAGGTAATGGAGGATCTCAGATGGCCTTGTTGATTCTGAAAATTAACACTCACGGTTTCACTTCTGCAGATGGAGAAGGTTTAAGAAAGGGAACTTTGGAGCTTTCATTTTTTAAAGATGATGATGATTGCTCTTAGTTACTGAGACCCAAGCCAAGGTCCTGGCTCAGGGGCCTGGCCAACTAGGACAAAGTAGCATCCTGGGGCTTCAAGCAGTGTTCCCATTCATCTTAAATAGCTATAAGATTAATAGCTACTGTTAGTGTTTGCGAAGCCCTTACTATGTGCCCAGCACGGTGCCAGGCCAACTATTCTACCTACATTAACTTATTTAATCCTCATGATAACTTTGCTAGATAGTAATGTTATCCCCATTTGCATCTGAGGAAACTGGAGGTGCTGTAACTCACAGGTTACAAGTCAATGCCGAGCTGAGATTCCAACTCATCTTCTCAAAGTCTATGCTCTTATACGCTGTGTTCTTCACCACATGCCCACAGGTGCACACACACATGCACGCACGCTCCCAGACCCTGCTGTTCACTCTGCTGTCCGCTCAGTTGAGACCTAAGACTCAGGACTCCTCTGGGTCTGGGCCCAGCTCCACAATGGTTCAGAGAACAGGAGATTTTCAACTTAGTACCTGCTGAAGGGGCCCAGGCCCGACAAGCTAGGAAACCGTCAGAACTGGGCCAAGTGAAGTACCCCAGCCCCTCTGCACTTGATCTCTCCTCTCCACACCCTCCCCGCCTCCACCGCAGAAGCACCAGAGGACAAAGCCTACGGGCTTGGCTTTGCTGCTGGGCATCTCCTGCTCCTGGCACGGGGTGCAGGCTCTATGGCTGGACTGCTAGCGTCATGGGGACGTGCGTGTGATGAGCTCGATTCAGAAACTGCCACGCCAGCCTCCACCCAGCTTTTGGAGGACAACGGACCACGATTTCAATCAACGACTGAGAACGTATCCTTTGGCCACATTTTAACAGTCTCCAGTTTCAAGGCGACCAAACCTCTCCAAATCCCACAGACAGCAGAGAGCCCGGGCTCCCCACTCGCCCTGCGGCAGGCACAGCCCATCTGCAGGGGCACATTGAAGATGAAGATGGTTGTGAGACAGGGAGCTGCCCGCCAGAACACTGTGGACCTCCGTAGAGAAGTTTGGGGGGGGGCGTTCAGGGTACTGCTGCTGCCACCACCTCAGACTGACCTTGGGGGCGTTTGGATCTAGGAAGCTGCCTCAACGTGGCCATGCACTGATGGCTTCAGCCCCTCTGCCCCCACTAACACCCTCACCCCACCACCCGCCAAGCAAGGCCTCCAGCCGAGCCGAGCCGTGACTACCCTCAAAGCCACCGCTGAGGACTAGGAACAGATAAAACAGGGTCATTTATCTCTGGCAAGACCCACAAGGGGAAACTCCCACCATCCCCACAGCCCTGCCTCGTGCTGACCCATCCCGTGTGCATCTCATCAAGCCAAATCTCTTCCATCCAAAGCACGCGGAGAAAGCATAAAAATTAAAAGGGTGACTCTTCCGCTTCTTGCCATTTTGGCATTTCAGAGAAAGCTTGTTGTCTAGTCACCAGTTAATAATTCGCCTGTGTTTGTCCTGACGACTCCATTTGTCTTCTCTCTTCTTAAAAGATTACATTTAAACAGTGGCCAGGTCTTCTCTGCAGGTGATGCCGTAGGGCGTGACGTTGGATCAGATAGGAGGACAGAACCCTTTCTCGGTCTTGATCAACCGGCCGTCAGCCCTGCTCACCTGCATTCACCTCTCTCTACCTGGCAGCAGCCCCACTGTCAGCTGATCTCACCTGAGCATTCACCTCTCTCTACCTGGCAGCAGCCCCACTGTCAGCTGATCTCACCTGAGCATTCATTGTGGCTTGGCCCGTGTGCACGGGCCCGTTTTCCCACATCAACCCAATTCCAGGCTGTAATATAGGAAAGGGTGGAGGAGAGGCCGAAGGGACCCCGAGAGTTGAAGTCACGCGTTTGTGTCGTTGTTTGTTCCAGAGAATGATGCACGGCAGTTATTAGGGCTGAGGGCCCTGATGCCGGACTGTTCACATGCGATCTCAGCTCCGACGTCGGGCAGGCACATGACCTGGATCGTGCTCCCCAGGCATCGCCAGGGTTCGCTCCATTCTGCTCAGGCATCTTCTTGTCCGAAAGCTTTCTCTGTTCGCTCTTATTGCAATTGCAACATCGCTCGGCCCCTTCACCATGACCTCTATGCTCCCACCCCGCCGCATTCCTCTCCATGGCATTTATCACCAACTGAAATAGGCCATGTTTCTTCACTGGACGTTCCTTCCCACTTGGGTGCAAGTCCCCTGAGAGGAGAGCCTGGGACCTGTTTCGTGATGTCCCTCCCGTGCCTGCTGCAGAGAGTACAATATGCCTCAGCACTCGTGAGCCCGTGAGTGAAGGACCTCCAGGGAGACACCCAGCCACTCGACACCTCTGTTTTCTTATACGTAAAATGGGAGAGTAAGAAACGTGCATCATAAGGGTGGGCGAGATTGGGTGAGCACCTGGCAGTAGCAAACACTCAACAAACTTTAATAATTATTCTTTAAGTATCTATTGAACGCCTGCCATGAAAGACATGCTGAAGCAGGAATTGTGAACATCTGCTTTGAAACGGAACTGCTCTGGGTTCAAGTCCTGGCTCCACCTCTCTGGATGAAATTCTTAAACTCTGTGGGCTTCAGTTGCTCCTCCATAAATGGAAATAGCGATTACACCACACAGGGTCGTGGCAGGTATTAAATGAGATACTGTATGTGAAGCCCTTACAAGCACTTGGCACTTAGTAAGCACTCCATTAATATCAGCTGTCAGTACACATGAACAACGGACGAGATGGACCTCTACTGTAGAGGTAGAAAGGGACCCATTCTGGAACACTGAGGAACACGCAGGTGCTATGGGACAGAGAGGGCTCTAACCCAGAGGGTGAGTTCCGAGAAGACTTCCCGACGAGGTTTTGTGAGAGTGGGGTAGGCTGGGTGGAAGTGGGGAGCGGGAAGCATGTGCAAAGGAAGCAGGAGAAAGTCAAGCCCCACTGGGACCATCTGACCCAAAGGAGAGACGAAGTTGGGGAGCAGCAAGAGATAAGCCTGGAGGACTGGGTGGAGGTCCACGTGCGAAAGGCCTGACTAACGTGGCAGCCTCTGCACGGGAGACCACGGGGTACCACTGCGGGATGTCACACCAGGGAGTGACAAGACCCACTGGCACTGAGACAGGCCACCCTGGGCAGTGGTGTGGTACACAGGACACCATTCCCTCCATGGACAGCATACTTATTTTGTCATTCAGTAGTTATAGCATCATGTCCCTACAGCAGGGAAGGTGAGTATAGTGCAGTACAGTATGGTGGCTGCTCCATAATACTTACTGAGCACCTACTATATGCCCAGCACTGTGCTAGGTGCTGGGGGATACAGGTAGGAACACAAATCCCTGCCCTCTAGTCGGGAAAGTCAGCCAGTGAGCAAAATTAAGAAATATATAATGTGTTCCATGGTGATGAATATGACAGCAAAAAATAAAACTAGCACATGGAGTGTTGAGTAGGATGAGCCTGTGCAATTCCAGCTCAGGCAGTCAGAGAAGGCCTCGCTGAGAAGGTGACTTTGAGCAAGATGGAGATGAGGGCGTGAGCCCCTGGACATCCAAGGGAAGAGCACTGAGGACAAAGGGAGCAAGTGCCCCAAGGCGGGATGTGCCCGTGAGTTTCAGAAGGAGCCAGGAGGCCAGGGTGGCTGGAGCGGACTGAGCAAGTGGATGTGGGGGGCAGGGAGGGGTGATCTGGTACCACCTTTTATTTATTTATCTATTTATTTATGTATTTATTTATTTATTTTTTGCGGTACGCGAGCCTCTCACTGTTGTGGCCTCTCCTGTTGCGGCGGACTCTCAACCACTGCGCCACCAGGGAAGCCCCACCTTTGATTTTTTAATCATATACACTTTGCAGCAACATGAGTGTCTCAGACTTACAGCGTGATTCCTAATTTACCTCGGCCTTGAGTTCACGCCTTGCTTTCTGCTCTTCATAAGCTCTACTCTCTTTGCTTTTACCTGTGTCCCTTCTAGTCTGTTCTCCACACACTAGCCAGAGGGATCTTCTTAAAAAGTAGAGCTTGTTAAAAAGTCCTAAGTCTTTGCTTTACTCTTTGAATAACACCCCCACGTCCTCACCCTGTGCCTACGTGGCCTGCCGGCAGCCTGGTGCCCCTACCGCCACGCCTGGGCACCCCACAGGCCTGCCTGGTCGCCACCCTTGGCTTTGCACGTGATGCTCCTTCCCTCTGGAACACCCTCCCACCTCCTGACATCAGCGTGAGTGTCTCTCTTCCAGGAGGCTCGCCCTGGCCACCCCATCTACAGCAGGTGCTTTCCTCCACCTCGTTCTCTATCTAAGGCCTCCTTCCTTCATAGCACTTAACGCAATGGCGATTTGTGTTTTCTTGCCCAATAGTCCTTCACCTCCAGGTGAGCAGCGACCAGGTCTGTCTTGTTCACTTTCTATCCCCAGCTCAGAGCCCAGAACCTGGCACACAGTAGGGCCCCACTGTTGAATACAAACGCTCCTTAAACCTACTAATTATTCCCAAAGGGCCCAGCACGCTGTCTCCTACCACAAAGGTGTTCAATTAATAGTTGCCCATTTGGTGTGATTTGAGGTCAGAATGTGGCCTCCAGCTTCCTTCCTACAGCTGTAAATCACTGTGTTGCAGATGCTGTTTCCAGTTGCTTGAAAACAAGTGGCATCAAAAGTCAAGACTGTCACAGTCATAGTCGAACAAGTAAGTGTAAGAGATGCCATTTGTCATTGCTAATTTCTTAAAACCATTCATGAGACAAAGTAATCTACTTTAATAAGCTTTGAGACTCAGTGTTTGAGTGAGTCCCGTTATTTCCCGAAGAACATAGCAGAGAAATTGATGATTACCATTTTAAGTGTTATCAAAATCCAATTTCTTTCTTTTGACTTGGAAATGGTATTAGGAGAAATAAAGTAATGTTCTAACCATGTTAAATTTCTGAATAAGGGTTTGTTTCTCCTGGTCTACTGTGAATCCTTCTCACTGAAGTACTCAAGGATGATACTAAAGAAACCCCATGAGTTGGCAATTCTGTTAGCTTTCCCAGAACTAAGATCTACCCAGGACAGGGTCGAGCCTGCTGGGCTTGGTTCTAACCATTTAACATGTATTAAATCATAATCCTCTAACCTGTGCTATGAGGTAGGTACTCTTATGTTGACTTAAAAAAATGCACAACATGGAAGTTGCAAGTTAAGTTTTTGGGGGGGCAAAATGAGGACTGCAGCCCGGGAGACAGCGGTTCAGATAACTCTGAGAAACTGTTCCAAGGAGGCGAGGGGAGAAGCCAGGAGATACAGGAGTTTTGCAGCAAAGAGCAGGTAATCGGAACGTCAGAAGATTATTGATTTTTGGTTTTTGTTTTTCTAACATCTTCATTGGAGTATAATTGCTTTACAATGGTGTGTTAGTTTCTGCTTTATTACTGGGCATATCCCCTGAGAAAACCATAATTCAAAAAGAGTCATGTACCACAATGTTTATTGCAGCTCCATTTACAATAGCCAGGACGTGGAAGCAACCAAGTGTCCATCGACAGACGAGTGGATAAAGATGTGGCACATATATACAATGGAATATTACTCAGCCATAAAAAGAAACGAAATTGAGTTATTTGTAGTGAGGTGGATGGACCTAGAGTCTGTCATAAAGATTATTGTTAATTAAAGACAACCAAATGTCTCAAGTTAAGGAATTCAGCACTTTTTTAGGTATGGGAAGATGCAAGAGTCTGGGCTCAGTGAAATCATTCCTTTGATATGCACCTCAGCTATCTGGGGCCAGTATCCTGTATTTTCACATCCTGAGTTACCTCAGGGCTCACCGCAGGGAGTGGCTGAAGTCTGGTGGCTGCTAGATGGCAGGGATCCTTTTCAGCCCTGAGTCGCCTCAGGGCTCACCGGCTCACGTTGGAAGGTTGCAATGATTGATGACTGTGACATCTTTTGTTTATTGATATGGCAGGAAATATTCCATTTGTAAATATTCCATTTATCACTTACTAACCCACTTTAGAGAGAAGATAACTAGAGAGATTTGGTTACAGAGCTAGAAGAGGTGAATTCAGGACCCAAACCCAGCCAGTCAGGCTCCAGAGCCAGTCTTAACTATGATACAGTGGAAAAAGAGAAATACCAGTTTTTCATGCAAAACATAATTGTAGGATTAGTCCAGCCAGACAGTTGTAGCTATGGGATCTCAGCACAACCATACTGCTTTTCAGAAAGAAGAATGAAAACATCATTCGACTGTCATTTCATTAATTCCATAGAATTAGTTGGTAGTTCCACAGAGCAGGGAAAGTTCGTGAGCCAGTGTTGCTGGTCGATGTAAATCGGATGTCCCTGTGTGTGTTTTGTAATTACCTTAGTAGAAGAGGACATTTCACAGCTACGTATGGTTCCAAGTAGGACATTTCACAGCTAGGTATGGTTCCAAGTAGAGAAGGACATTTCACAGCTAGATATGGTTCCAAGTAGAAGAGGACATTTCACAGCTAGGTATGGTTCCAAGTAGAAGAGGACATTTCACAGCTACGTATGGTTCCAAGTAGAAGAGGACATTTCACAGCTAGGTATGGTTCCAAGTAGAGCGCTTGGTCATCACTTTGGGAAATAACTCCATGAAGGAGCACTTCTCATGGGTTCATGAGAAGTTGTACAACTCTTCAATTTTTCTGTTTTAATTTTCAGCTAACTTTTTTCCTTCCCTAAAGGCCTCCAGAGCTCTCACCTATGGGAATTTGTGCGAGACCTGCTTCTATCTCCTGAGGAAAACTGTGGCATTCTGGAATGGGAAGATAGGGATCAAGGTATTTTTCGGGTGGTTAAATCAGAAGCCCTGGCAAAGATGTGGGGACAAAGGAAGAGAAATGACAGAATGACGTATGAAAAGTTGAGCAGAGCTCTGAGGTAAGTGAACAGCATGAAATGCCGTGAGCCTTCAGGCAGAGTTATATCAAAAGTGTCATGAGACAACACTCCGGCTCTTAGGTACAGGTGGGATTAGGGTTTGTAAACTGACACGCCGTCCTTTCCACTCTTGGCGGTGTTCCCCGGGGATCACTCTGAAGCCAGGCTATCAGACACACACACACACACACACACACACACACACGTTTTGAACCAGATGTGGTGAGGTTCGCTCTTCAAGATGACTGGGAAAAGTTTAAGTGTAAGTTGATAAGAGGGTGTGAAAATACCAGGGTAACCAAAGACCAGCCTATCACCTGCGAGGAAAGAGGAGCGTGTTTATGCGCTGTTGTTTTCCCAGGGTATGAACCCTCCTCACGTTCCTCTTCTGCTGTCTTTCACAGGTACTACTATAAAACAGGAATTCTGGAACGGGTCGACCGAAGATTAGTATACAAATTTGGAAAAAACGCACACGGGTGGAAGGAAGACAAGCTATGATCTGCTCCATCATCAAACTCATTTTATGGATTTCTGTCTTTTAAAACAATAGATTGCAATAGACATTGAAAGTTCACTTTTTTAAAAGCCTGCAAACGTGCTGATAAAATTTCTCCACATCTCAGCTTACATTTGGATTCAGAGTTGTTGTTGTCTACTTGGGGGTGATGACAGCAACCCTTAAGAAATTCCTTTTTTTTTTTTTTTACCCGAGGTGAGGAGGGGATGATCTTTTGTGGTACCCTGATCAAACATCACTTCCCTAATGAAGAGTTGCAGAACCACAATGCCCTGTGCCATTGGTGCAGCTCAGAGAAAAAGGATCCAATTCTTCCATTAGAGGCTCATTCAGTGCTCCCATTCCAAAGGCTCATAAGTTTTCACATAGTTAACTGTGGCAGCTCACAAAGCAAAAAAAAAACTGATTAGTTTGTAGTTAATATAGTAGGACGGGGTGAGATGTGGGTAAGACAAACATACTGTAGATTTTAAATTGTTAAAGTCAAATTCCATAGAAAAGTTTCTTAATTAGTAAAGGAGCTAAGCCATCAAGCTGGTACATAATTGGATTTAGCATAGGTTAATAGCGAGTTTCTTAACCAGAACATCTTTTTAGCCACTCAGCAAAACTCCCATGGCCATCCTTCTGGAGTAACACAAAATTAGGCACATTCTTAATTCTTGCTGAGTGTATTCCCCCTCTCCTCCTAGGTGGGAGGCATCAGATGTGCAGAGAGTCGACAGACGCTTACATCAATTTCCAAATCGCCTCTGTTTCTATGATTCAAGCTCTCAACACGATAAAATTGTAATTCATTGATTCTGTCTGCGGGCGTTACACCTTTATAGAACTGGGAATGTCTTGATGGCTCTGTAATGGCCAATTAAATTATGAGCCTCTCGTTTTGTCTTCCCACCTGATGAGTACGCAAGCTCTAAAATGCATATTTCCTTGACAAAATTAGCGACGGTGGATTTACACCAGTGAATGTTCACAAGTTAAAGTATGCACTGACATTTTCTCATCAGTCACTGGTAGGTGAGCCATTAGTGACCTCCAGCTGGGTGGACTGCCCCTAGAACTCCTTCGCCAGAGCAGAAAGCCTCATGTGATGAGGCACTGAACGACAATACAGGCTGAGGGCCTCCATCTTAGAGTTTCACGTCAAAAGTAACTTGTTTTTAAAAAATGTGAATGACTGTAAAATAGTCTATTTTTTAGATTCATGTGTTTTCCAGGTGGATACAGTTTGTAAACAATGTGAATAAAATATTTAACATGTTACACTGTCTCCATATTGTTCAATTTAGCAAGGCCGACTCAGCAAACATTGACAGCCTATAAAACCTTTGATGACCCTTCCATTTCCTAGCATTTAGGAGATGGAGATTCCCAGAGAGCCCCAAAAGATGCAAGAAATAGATGAAGTGATCCTCTCCACCACCTTTCCATCCTAAGACAGAGGTCTCCTCACAAGATGGAAGGCATGGTCCAGTGGGTCCTACAGCTATGTTTTTGTTTGGTGTGCACACACACACACACACATTTTTTTTTTTTTGCTTGTGTTTTGAGGTTTTGTTTTGTTCCTTATTTTGAATTAGTTGCCTTATTTAAAAATCAGGAGATTTACAGACAAATCCAGATTACCAATTTCTTTTTGAAAATCAGATCTGGTACTACCAGTTTCTCAGTGTCTGCCGCAGTAATTTCCTGGACCTGAGTGGAAGAGCATTTGGTCACAACTTCATGCTGCCTCAGACGCTGAACTTTGTTCTTGCACTGTTGTGGTTGGTTTGAAGGTTTTCTTCGTTTTTTTCTTTTTAATACAATTTTTAAAGGTTACACTCCATTTACAGTTATTACAAACTATTGGCTATATTCCCCATACTGTACAATACATCCCTGTGGCCTATTTTACACCCAATAGTGTGTGCCTCCCCTCCCCCACCCCTATTTTGCCCCTCCCCCACCAGCAACCACTAGTTTGTTCTCCATATCTCTGAGTCTGCTTCTTTTTAGTTATATTCACTACTTGGTTGTATTACTTAGATTCCACATATAAGGATATCATACAGTATTTGTCATTCTCTGACTTACTTCACTAAGGATAATGACCTCCAAGTCCATCCATGTGGCTGCTAATGGCAAAATTTCATTCTCTTTTATGGCTGAGTAGTATTCTATTGTATATATGTACCATATCTTCTTTATCCATTCGTCTATAAGTGGACACTTAGGTTGCTTCCATATCTTGGCAATTGTAAATAATGCTGCTTTGAACATTGCGGTGCATGTATCTTTTTTTTTTTAACATCTTTATTGGAGTATAATTGCTTTACAATGTTGTGTTAGTTTCTGCTATATAACAAAGTGAACCAACTATATACATACATATATCCCCATATACCCTCCCTCTTGCATCTCCCTCCCACCCTCCTTATCCCATCCCTCTGGCTGGTCACAAAGCACCAAGCTGATCTCCCTGTGCTATACAGCTGCTTCTCACTAGCTCTCTATTTCACATTTGGTAGTGTATATATGTCCATGCCACTCTCTCACTTTGTCCCAGCTTACCCTTCCCCCTACCCATGTCCTCAAGTGCATTCTCTACATCTGCATCTTTATTCTTGTCCTGCCCCTAGGTTCCTCAGAACCATTTTTTTTTAGATTCCATATATATGTGTTAGCATACAGTATTTGTTCTCTTTCTGACTTACTTCACTCAGTATGAGAGAATCTAGGTCCATCCACCTCACTACAAGTAACTCAGTTTTGTTTCTTTTTATATATCAATTTACGTTCCCACCAACAGTGCAAGAGGGTTCCTTTTTCTCCACACCCTCTCCAGCATTCATTGATTGTAGATTTTTTGATGATGGCCATTCTGACTGGTGTGAAGTGATACGTCATTGTAGTTTTGAATTGCATTTCTCTAATGATTAGTGATGTTGAGCATCCTTTCATGTGTTGTTGGCAATCTGTATATCTTCTTTGTAGAAATGTCTGTTTAAGTCTTCTGCTCATTTTTGGATCGGGTTGTTTATTTTTTTGATATTGAGCTGCATGTGCTGCTTGTATAATTTGGAGATTAATCCTTTGTCAGTTGCTTAGTTTGCAAATATTTTGTCCCATGCTGAGGGTTGTCTTTTCATCTTGTTTATGGTTTCCTTTGCTGTGCAAGAGCTTTTAAGTTTCATTAGGTGCCGTTTGTTTATTTTTGTTTTTATTTCCATTTCTCTAAGAGGTGGGTCAAAAAGGATCTTGCTGTGATTTATGTCATAGAGTGTCTGCCTATGTTTTCCTCTAAGAGTTTTATACTGTCTGGCCTTACATTTAGGTCTTTAATCCATTTTTAGTTTATTTTTGTGTATGGTGTTAGGGAGTGTTCTAATTTCATTCTTTT
>NC_041229.1:86523903-86524512 GCF_002837175.3 Physeter macrocephalus | reverse complement strand
CATCTTTAGGATTCTCTATGTATAGTATCATGTCATCTGCAAACAGTGACAATTTTATTTCTTCTTTTCCGATTTGGATTCCTCTTATTTCTTTTCCTTCTCTGATTGCTGTGGCTAGAACTTCCAAACCTATGTTGAGTAATAGTGGTGAGAGTGGGCAACCTTGTCCTGTTCCTGATCTTAGAGGAAATGGTTTCAGTTTTTCACCATTGAGAATGATGTTGGCTGTGGGTTTGTCATATATGGCCTTTATTATGTTGAGGTAGGTTCCCTCTATACCTACTTTCTGCAGAATTTTTACCATAAATGAGTGTTGAATTTTATCGAAAGCTTTTTCTGCATTTATTGAGATTATCATATCGTTTTTATCCTTCAGTTTGTTAATATGGTGTATCACATTGATTGGTTTGCATATATTGAGGAATCCTTGCATTCCTGGGATAAACCCCACTTGATCATGGTGTTTGATCCTTTTAATGCACTGTTGGATTCTGTTTGCTAGTATTTTGTTGACGATTTTTGCATCTATGTTCATCAGTAATATTGGCCTGTAGTTTTCTTTTTTTGTGACATCTTCATCTGGTTTTGGTATCAGGGTGATGGTGGCCG
>NC_041229.1:86522605-86523865 GCF_002837175.3 Physeter macrocephalus | reverse complement strand
TATTTGAGATGTTTCTTGTTTCTTGAGGTAGAATTGTATTGCTATAAACTTCCCTCTTAGAAGTGCTTTTGCTGCATCCCATAGGTATTGTGTCATCGTGTTTTCATTGTCATTCCTTTCTAGGTATTTTTTGATTTCACCTTTAATTTCTTCAGTGATGTCTTTGTTATTCAGTAGCATACAGTTTTGCCTCCATGTGTTTGTATTTTTTACAGTTTTTTTCCTGTAATTGATATCTAGTCTCATAGCATTGTGGTCAGAAAAGATACTTGATATGATTTCAATTTTCCTAAATTTACCAAGGCTCGATTTGTGACCCAAGATATAGTCTATCCTTGAGAATGTTCCATGAGCACTTGAAAGTGTATTCTGATGTTTTTGGACAGAATGTCCTATATTTATCAATTAAGTCCATCTTGTTTAATGTGTCATTTAAAGCTTGTGTTTCCTTGTTTATTTTCATTTTGGATAATCGGTCCATTGGTGAAAGCGGGGTGTTAAAGTCCCCTAATATGATTGTGTTACTGTCGATTGCCCCTTTTATGGCTGTTAGCATTTGCCTTATGTATTAAGGTGCTCCTATGTTGGGTGCATAAATATTTTCAGTTGTTATATCTTCTTCTTGGATTGCTCCCTTGATCATTATGTAGTGCCCTTCTTTGTCTCTTGTAATAGTCTTTATTTTAAAGTCTATTTTGAATGATATGAGAATTGCTACTCCAGCTTTCTTTTTTGTTTTTAACATCTTTATTGGAGTATAATTGTTTTACAATGGTGTGTTAGTTTCTGCTTTATAACAAAGTGAATCACCCAAGTCTCTTCCCTCTTGCATCTCCCTCCCTCTCACCCTCCCTATCCCATGCCTCTAGGTGGTCACAACTGCAACTTTCTTTTGATTTCCATTTGCATGGAATATCTTTTTCCATCCCCTCACTTTCAGTCTGTATGTGTCCCTAGGTCTGAAGTGGGTCTCTTGTAGACAGCATATTTAATTTCTCTGTCAAATCTGAATGAGACCCTTGCTGGGTAGAGTAATCTTGGTTGTAGGTTTTTCCCTTTCATCACTTTAAATATGTCCTGCCACTCCTTTCTGGCTTGTAGAGTTTCTGCTGAAAGATCAGCTGTTAACCTTATGGAAGTTCCCTTGTATGTTATTTGTTCTTTTACCCTTGCTGCTTTTAATATTTTTTCTTTGAATTTAATTTTTGATAGTTTGATTAATATGTGTCTTGGCATGTTTCTCCTTAGATTTATCCTGTA
>NC_041229.1:86520229-86521811 GCF_002837175.3 Physeter macrocephalus | reverse complement strand
TGGAGGGGACTGGTGCCTGTGTTCTGGTGGATGAGGCTGGATGTTGTCTTTCTGGTGGGCAGGACCACGTCCAGTGGTGTGTTTTTGGCTGCCTGTGACCTTATTATGATTTTAGGCAACCTCCCTGCTAATGGGTGGGGTTGTGCTCCTGTCTTGCTAGTTGTTTGGCATAGGGTGTCCAGCACTGTAGCTTGCTGGTCGTTGAGTGGAGCTGGGTCTTAGTGTTGAGCTGGAAATCTCTGGGAGAGCTTTCACTGTTTGATATTATGTGGAGCCAGAAGATCTCTGGTGGGCCAATGTCATGAACTTAGCTCATGACATTGAGCTGTGACATTGACATTGACACCTCAGAGGCACAGGCTTGACACCCTGCCAGAGCACCAAGACCCTGTCAACCACACGGCTCAGAAGAAAAGGGAGAAAAAAAGAAAGAGAGAAAGAAAAAAATAAAATAAAGTTATTACAATAAAATTATTTTAAAAATTATTAAAAATTAAAAAAATTAAAAGTAATAAAAAAAAGAAAAAGAACAAAAAACAGACAGACCCTAGGACAAATGGTAAAAGCAAAGCTATACAGACAAAATCACATGAAGAAGCATAGACACACCCACTCAGAAAAAGAGAAAAAGGAAAAAATATATATATCTATATATATATAAAAAGGTAGATTGCCTATTTCATCTTCATTTATTTGGTCTTGTAGGTTTTTACTTGGCTCCTTTGCCTGTAACATTTTTTTTCTCGTTTCATTCTTTTTTTTTTTTTTGATGGGTGGAGCTGTATTCCTGTCTTACTGGTTGTTTGGCCTGAGGTATCCAGCACTGGAGTTTGCAGGCAGTTGGATAGAGCTGGGTGTTGGTGCTGAGATAAGGACCTTCAGGAGGTCTCACTCCAATTAATATTCCCTGGGGTCTGCAGTTCTCTGTTAGTCGAGTGGTTTGGACTTGGAGCTCCCACCACAGGAACTCAGGTTCGACCTCCAGCCTGGGAACCAAGACCCTGCAATCTGCGTGGCATGGCACAAAAAAAAAATTAAGAAAGAAAGAAAGAAAAAGAGGAGCAGTATAATATCAAAGAATAAAAAACAAAATAAAATTAGAAAGATAAAAAATATATTAGGGAAGGAGGTGTCCGAGCGTCCATTTTGCACTAGCAACTCTGGGCTGCAGTGCCGGGTGCGAGGCTTCTGCACACGGTACTCCATGAGCAACTGAAACTAGACGAAGCACAAAGGAAAAGAAAAAAAAAGATAGCCTCATCCACCAGAGGGCAGACAGCAGAAGCAAGAAGAACTACAGTCCTGCAGCCTGTGGAAAAAAACCACATTCACAGAAAGATAGACAAGATGAAAAGGCACAGGGCTATATACCAGATGAAGGAACAAGATAAAACCCGAGAAAAACAGCTAAATGAAGTGGAGATAGGCAACCTTCCAGAAAAAGAATTCAGAATAATGATAGTGAAGATGATCTAGGACCTCGGAACAACAATGGAGGCAAAGATCAAGAAGATGCAAGAAATGTTTAACAAAGACCTAGAATAATTAAAGAACAAACAAACAGAGGTGAACAATACAATAA
>NC_041229.1:86518757-86519177 GCF_002837175.3 Physeter macrocephalus | reverse complement strand
ATAAAGATCAGGGAGCAACCCAAGAAGATATAACAACTATAAATATATATGCACCCAACATAGGAGCACTTCAATATATAAGGCAACTGCTAACAGCTTTAAAAGAGGAAATTGACAGTAACACAATAATAGTGGGGGGCTTTAACACCTCACTTACAGCAATGGACAGATCATCCAAAATGAAAATAAATAGGGAACAGAAGCTTTAAATGACACAATAGACCAGATAGATTTAACTGATATTTATAGGACATTCCATCCAAAAACAGCAGATTACACTTTCTTCTCTAGTGTGCACGGAACATTCTCCAGGATAGATCACCACTTGGATCACAAATAAAGCCTCAGTAAATTTAAGAAAATTGAAATCACATCAAGCATCTTTTCTGACCACAACGTTATGAGATTAGAAATGAATTA
>NC_041229.1:86517331-86518184 GCF_002837175.3 Physeter macrocephalus | reverse complement strand
AATGGGAGAGGCCACAACAGTGAAAGGCCCACATACCGCAAAAAAAAAAAAAAAAAAAAAAGGAGAAGTTACAACGGACACCGCAGAGATACAAAGCATCCTGAGACTACTACAAGCAACACTATGCCAATAAAATGGACAACCTGGAAGAAATGGACAAATTCTTAGAAAGGTATAACCTTCTAAGACTGAACCAGAAGAAACAGGAAATATGAACAGACCAATCACAAGTAATGAAATTGAAACTGTGATTTAAAATCTTCCAACAAACAAAAGTCCAGGACCAGATGGCTTCACAGGTGAATTCAAACATTTAGAGAAGAGCTAACCCCCCTGCTTCTCAAACTCTTCCAAAAAATTGCAGAGGAAGGAACACTCCCAAACTCATTCCATGAGGCCACCATCACCATGATACCAAAACAAGACAAAGATACTACAAAAAAAGAAAATTACAGACCAATATAACTGATGAATATGGATGCAAAAATCTTCAACAAAATACTAGCAAACAGAATCCAACAACACATTAAAAGGATCATACACCATAATCGAGTGGGATTTATCCCAGGGATGCAAGGATTCTTCAATATACGCAAATCAATCACTGTGATATACCATATTAACAAATTGAAGAATAAAACCCATATGATCAACTCAATAGATGCAGAAAAAGATTGTGACAAAATTGAACACCGATTTATGATAAAAACTTTACAGAAAGTGGGCATAGAGGGAAACTACCTCAACAAAATAAAGGCCATATACGACAAACCCAGAGCAAACATCATTCTCAATGGTGAAAAACTGAAAGCATTTCCTCTAAGATCAGGAACAAGACAAGGATGTCCACTCT
>NC_041229.1:86516540-86516843 GCF_002837175.3 Physeter macrocephalus | reverse complement strand
ATGAAATTAGAACACTCCCTAACACCATAAACAAAAATAAACTCAAAATGGATTAGAGACCTAAATGTAAGACCGGACACTATAAAACTCTTAGAGGAAAACATAGGAAGAACACTCTTTGACGTAAATCATGGCAAGATCTTTTTTGATCCACCTCCTAGAGTTATGGAAATAAAAACAAATATAAACAAATGGGACCTAATGAAAATTCAAAGCTTTTGCACAGCAAAGGAAACCATAAACAAGACGAAAAGACAGCCCTCAGAATGGGAGAAAATATTTGCAAACAAATCAACAGACAAA
>NC_041229.1:86515280-86516248 GCF_002837175.3 Physeter macrocephalus | reverse complement strand
CTCCAAAATATATAAACAGCTCATGCAGCTCAATATTAAAAAAACAAACAACCCAATCCAAAAATGGGCAGAAGACCTAAATAGACATTTCTCCAAAGAAGACATACAGATGGCCAAGAATCACATGAAAAGCTGCTCAACATCACTAATTATTAGAGAAATGCAAATCAAAACCACAATGAGGTATCACCTCACACCAGTTAGAATGGGCATCACCAGAAAGTCTACAAACAACAAACGCTGGAGAGGGTGTGGAGAAAAGGGAACCCTCTTGCACTGTTGGTGGGAATGTAAATTGATACAGCGACTATGGAGAACTGTATGGAGGTTCCTTAAAAAACTAAAAATAGAATTAACATATGATGCAGCAATCCCACTACGGAGCATATACCCAGAGAAAACCATAATTCAAAAAGACACATGCGGGGCTTCCCTGGTGGCACAGTGGTTGAGAGTCTGCCTGCTAATGCAGGGGACACAGGTTCGAGCCCTGGTCTGGGAGGATCCCACGTGCCGCCAAGCAACTAGGCCCATGAGTCACATCTACTGAGCCTGTGCGTCTGGAGCCTGTGCTCCGCAACAAGAGAGGCCATGATAGTGAGAGGCCCGCGCACCGCGATGAGGAGTGGCCCCCGCTTACCACAACTGGAGAAGGCCCTCACGCAGAAATGAAGACCCAACACAGCAAAACTAAATTAATTAACTAATAAACTCCTACCCCCAACATAAAAAAAAAAGACACATGCACCCCAATGTTCATTGCAGCACTATTTACAATAGCCAGGTCATGGAAGCAACCTAAATGCCCTTCAACAGACGAATGGATAAAGAAGATGTGGTACATATATACAATGGAATATTACTCAGCCATAAAAAGGAACAAAATTGAGTCATTTGTTGAGATGTGGATGGATCTAGAGACTGTCATACAGAGTGAAGTAAGTCAGAAAGAGAAAAACAAATATCAT
>NC_041229.1:86495829-86514892 GCF_002837175.3 Physeter macrocephalus | reverse complement strand
GCGGGGGGGGGGTGACGTTTGAGCATGGGGCGGGGCCGAGGCTCAGGACCCACGCTGCAGAAAAAGGCCTTGGGGGCGGGGCCACGTTTTAGCAGGGGGCGGGGCCTCTGCTTAAGACCTGTGCAGAAGGGGAGAGGCAGCATGTGGAAAGGAGGGCCTCTGGAGTGTGGAGTTTGGAGGTAGGGCCCTGAGTGAGAGGGTGTGGGTGGGGTTTAGGCCCATTGTGTTGGAGGGGGTCTCAGAGGGGGTCTCCGAGGGTAGAGGTTGGGCCCTGGGTGGGGGTGTGGGGAGGGGCTTGGGCTCTGCACGGCAGCAGGGAGGCTCCGAGGGCAGAGGATTAGGCCTGGGAGCCCAACCGGCTCCCTGGTGCCTAAGTGGACAGGGAAAGCCCTGGTCCTGTTCTCTTCTGTTCCTTCGTGCCCCTCCCCCACCATCTCCCCCAGGGTCTCCCCCGTCCCCGCTGGGCCCCTAACCATGGGTGGGTCCCGCTGGGTGTAGGAACTCCTCCCCTCCGCCAGCCGCCCCTCAGGGGTGCATGTCCTGGAGGTCTGGCCTTTACTTTTGTTCCCCCTTCCCTCCTCCCAACTCCCTCAGGACTGCGTGGCTGGAGGGGCCTCGGTGGGCAGAGGATCAGGCCCAGGATCTCAGCAGGTTCCTGGGGGTCCAAGTGGGCAGGGGAAACCTGGCCACGCTTCCTTTTGATCCTCTGTCCTCCCAATGGTCCCCAATTTCCCGCTTCCGGCGTGGGATCCCTTCCCCTCCCTCAGCCACCCCTCAGGGGCGCCAGTCCCATCCTGCCACCACTTCTCCTCTCCCTGCACTCCCCCCACGCCCCACGTCCTACGTGGTCATGGGAGTTCCTCCCGTCCCCTTAGGTGTCCGTGGTCCCCCACCGGTGCCTGGTAGGTGCCCTGCTTGTGAGGAGACACGAATTCCGCGTCATCCTAGTCCACCATCTTGACTCCGCCCTCCACATGTATCTTTTTGAATTAGTGTTTTTGTTTTTTTCAGATCTATAGGTAGGAGTGGAATTGCTGGGTCACATGGTAGTTGTATTTTTCGTTTTTTGGGGAAACTTCCATACTGTTTTCCACGGTGGCTGCACCAATACTTTCTGTTTGGGGTTTTTTGTTTTTGTTTTTCATACATCCAGAATGCTTCTACATTTTGAAATTGGGACCCTTGTCCTGGCCAGGTGAAGAGGAAAGTACCATGTTGATGGACTGGATCAAAGCTCACAGCCCAGCTGAAAGAAGAGACTGTCCAGGAAACTGGAAATTAGCTAACAGGAGGGGAGCTAGGAGCTTTCAGGCAACGAGCTTGGCAGTGAAGAACCAGAACCGAGAAGTTCCGGGGGATGTCAGGGACTGAGGTGGGGGCAGGGCAGGCAGCGGTGGACGGTAATGAGGAGTCACTCACTACCTAAGAGAAGCTGCCCCCCACCCAGAGAGGGGCATCAGGCGATTCAGAGAACCAAAAAATTAATCCCTCCTCTACTCAAGAAGTTTTCATTTTATAAAACCATTAAACTAGCATCGTCTATGAGTTTCCAGGGCTGCCCAAGTCACCAAATTTGGTGGCTTAAAACAATGGAAATTGATTCTCTCACAATTCTGGAGGCTGAGTCCAAAATCAAGGTATTCCAGGGCCATGCCCCCTCCATAGGCTCTAGGGAAGAATCCTTCCTTGCTTCTTCTAGCTTCTGGAGGCTCCAGGTGTTCCTTAGCTTGTGGCTGTAAAATTCCAATCTCTGCCTCAATCTTCATATGAGCTGCCCCTCCTCCTCCCCTTTGGTCTCTTAGAAGCACACTGATCTTTGATCATCCCAGATGATCTCATCTGGAGACACTTGCAAAAAACTTTTTTCCAAATAGTCACCTTCACAGCTTCCTGAGGTTAGGACATGGACATATTCTTTTAGGGACCATCATTCAACCCACTATACTCTTTAAAATGTGAGTTTTACTTAAACATATAGTTTCATAATGCAATTCATTCAAGAGCAGAAAATACAAGGACAATTTAAAATACCATACTTTAAGCAAACAATAACAAAGCAAAACAACAAAAATAAAAACGACAATGCAAAATTCACTTAACAGTCAAATGAGAGAATAAGTATTTCCTTTGCAAAGAGTGTCATAGTCGAACTTTCCACATGTGATTGATTAAAATTTTCAAAAACTCAAAAGTATACGTAACTTTTTGAGTTAACCTCTGCTAACCTTTCACATCTTTAAAACTCTGATAAGGATTTTAAAGCCTTCAATTTGTCTTATCAGATCATTGGAAATAGAATTTGGCCCTTTGCCTTTATCCTGAACTAAGAGGCAAGACATGGCCAAGCAGTTTGCCCATTGTTTTTCTTTCGGAATAGCAAGTGCTAAGAAATTCTTAAAACTCATTTCTGTAGCAGAGATTACAAATTAGAATGATGCCCCTTTATATGGGAAAGGAAAAAATTAATGTTTTTAAACTGAAATTCTGCATTGAATTTGAAAGCAACAAGGTAATCCCTCAGTGTTTCTATAAGCCCAGACCAAGCCCTCATTTTAGAAGAGTAGTAGATTTCAAAACACCAGGAGTCGATTTTTAGAGAGTGGTGTGCCAGAAGACGAGTGAAAACACATTTTTTAAGAAGGTGAGAATGTGAGAAATGAAAAGACATGTCCACACAAAAACATGTACACAAATATTCATAGCAGCATATTCACAATAGCCAAAAATGTAGAAACAACCCAAACGTCTACCAACTGATGAATGGATCAATAAAAAAGCTTATTCATACAATGGAATATTATTTGGCAATAAAAGGAAATGAAGTACTGATCCATGATACAACATGTAAGAATCTTGATAACATTATACTAAGTGAAAGAAGCCAGTCACAAAAGATCACATGTTGTATGATTCCATTTAAATAAAATGTGTAACGTAGGCAAATCTATAGACAGATTCGTGATGGCCAAGGGTTGCAGGGCAAGATTAAGTTGGGGGAATGGTGAGTGCTGCTAATGGGTACAAGGTTTTTTGGTGGGTAACAGAGATGTTCTAAAATTTATTGTGTTGATTGCACAACTCTGCCTATATTAAAAACTACTGAATTATACAATTTAAATGGGTGAATTTTATGGTATGTGAATTCTATCTCAAAAAAAATCTGGTTTTTTTTTTTTTTTAAAAGGTGCCAATGATCAAGTGATTTAAACACTGCTAAGAGGCCAAGCAAGGTGAGTATGAGAATGGACCATTGGGCTGTGTGTGTGTGTGTGTGTGTGTGTGTGTGTGTGTGTGTGTGTGGTGTGGTAAAATATACATAAAATTTACCACTTTTAACCATTTTTAAGTGTACAGTTCAGTGGCAAATACATTCACGCTGTTGTGCAACCATCACCACCATCCATCTCTAGAATTTTTTCATCTTCCCAAACTGAAACTCTGCACCCATTAAATAAGAATTCCTCATTTCTCCCTTCCTCCCACCCCTGGCAACCACCATTCTACTTTCTGTCTTTGTGTATTTGACTATTCTAGGTACCTCATAGAAGTAGAATCATACCATAGTTGTCCTTCTGTGTCAGACTTATTTCACCTAGCGTAATGTCTTCAAGGTTCATCCATGTTGTAGCGTGTGTCGGAATTTCCTTCCTTTTTAAGGCTTAATAATATTCCACTGTCTGGATATACATTTTGTTTATCCATTCATCCATCAATGGACCCTTAAGTTGTTTTCACCTTTTGGCCCTCGTGAATAATGCTACACATTGTACACATATCTCTTCAAGTGTCTGCTTCCACTCCTTTTGGGGATATACCCAGAAGTGGGATTGCTGGATGGAACCATTGGATTTTAGTGGCATGGAAGTCATTGATGACCTTGGCAAGGGCAGTCTGCTTGTAGGTTCAAGAAAGGACAGAAGAGAGTGAAGATAGCAAGTAAAGGCAGTTCTTATAAGATATTGGGGAGAAGAATAAAGGGGGCAAATAACAAGAGAGGCCTATGAGATCAAGAGAGGATTTGGGGAGACTTACAAGAGCAGGTCTGCATTCTAAGAAGAATGATGCAGAATTCCAGAGCAGTCAGAAGGGCATGGACCAGCGCACATATAGGGGGCTAACTTTCAATATGAACAGAACTCATCTGTGTCAACAGGAAGGAAAAAAGAGCACGTGGATGTCAGTGCTGGCAAGATGGAGGACTTTGGTGGAGGAAAAGATAAGGAAGTTATCCTATCCTTGATGAACTAGGAGCAGAGGGAGTGGGAGAGTTTACTGAGGAAGGAAAGACCCATTTCCAGGCAGTGCTGAGGGCCCACTTGAGGTCATGGTCAAATTTTTAAAAGCCCACTTTGTAGGGCTTTGTTTTGCTCCTGCCACAGTCATTTCCAGTGTAAGAAATGAATAAGTGAGAGGCCTTCTTTACCAAGGCTGGGTTCTGGAGTAATGACAAAATCTAAACAGGGGAAGTAAGGACAAGAAGAGGGCGATGACCAAGGGAAGTTGCTAGTAGTGTTGAAGAACTGATGGGAGGGGAGGCCTGTGGGAAGTTAGGTTAGTGTCCAGATATGTTCACACACACACACACACACACACACACACGCACAACTGGCTCTGTGGGTACAGTACACTGCCTCACCCTTTGACTTGAGCTTAACCATGTGACTTGCTTTGGCCAATGAAATATTAGTGGGCATGATATGAACAAAGGCTTGAAAACGCACTTGTGCAATTTGAATTGCAATCCTGATTTCCTGAGAAAGGAAAAACAGGTTTCCTTTTCTTGCATTCTTGCACTTTTGCCGTTATTATGAGCTAGCCATCACCATGGGTCCTGTGTATCTTAATGTCACTTAAAAGTAATATCATTAGATAGTAATTCCCAGGAAGTAAAACCCAAATGGAAAAGTTAACTTCATCAGTATTTATATTTGAAAATTACAAAATAGGTCGCCAGAGTAGAACTGGGGACACTTCCATGCAGATTTTTACATATGGAAACATGTTAGATACATGTAATTTAACTACCAGCTTATTTTTAGACTACAGAATAGAACAAAGCAGAAAATCAGCGCAAAAACAGTTTATAACCAATATTTAAATAAACAACCTCCTTCCCATCATCAAAGTATATTAATTTTTTTTTTAGAAGACGTTGGGGGTAGGAGTTTATTAATTAATTTATTTATTTTTGCTGTGTTGGGTCTTTGTTTCTGTGCGAGGGCTTTCTCTAGTTGTGGCAAGTGGGGGCCACTCTTCATCACGGTGCGCAGGCCTAGGCCTCTCACTATCGTGGCCTCTCTTGTTGCGGAGCACAGGCTCCAGACGCGCAGGCTCAGTAGTTGTGGCTCACGGGCCTAGTTGCTCCGTGGCATGTGGGATCCTCCCAGACCAGGGCTTGAATCCGTGTCCCCTGCATTAACAGGCAGATTCTCAACCACTGTGCCACCAGGGAAGCCCGAAGGTATATTAATTTTTATGACTTTATCTTATATATTTAATAAAGAGATGTAACTATATAGTAAAGTTACTATATTGAAAGTATTCACCATTGGGTACAAATGGATAAATTTATTTTCCATGTCTACAAATATAACAGTTTCCAGGCACATTCAAACACAGGAGGAATTTAAGCAGGAGAGTTTTGACAGGAGAGTAAAGGAGTTTGAGCTAAAAGATTGAGAATTTGTATCTACCAGTGTCTAATGGTTTCCTGACGCCCAAGATCTGATTCCTAAGAGTAAGCACAAACTGGTTTTGAAGATCTGAGATAAAGGGAATAAGAATTTTCAAGGAAAACAAGTCTTCAGTTAGCATTCAGAACTCATCTTTTTTTTTTTTTTTTTTTTTTTTTTTTGCGGTACGCGGGCCTCTCACTGTTGTGGCCTCTCCCATTGCGGAGCACAGGCTCCGGACGCGCAGGCTCAGCGGCCATGGCTCACGGGCCCAGCCGCTCCGCGGCACGTGGGATCCTCCCGGACCGGGGCACGAACCTGCGTCCCCTGCATCGGCAGGCGGACTCTCAACCACCGCGCCACCAGGGAAGCCCCAGAACTCATCTTTAAAGTGTTCCCCTTGATTTTCAAGCATGATAGGCAAATATGAGTTAAAAACAAATGAAAAAACTTGAGGTTCTGAGCCCTATTTTAAAAATTCATAATCATAAAACTACAATGAATTCAGTAAAATTGCAGGATACAAAATTCATGTTCAGAAATCTGTCACATTTCTATGCACTAACAACAAACTGTCAGAAAGAGAAATTAAGGAAACGATTCCATTTACAGTTGTATCAAAAAGAATAAAATACCTAGGAATAAATCTAACTAAGGAGACAAAAAGCCTGTGCTTAGAAAACTATAAGACACTGATGAAAGAAAATGAAGATAACACAAACAGGTGGAATGATATACCATATTCATGGATTGGAAGAATTAATATTGTTAAAATGACCATACTACCCAAGGCAATCTATAGATTCAATGGAATCCCTATCAAAATACCAATGGCATTCTTCACAGAACTAGAACAAATAATTCTAAAATTTGTGTGGAAACATAAAGACCCCAAATAGCTAAAACAATCTTGAAAAAGAACAAAGCTGGAAGCACCATGCTCCCTGATTTCAAACTATACTACACAGCTACAGCAATCAAAACAGTATGTCACAAAAACAGACATATAGATCAATGGAACAGAACAGAAGCCCAGTAATGAACCCACACCTATCCAGGTAGTTAATATACAACAAAGGAGGTAAGAACATACAATGGGGAAAACACAGCCTCTTCAATAAATGGTGTTGGGAAAATTGGACAGCTACATGCAAAAGAATCAAACTGGACTACTCTCTCACACCATGCATAAAAATAAATTCAAAATGGATTAAAGAGTTAAATGTAAGACCTGAAAGCATAAAACTTCTAGAAGAAAACAGGCAGTAAGCTCTTTGATATTGGTTTCGGTAATATTTTTTTGGATCTGTCTTCTCAGGCAAGGGAAACAAAAACAATAATAAATAAAATGAGACTACATCAAACTAAAAAGTTTTTGCACAGCTAAGGAAACTATCAGCAAAACAAAGAAGCCCTACTCAATGGGAGAAGATATTTGCAAATGATCTATCTGATAAGCAGTTAATATCCAAAATATACAAAGAACTTACAAAGCTCAATGTCAGAAAAACAAACAACTTGATTTAAAAATGAGCAGAGGATCTGAATAGACATTTTTCCAAAGAAGACATACAGATGGCAATCAGGCAAATGAAAAAATGCTCAACATCACTAATTATCAGGGAAATTCAAATCCAAACCACAATGAGATACACTTGTCAGCATGGCTAATGTCAAAAAGACAACAAATAACAAGTGTTGGCAAGGATGTGGAGAAAAGGGAAACTTCGTGCAGTTGGTGGGAATGCAAATTGGTGCAGCCACTATGGAAAACAGTATGGAGATTCCTCAAAACTTTTTTAAAAGACTGCCATATGATCCAGCAATTCTGTACTGTACCCAATGCAGCCAAAATAAATAAATAAATTAATTTTTTTTAAAAAAGAAAAAGATCAGATTTGTGGTTACTATCAGGTGGGGGTAGGGGAGAGGGGAACTGGAGAAAAGCAGTCAAAAGGTACAAACTTCTAGTTATAAGATAAATAAGTACTAGAGATGTCATGTACAATAAATATCATTAATGCTACTGTGTGTTATATATGAAAATTGTTAATAGAGTAAATCCTAAGAGTTCTCATCACATGAAAAAAACTTTTTTCTAGTTCTTTAATGTCATACAGTATCTATATGAGATGATGAATGTTAACTAAACTTATTTTTTGTTTTTGGCCGCAACACGCAGCTTGCAGAATCTTAGCTCCCCAACCAGGGATCGAACTTGGGCCCCTGGCAGTGAGAGGACTGGGTCCTGACCACTGGACCACCAGGGCATTCCCATTAACTAAACTTATTGTGATAATCATTTCATGATGTATGTGAGTCAGATTTATATAGTGCTGTATGCCAATTATATATCAATAAAACTGGGAAGAAAAAAGGAAAAAAACTGTCTTAAATTAAAACTCATAATCAGATAAAGAAGTGAGCTAATGAATAAGAGATCTAAGCAATTTTCAAAGCTGGGAAATTTGCTGTTTTCCCAATAGAATAAAGTTCTGGTCCCCTGTATCTCAGAGGCTATGTCTAAAGGCTATTGGTTTAAACAAATAACATACTACCCTTGTGAGGTTGATAGTTTCAATTATAAGGGTAAGTATCTGATAACAGATGACACTCAGATTCAGAGTCTTCAGACATTCCAAGTTATATATGGAGCCTAAAGAAACCAAATACCAGTCTTCTATTTTTATTTACAGATTATTTTATTGTAAAAAGATGAGCAATTACAGATCAGCCTGTTGCAAAATCAATACTATATTAGCATAAATGTAATTCCAAGTTTTAAAAAATCTGATCAATTCCAAGCAGGAATAAACATTAAGCCATGATGGTACTGAAGTTATTTTCAAAAGACACCAAATTGTGCTTCCTATAAGGAACTTAGAAAAATTTAAATTTCTGAGTGGATTATCTTTTCTTCTTATATAATTACAGCCATATTTTTATACAACAGGCCATGAGATGATATGTAAACATATTAATTTCACCAAGATTTTTTCTTATCAAATAAAATCGTATTTCTGCTAGAAACTTTCCTTCTAGTCATTTTAAGTAAATAATCAGCTGTCAAAAGCAAATACACGTTTCTTTTAAATGACTGTTAAGCTCTAACATTCATTTACCCCTAGGAAAATAGCATTAAAAGCCATTATTACGTTATTTGCTATAGAAACCTGGATTATCATTTTACAGACATAAACTTGCATTTGCACGTCTAGCACAGGAGAATCTTCCATCCAGCGATGAGTGGGCATGTGTGTCAACATTATGCTTTGCTTCGTAGGTGGACGGACAACCCTCACAGATTAGCTTTCTCCCTTGCAGCCAAGTGAGACCCGGGATTTACATAGGTGTGAATCGCGCTCTGTTTCAAAAGACCAAGACCAGCAGGTTACTTAACTCACTTGGGCAGCAACTCAGTATTTATCTTAGCTTTAATCTGTGCTCAAATGAAAATAAGCATTCAGAATTTGTTCACCTTAGACTGTCTTATATTGCCCAGAGCTAAGACGAGGAGCATGTGCTTTCCAGGTGAGTTCTTTGTATCTCAAATGAGATTCGGAACAGCTGCTTAAGAAATGGAGTAGCTGGCCCTGAGGAGAATCATCATAAAAGGAAACCCAACTATGCCTATCCATGACACACCCCCTCTGCCACAGCCAGGATGCTCTGGGCTCACCTTAGGTTTCTCAGCGTTGTATTTGTCCAAAAGAGCCTGGACGCGGGCCCCATAGTCAGGATGGACATCGCTGAAGTTCTTAACCTGTAACCAAGTGAAAATAATGTAAACATTAGCCTAGCCCTCACTACACCAGTCCCCAGAGTCCGCCCCACAGGGTCGACTCCAGAGGGGAGGACGGACGCTTCCACGGGAGGCAGAACCACACAGCATTTACCAACACGGAGGAAGGCTTGCGTCCTGGATGTATACTGGCTGCGCAACCTTGCCTCAGTCACTCATCTGAGCTTCAGTACCCACTCCTCATGAGATCAGTGAGATAACTAAATCTACCTCATACGGTTCATATCCACTCCCCAGAAAAATAAGTGGGATGATTAAATCTACCTTGTAGAGTACCGTGAGAAAAACGTGTTATGAGGTGAGCTACATTTACAGCAGGTAAAGAGCTGACCTCGGAGGAACGCAAAAAGTTATGGCGATTTGCATTAAGAAACAGGCCCAGACACTGCCTGAATTTAAAGTGAGATGTACAAACACTGGCCCCTGCTGGGCAACTAAGCATACTTCAAGCAGGAATTCCTGACCGTGGGCTGATCTTGAGGTGGGGCATCAAGAACCCACAGGGGGCCTTGCAGCTTCAGCAGATGTGAGAGGAGAAGGCCAAGGGTTCAAGCCCAGTTCTCTACTTACAAACGGTCTTATTCATTCTTATCAGTGAGATGAGAAAAAACCCACCCCACCTATCTCACAGAGCAACTGTCAAGCTCTCTGCCCCAGACAGCAAGAACTACTAGGGCCCAGGGACTTAAAAGGTTATCTTTCATACACACCCTGGTGAAACACAGTTATAGAACCTTGCCCGCAGATAGAGCACCCAGCCTGCTGGTACGTATCTCCGGGGCTTAGAACACATCCCAGACAGCTGCCCCTATGAACAGATGAGCAGCAACGAAGAGACAAAGAAACAGCCGGGGTTCCGGCCAGGAGACCACAGCAGAGCACACAGCACAACGAGCTACCATCAGAAATACCCTGGCGCCTCAGCTCAAAAGTTCAGCCTGAGTCTCTGGAAGCAACTCCGTTCTGACCCCAGAAAACGTGCAAGTTTCTAGTTGCTTCTGAAGGAGGGTCAGGCATCATAACATTAAGTAGTCAGGCTGACTTCAAATCACAAAAATGTAATGTGTATTTCTTATCACCTAAAGTCTAAGCAAAATTGTGGCAGGACCCACATTTTGACATTGGACATTACTCTCTCACACAGAACTTGGCTGCAGTCAGATTGAACAGCATAGGAGACCATTCACCCTAAACTCAACTAAATTATTATACACTGGACAAAGAGATAAGGATCAATGGATATGGCATATATACTGGAGGTAAAACACAGAGAGAAAAGAATCAGAGGTTGATTAGGGATTCACATTAATTTTTTTTAAGTCTGCTTAGCTCAAGTAAAATAGAAATGACACTTCCAAGAAAGGGTTTTCTCACACAGCTGCACTCTCTTCTCCTGCCAGCAGGTGTCATCCTTCGGCTTACAAAGCATCACTCACCGCTTTCTTCTGGATAAAAAGTTGTGCATCTTTCAGATGGCCGGCAATGTTCTCACAGAGGTGTTTCCTCTGCTCCTCATTCAGTACGTTCATATAGAAAGCCCGCACCTGCTCAGTGAACACAGAGTGCAGGGAATCAAATAACCACCTTATCACCAACAAAACTCACCCAAACACCACTTCTGAAATGAAGATGCAAGATTTCTCATTGCTGTAAGAATGAAAAAAGGTTTTAGAGTTTAAGAATAATTTAAAATTATAGTTGAAACTGTCACATGTTGAGTTCCTCACTTTTTATTTTATTTTAAGCAAAACAGGAAGATAATAGCTCATAACTTCTTTTTAATAATGTCCTTTGTAGTCACTGCTTTTAAATCTCTTATAAATAGAAGGCAGTGTTGCCTACAATTAAAAATGCCACCACACCTTAATACTGACAAGTGCAGAATGTGCAAACTGTCGCTAAATGTAAGCTTAACGCAATACAACCTTTGTTCAATTCACCCAGAACCAAAGAGGAGGAAAACACCCTAATTTATTAATTAGGTCTTTAGTTATTCAGAAGCCAAGATTTCTTGGAGAAGACAGATGTGAACAGTGATATTTTGCTTAGATTATTGGGTTTAACCTCTAAAATGACTATCAAGAAGTTAAAATAAAAAGTAAGAGCTTAGTAGTAAGTATATGAGTCCTAACAGCTTCTGCTCATTTCTGAAATTAACCATTTCTAAGTTATGGCTATGATTCTATTCTACATTTCTTTCATTCATTCATTGAGCAAATACTTATTTCTCATGTACCTATAACGCACCAGGCACTACTCTATGTACTGTTCTACTAATGTTTATAAAGTCCAAAAATATCCAATTATCCAAAGTAGCAAATTCATAAAATATCAAATATTCATAATTTTTCTGTTATCAAATATCAGAATATAATAATATTTTTAAAAATTTGAGCAAAGTTTAAATATGAGGGACTTCCCTGGTGGCGCAGTGGTTAAGAATCCGCCTGCCAAGGCAGGGGACACGGGTTCAAGCCCTGGTCTGGGAAGATCCCACATGCCGCAGAGCAACTAAGCCCATGTGCCACAACTACTGAGCCTGCGCTCTAGAGCCTGCAAGCCACAACTACTGAAGCCCGCGAGCCACAACTACTGAAGCCCATGCACCTAGAGCCCGTGCTCCGCAACAAGGAGAAGCCACCTCAATGAGAAGTCTGCTCACCGCAGCGAAGAGTGGCCCCCGCTCGCCTCAACTAGAGAAATGAGACGGGGTCTTCTCATTGTGGTGGCTTCTCTCATTGCAGAGCACAGGCTCTAGGCACTTTACCCACTCCAACACTTTTACCACAGACCTTTAAGAGCAGGATTAAATTCCTCTAAAAGGAAAAGTGACATTTTTACTAGTCTATACAAAGTTAGAGAATGATTTTTTAAGTGTAACGTGCCTACAGTAAAGGGTACTTAACGTAAGTGTGAAGTTCAATGATTTTTCAGTGGACACAAATGTGTCACAACCACCCAGATCAAGACAGCACGTCACTCACACCCCAGAAATCCCCCTACCATACCCCCCCGCCCAGTCATTATCCCCTTTCTCCAACTGCCTCCCCAAGGGCAAATTTTTTTGACTTCTAGTATTATAAACGTTTTTTACTTCTCTTTCAAATGTGCACAAATGGAATCATACCGTCTATATTCTTGTTCTTTTGCTCAATGTCATGTTTGTAAGGTTCATCTATGGTAATGTTTGTTGGAATACTTCTTTAATTTTCATTGCTGTACACTGTGGGAATATACTACGGTTTATTTATCCAAGCTTTTGTTGATGAACACTGGGTAACATGAATAAACAGTGTTGTACATGTCTTCTGCTGCTCATATGTACACATTTCTATTAAGAATCTATGTAAGAGTGCACTTACTAGGTCAAAAGACACGTACATGTTTAGCTTTAGTGGATATTGACAAACAGTTCCCCAAAACAGCTGAACCAATCTACACTCAGGTAAGAGTTAGAGTTGTTTCTCATTCTCGCAATACTTGGTACAGTCTTTTTCAGTCTAGTCATTCTGATGTGTATGTAGTGGTATCTCTTTTTAGTTTTATTTTGCATATCCCCCATGACTGGTGAGATACACTACCTTTCTGTGTGTTTTTCAGTCATTTGGATATTTTCTTTTGTGTAGTGCCTGTTCAAGTCTTTTGCCCATTTTTCTATTCGTCTGTCATTTTCTTATCGCTCTGCAGGAGTTCTTTACATGTACTGTATATGAGTTGTTTGTTAGTTAGAGGAACCACAAATATATTTTCCCACTCTGTGGTTTGCTTTCTCAATCTCTAATTGGTTTCTCATAATGAGAGAAGTTCTTTTGTTCTCTCTTCATGAGTGAGTCTTGATAACATCTACTGCTCTATCCGCCAATTCAGAAATCCTCTCTTTGGCCATGTTTAATCTCCTGTTAAACTCATTTACTAAATGCTTAATTTTAGTTGTTGCATTTTCCAGTTCAGTATGGCCATTCAATTCTTTTTCTTTTTAATTTTATTTTATTTTAGTTTATTGGCCGCACTGCATGGCATGAAGGATCTTAGTTCCCCAACCAGGGATGGAACCTGTGCCCCCTGAGTGGAAGCACAGAGTCTTAACCACTGGACCGCCAGGGAAGTCCCCTCCATTCTTTTTTTACAAATTCAAGTTCTCTTATTAAATTCTCCATGTTGTCAACTGTTTTCTGTTTTCCTGAACATATTATTTGCAGTTATTTTAAAACCTGTATCTGACAATTCCACTATCTGGATCTTCAGTAGGTTTGTTTCTATTGCCAGTTGTTTTTTTTTATCCCCCTCTTGCTCTTCAGATATAAGGTCTTATGTGTTGGGTATGCCTGATAATTTATTACTGAATGATGGGCATTTGCGTATGAAAAAATACAGAGATAATTTGAGGCTCTATTTTCCTCCAAAGCCTTATGTTTGCTTCTGGAAGATAGGATAGAGGGAGATCACCTTAATCCAGTCTGAGATTGAACTGGTATAAAACTGAGTCTCAATTTTTGTAAAGGCAAGTTGATCTCAGGTTTGCTCTTATTTCTTGGATGGCCCTTCAGGGATCCAACTGAGTGCCTGGGATGTTAACTAGAGGCCCTCTTCCTTAGCAGGCCCTGAACTCCAATTTTCATTCCCTCCAGACCCATGAAAACGCTGTAAACTCTGCTCAGCATGTTGGCCAATACTTACAAAGTAATAAATGCCTCATGAGAAAAGAAGAACAAATATCAAGCTCATATCTCTGCACTTCCTTTCTGTTCAAAATCTTGGCCCCTCAAATTCTTGCTGCTTTTATAGCTCTCCACAGCATTTTTGTATTTTATCTAGCTTTCATGTTCTCCGTGAGAGGATAGGTCTGATACAAGCTTGTCTGTCATAAGCCAGAGCGTTAAGTCCAAGTGAATCCTTTTTAAGAGTATAAACCTGGATCTTCTTATTTATATTCCATGTGACTCTTACAGTTACAGGATTATGCTATGAAGCTATAAGCAGTATCATGACTGCTTAAAAACTTGAGTTCTACCTAGTGATAAGAAAATCTCTCAAAATAAGAATGATCATATAGTAAATTTTAATGTGTGAGCAACAGCCTCAGTATCTAAATTAATTTTTACAGAGGTTGTATTAGCTAGTTTAACATTGGAATAGACTTCAGGTAGGTAAAATTTTATGAGAAGCAGGAATTGTATTGTAATATATTGATACTTGCTAACCTACATAACCAAGAATAAGGCAGTTACTATAAAAGGCTTTCAGGAGACATTTAATTTCATTTAAATATGGTTTATAAGGTACAATAAAGTAATTTCTTTTTTATATACATGTATACACATAAGTGCCTTTCAAATAACGGTATCTTCGCAGTGAATTAATTTATGTATTTAAGTATATTTTACTGGGAACACACATTTACAAATTGAAAAGCTAGAATAGGTCCCATTCTAATTTAAATATTGTTTAACACCAACTACCCAAGCAGAGATCTAAGACAACTATACTTTTTAACTTTATCTTTTCTTACGTGTGGTATAAGTTGCACTGGGCACATTAATGAGGTGGCTGCTCTTCAGAGTCAAAGGGCCTCTTCCATGGCATCTACTAAAAGAACAGCCCCCAGGCAGCCACAGGTGATTAGAAAGAGGGTGGGCACTTGACCCCGGGCAGTTAACTAGAGGCTGGCCAAAGGCCAATGATGCAACCCACAGTGAGAACATTAGTCCATTCAATCCAATTTCCTCTCTCCAGAATCTGACTGTAGAAGTATTGAGAGAAGGAGTAAAAAAGGACCAAAAAAAAAAAAAGTAATACATGGAGAAAGAAGCCATAAAGAAGAAGAGTTAGGCCATGGTCATAGCAAAACCACAGCAATGTTAAAACACAAGCTATGAGGCAAAGAGGAGAAAAATAGGGAAGGACATGGTAAGAATGAGTAATTGGTATTGGAGAGCAACAGCAGACAGATGGAGAGTAGCCGAGTCACACGAATGGGGTGCCCTACAGTGGAAACACCCACACCTTTGCTACTGGGACTCCTAGTGCTATTTTGAATCCAGTTCTAGTCCCTTAAATCTGGTCTGTCCTTCTCAGATTCTTAGATTCAGCTGTACTTAAGCTTTACTTGCCCATTTCTCAGATTTCCACGAGATCACTGCGTCCCCAATGGCTCCCAATTATATCCCGTCAATAAAATTTGGAGGAACTGAAATGAGTCTCCATACCTTGTACTAAAAGGGCACAGTAACACAACTCTTCAACTCCATTTAATACAGGCACTGATTTATGAATAGAGATGTTGTCCCTGAATTCAACTTAAGACATATTAGACACTTTAAAAGGGGGAATATATGCAGACATTGACAAGGAAAATAACCAAGCAACTCGCACAGCAGACAAAGGAGCCATTACCTGAGTGACATTATCATCGTTGGCACTGTTGAAGCGCTGCACATCCCCAGAACAGTGAGTCCTATGTTCCAGGGCAGAAGGCTGCTGCTCCGGAGCACCAAAGCTGTTGGGGTAATAATTTGGAGCTCCACCTTTAACAGAAAACCACACAGATTCACTTGGGGAGATGAAAAATGAAGGAAGTCTACAAACAGTCAACAAAATAAGAAATAAATTCAAGTGACAATTATATTTATACATATGTGTATACACACACATATACATGATTTTTTTTTTGCGGCACGCGGGCCTCTCCCTGCTGTGGCCTCTCCCGTCGCGGAGCGCAGGCTCCGGACGCGCAGGCTCAGCGGCCATGGCTCACGGGCCCAGCCGCTCCGCGGCATGCGGGATCTTCCCGGACCGGGGCGCGAACCTGCGTCCGCACATATGATTTTTAACACCCCATATTTAGCTACAGGCAGTACTTGGATTCTTAAAGAATATGCCATCTGCCAAACGCTTGTGTGCTGTCTCACTCTGCGTCTTAATAAAGAGATCTCAAATTCCCTTTGACCACTTCAGACGGCCTCATCTCTACAATCTCCTGATGCCTTCCGGTACGAATATATTTATATGAGCTTGGTTTGGCCCCCATAGAAGAGAAGACTCAAAGACATATTTCAGATTGGAGGGTTTCATTGGGACTTGCGCTCAGTTCAAAAACAGAATCACAGAATTCTTGGGAGCAACTCCAAGTTCTAGCTCTGCTCCAGCTCTGCTCCTTCAATCGCCAGACCAATGAACTGAGCCCTGAGATGTTCACTGAGTGCTGCAGGGTGATGTGGTGGTCAGTGGTGGATCCGGGATCTGGGATTTTTGTCCTCTCCATTCCAGCACATACTACGTTCCTATCACAGGATTCTACTTCACTGTTTATTTCTTAATGGTGTTTTAAGATTCTCAGGATATCTATCCTTCCTATCGACCAAGACTTTATTCAGTTCTAGTTTCACTTTCACTTCTCTCTATAGATAAATTTTTAACATATTTTTCTAAAATTTGATATTTCTAGTATGTCAGCACTCACTCATCTGGACTTAGGAAAAATAATGACAAATGCAATCAAAACATTTATTAAGATTTCTGGAATAAGTTATGAGGCTCTTTTTTCCTCTTGGCATGTTCATTTTCCCAACTATACTCTGCTTCGGCTGATGTTAGCAGAAGCTTGCATTATCTGAGTACGTGCTGCCTAAACAGAAAGGATGGCCTGGAAGCATAGTAAGTGGTTTGAACAAACCAGTCGGGATTAGAATTTTACCCAGCTCACTGCCAGGATAGATTATTCTGGGTGGATAAGCAGGAGATGCCTGTACATCACATTGACGAAGGAGCCAAACGCATGTAGGAAGAGAGGGGGCACCCTGCTACCATGGAGCCCAGTTATCCACCTAAGAAATTCATTCCAGCTCAGCCACGTCCATGCGAAAAGAAAAGTGCTCCAATAACGAACCATCACAGTGGTTTTCTGCACTAAGAATTAGCTCTTTGAAATGTGCCAATTGAGTAATTTTAAAATTTGATTTCCAAATGATCTCTACCTTTACTCAAAGTCGCAGCTGTCTTCCAGTCATTGACTACTGGGAACAATTAAGCTCTTTGATCAAACTGCAAGGGCACAGCCCAAATGGTCTACTTTTAAAATTAGGCAAAAGGTGTGTCAAAGTAGTTTTTTTATACATATGCCACTATAATAGTAAACAAGAATGGTAAACACAAAGCATTTACTTATTAATGACGTTCCAAAATATACATGAACTGCTCTGATACAGCCAGTCTCAATAATGAAAGGACCGAGGGAGATTAATGGAAAAAAAATCACTTCAGAATAAAAATGCAGAAGACAGACACAGAAGTATCAGCTACTTTGGGCAATAACACACTCCATACCTTTGTAAACCTCAAAGAGCAGAAATATGGCAACAACACAATACAATCATTCAGTGAGCATGTAAACTTGATAAATACTTGGAAAAGGCTTAATGATAATGGTAGCAAAATGCAAGGCACAAAACTATATATACAAACTAATCTTAAATGTATAACAAGTATTCACAGAAAAGACTGGAAAGAAATACAGCAAAATGCAACAGTTCTGGTCTTTGGATATTGTGACTATATATGGGTTTTTCTTCTTTCTTCTCTTCTTTCCCTTATATTTTCCACGTTTCCTTTAAGGTACATGTATTATTTTTAGCATAGAAAAATAAACTTTGTTTGAATATAGACATCTATGGCTATAAATATAAATCATCAGTAAAATTTCTGAAGGGATCATGTGTCCTTCAGACACATGTAGTATGGCATGTGTATGGCAACTCTTGGCTTTTGCATTTCCAAGAGGCTAAGTCCTGGTGACTTAAGAGTGATTTCAGGAATCGTCCACTTTGTGAAGAGTCTTTAAAACCTGCTCCCTAAGTTGGATGATACCCTACAACAGCCAGTGTGGAAAAACCTTTCTCCCTGCCTTTCATAGTCAGATGGACAGCATGTAAAATCTGAGGAGGGAACTCTCAATAAAATATATAAAATAGATGAAAGTATGGAGAGTCCTCAGGCAGTTTAAACCTTCATTGCTGGGCAACAAATAGGTGGTTGGCAGGAGCCGCTGCGGGGCCTCCACAGGGCAGCAGGTGCCTGGGGCAGCCTGACGACCCCTGGGCTGGCGGGGCCTCCCGCGCCCTGCCCAGCAGTGCCCTCCACACCCGCGGGGTGAGCCACGGTCCCAGGCCTACCCTGATTGTCCAGCACGCACATGGGGCCGTCACGTTGGTAGCTGGCCACTCGAGCTCGGAAGGGACAGTTCACAGGTATCTGAAGATAGTTGGGTCCCAGGCGGTGGCGGTGAGTGTCGGGATAGGCAAAAAGGCGGCCCTGCGGTTATAAATGAAACAGACTTTGACGGTGTGCAGTAACGTACGAAAGAGGAGTGGCCCGTGAACTTCACTGTAAAGTTTCAAGCACAAAGCATCACAAAGCCCTGCCTGTCCCCCCAGTAAAGAGCAAAGTCTCGGGCTTCCCTGGTGGCGCAGTGGTTGGGAGTCCGCCTGCCGATGCAGGGGACGCGGGTTCGTGCCCCGGTCCGGGAGGATCCCACGTGCCGCGGAGCGGCTGGGCCCGTGAGCCGTGGCCGCTGAGCCTGCGCGCCCGGAGCCTG
>NC_041229.1:86478096-86495758 GCF_002837175.3 Physeter macrocephalus | reverse complement strand
GAGCCCCGGCAGGGGAGGGCCCGCGTACCGCAAAAGAAAAAAAAAAAAAAAAGAGCAAAGTCTCTTCTCTCTCATGAAATGAGTTCTCCCTAACGGAACGGTCCTTAGTTTTCCACCCCTTGGGGCCAAACAGCCACAAATCTTCACATCTGTTCTAGGATATAACTCCTTCTTTTCCTCAAGTAACAAGTTAGTGCCCAGGCTTGAATTATTTCCTATTCCCAAGGACACATTACATTGTGAAATAAATTTGCTAGAACCCAGCTAACTGGAATCATGAACTAATTCCACTCCTCCCCACTCTCTCACTCTAGGGGAGGGGTCAACCATTTGCTCTTAACAAAAAGAAGATTTCTACAAAACCAACCGTACGGGAAATTATTCCAGAAAAGCACCTCCCATGTTGCGTTCTGGTTTATGTCAGATACACTTTGAGCTCTGAGACTTCCTAGATATAAACAAAATACTGCACAAAGAAAGCCACAGTGCAAAACGATGGCCCTACATTGCCACAAGGTCCTGAATCAAAGATTAAATTACATATTTACCAAGGCAGGAGGTTTTGCCTCACACATATTTACCAAGGCAGGAGGTTTTGTAATTTCTTTCAGTTAGTGTTGAAACAAAAAGCTTTATGATTAACTCCGCGTCAATCTTAGTATCCAATTATTTAAATATTCCCATTATTCAAAGCTCTACTACATAAGCAGAGAGAGTAGTAGTAGTTTTCTTTCATTACCTTCATTATTGGCCTTGAATCTGAACGAGTATTCTTATGTCCCTAATTCTATGGGCCAAAATACAAACCAAGTTGAACAGGACAACTGATGTGATTATTTTGTACCAAATCACTGAGGCCAACGTGCTCAATCCAGTCTCGACATTCTGTCGATAATTTGCTCTGGGCTGAGCGACCCTGCCTCCCATAATCATTTCAGATAGCCCCTAAGGTAACATTCAGATGACTGGTCATGCAGCCGTGCCCAAGACCACCTACACTTTGGAAGCTGGTTGCCTCCTTTTACCCAAAACAGACTAACTTGTGCTCTAACTTTACCAACAGGACAGAAGATACAGTTGAGCCAAGAGCAGCTCCTGGATATAGCCTCATCATGTAATTCTGGTCTTGTGTCACCTTAGGTTTATAAGGCATCACCACCCCACCTGCAGGTGGAGACCTTCGAAGCTAAGGCTGCGAAATGGGCACAGCAAGGCCATACCCTGACCCCAACTTGAATGGAGGCCTTACCCAAGGCCCTGTGCCCAAGCTCCTTGCTGGGCCAGGGTGAGAAAGCAGAGCAAAGCTCTCCCACTCAGTCAGGCCAACTTCTCCTCTCCCAGTAAACTGCAGAGTGCGGGAGTGAAGAACGGCTGCACCTGCATCACCAGGTACTTAGGGGACAGTCTCTGTGACTTGCGTTATATTACTGCCTGCTTTTCACCATGGTCTGGCTTACACTTTGCATCCCAAAGTTTTAAAAGTTAACAATCTGACCTTGTTGAAAGGCAACTGAGAACACTGTTCGTTACTGTACAACTACTACCACCTGAACATGCATGAGTTATCATCAGGGTAATTTCCAAGCCCTCCGAACTGGCTCTCCACTTCCAATCCCTCCTCCAACGACATCCTACGTATTCCTGCCAAAAGACTCCTCCTAAGGTCCCATGCAGATTCTATTACATACCTACCCAAGAAATCTTGGACAATTCCTCACTGGTCACCAAATGGCTAAATAATAAGTACAATAGTCCTTCCCTACTGTATGGCCTCCTATTTTAGCAGCCAGGACAGTCTATCAATAGATAGGTATTCAATTTATAGTAAACTAAAAACTAATATAAACTTACTTTCTATAAAAGGTTCATATGTTCCCAATGTAAGTACAATAGTCCTTCCCTACTGTATGGCCTCCTATTTTAGCAGCCAGGACAGTCTATCAATAGATAGGTATTCAATTTATAGTAAACTAAAAACTAATATAAACTTACTTTCTATAAAAGGTTCATATGTTCCCAATGTCAAAGCAAAAAGTTATTAAAAAACAAAGGAAACTTAGCTTGCCTCCATGGAGAGTGACACCTGAACTGGAATCAGACACTTACATAAGAAACAGCTGTCAGTCACTGTGGTCTGACCTAGGGTATAAACTTTAAACTTTGTTTCATGGTCAGAGTCCAAGAACATGAAAGATTGATTTACTCACTAATTATTAAGCCAGTTATTTTCCTATTAATTTCTGATCCAAATAAGAGTTTTTCTTTGTACTCCTGAAAAAGCATACTGGTGAGTGGTGAAAAAATACTGAATACCTAGGAACATTACCAAAACAAATGGTTAAATTAACCCACTGCCTTTAATCAATGGAAACATAAGTTGAGTTTGTAAAGATCATCTCTGGATCTCTTTCTACATGTGGCAAAATTCAAGCATCACCACAGAAGAGGAAATGAATAAAGTTATGCTGACCGAGTGTTATAATCAATTAGTGATTGTCCTCCATCCCATTGATTACAGATTGAAAAAGAATATTTTACCCCACAAATACCTAAGGTATTTCTACTATAACTTCTTTTAAATTAAGAGCCTAAATGTCAAAGTCTTACCATATTGAGGGACCTACAATGAAATTTGTTTTACACTGTAATGCTCATTTAAGGATGTTTCAGTCAGTCCCACAGGAACTAAGGACCCAGACAAAAGTTTAAGTGATGTTCTAGTTAATTCTTCATATAAAGGTCATGCCAAATTACACTCTGCACACACACGTGTGTGTGCGCACACACACTCCTGCCTCAGAACCTCTCAATCCACCAGGTTTACCTGAAGCATTTTGTCAGGGCTGGGCTCAATGCCAGGCGGCATGTTGCTTGGGTCAAAAGCCAACTGTTCAACCTCAGCAAAGTAATTAACTGGATTCCGGTTTAAGACCAGTTTACCAACTGGGATGAGAGGGTAGTCATTGTGAGGCCAAACCTAAAAATAATGCCATATTCACAATTACCAGACAACCAACAGAAGGAAATTACAGTACCCATAAAAATATCAGCTTTCAAATACAATGAAGCCAATGATGATAAGTGAAAATAACATTTTTGAATCCAATAAAACGACAAGAACTTAAGGTGAGTGCATTGGTTGAAACTTTCACAACAGTAAACAGTAAACATTGAGTCTTTCCCTGGGCAAAAGTATATCAGCTCATCAAAATTTGTTCCCTGCTAATAACAATATATCAGGCCACCCAGATGAACTTAGTAAACTCATCAAACAGGAACTGGAAGGGAAATGCTGGTGAGCCCTCATTCACAGGCTAGGAAACTCTTTAAGTGGTACCACTGTGTTTTGTATACAACTTACGAACGCTTGACCACAATTTTTTTTAATTAGTTGCAAAGACACTTAAAAAAGAAAACAGTTTAGTTGTTAACTGACTCACCTTGGTAATATCAAATGGATTAAATGGGAAAGTTTCTGCCTGGTTAAATGTCATGACCTGGATGTAAAAAGTCCAGGAGGGGTAGTTGCCTGTGGCAATGGCATTAAAAAGATCCCGGAGGCCATAGTCAGGATCTTCATGGGCAAGTCTTGCTGCATCTTCAACAGAAAGGTTTTTGATGCCCTGGTCAGTCTACAGAATGAAAGAAAGAAGCTCAAACTGAAACTTATTGGCAAAGTTATCGAACTTTAATCAATAATTCATTGAAGGATTATGAATAACACTAACCAAAGACTGGATTTTCCTCCTAACAGTAATCCTACTGTTCAAATCTGATACAAGTATGAATTTATCAATAAGAAATTCTACTTGATTATCCTGATTCTTTTCAATGTCCAGGGAATCTGTCTACACATTTTATGTTTAAAATTAGTCTTTCTTTCCCTTTATGTATTCTATATTATTTGAATTTGTAAAATTGTTGACACATAGTTTATTTTCAATTTTTCACTCAGAGAATGCTACATTACTGTCTTCAGACAAGCTAAAACAATTTTTGCTATAAAATATACATAACATAAAATTTATCTTTTAACCATTTTAAAGTGTCTAGTTCAGTGGATTTCTTTGAGGACATATCTTAAAATGGAATTGTTGGGTCATATGGTAATTCTATGTTTAAATTCTTGAGGAATTTCAAAACTGTTTTCCAGAGCGGCTATTATTTGAATTTTTATACTCATGCTGTTTTCAGATCAGAAAAAAAAATCAAAATATAATTTTTTTTTTTTTGGTCTGTGTTGGGTCTTCGTTCCTGCACGCGGGCTTTCTCTAGTTGCGTCGAGCAGGGGCTACTCTGTTGCTGTATGCAGGCTTCTTGTTGCGGAGCATAGGCTTTAGGTGCCCGGGCTTCAGTAGTTGCAGCACGCGGGCTCAGTAGTTGTGGCTCACAGGCTCTAGGGCACGTGGGCTTCAGCAGCTGTGGCACGTGGGCTCAGTAGTTGTGGTTCACGGGCTCTAGAGCACAAGCTCAGTAGTTGTGGCACACGGGCTTAGTTGCTCTGCGGCATGTGGGATCTTCCCGGACCAGGGATCGAACCTGTGTCCCCTGCACTGGCAGGCAGATTCTTAACCACTGCGCCACCAGGGAAGTCCAAAATACATTTTAAAAATAAGCAAATGATTAATGAAATTAAAGGACTTTCCCTTTTTTTTGCATGAAATAATTTTTTAAATTCCCTGTTTTATAATAGCTCAAGTCAGTTACTGAGATTGTGCTGAGCTAGTATCCCTCCACCCCAACTGTCTTCCTTTTTCTTTTTTTTTAAGAAATCACAGAATCAGTTTATAGAGCTGAAAAGAACTTCAGTACAGCCGCTCTAAAGCAGTTCTCTGACTATGAGCAACCAAAATTAGTATTCTGACTTTCACAAGTGCTCCTATTATCATCCCATCCTGCTCAATAGAGTTCCCACCGGTGTCTTATTCTGAAAGATCCCCAACAAGTCAGGCACCATGGAAGTATTTCTTTAGCAAGTCAACTCTGGAAGGCTGGTCTATTTCTACCACAGAAATCCCAACTCTCTCTAGCCAGTGGCAAAGTTTAAACTCTTCTTACTATTAGATCTTCAGGATTAGAAAATGGAAGTCACCATCTGCAGATCACCCAGCTAATACGGTAAATTGTGCAATAATATTTCAATACCTTTCTGATTTTAACTGAATCCCCTGGGTTTAGAAAAGAATAATCTTAGGTCAGAATAATCCAGATTGATGAATCTATGTAGATCTCATGCTACCTCAGAGCCCTCTGCTGAACAGACCCATAAGCAATCCAATCTTTCCAGAACCAATGACAGCTGGGACTATTACCCAATTTTACTGTGGCAGAACTGGAGCTCAGAGAAATTTTTTTTTTTTAATAAATTTATTTATTTTTGGCTGTGTTGGGTCTTCATTTCTGTGCGAGGGCTTTCTCCAGTTGCAGCGAGCGGGGGCCACTCTTCATCGCGGTGCGCGGGCCTCTCACTGTCGCAGCCTCTCGTTGCGGAGCACAGGCTCCAGACGCGCAGGCTCAGTAGTTGTGGCTCACGGGCCTAGTTGCTCCGCGGCATGTGGGATCCTCCCAGACCAGGGCTCGAAGCCGTGTCCCCTGCATCGGCAGGCAGACTCTCAACCACTGCGCCACCAGGGCAGCCCCCCAGAGAACTTTTAACAATATACCAAGTCACAGTTATCTAGAAGAGGGAAGATTTGAGTTCAGATTGTTCTAACTACAAAGCCACAACATGCTAGTTGTCTGAGATACAATCATTTAGTTCTGCTCTAAGTGACACTATGCTGCTCCGTTTGGCAATTACAAGCCAATGGGTCAACTGTTTCCTGCAACTGTTCCTTGCCAAAGATTATAGATCCAAGTCATAAGTATAAAGACGGGTGACAGCTTTCCTGTTTGATATACCCACATAAGTTGTTCAGATAACAATTAAAACAGGACAGAAGAAAATAGGTCTTTGGGATATCATTAAGAGGGAGCCTATATTTGTCATGAGTCCACTTCTGTCTCTGCTTATTTCAGCAGTAGTATTTGGAAACAAGTTCTTAGGCAACCAGACGATTTTTAATAACCTTCTAGAGTTCTCTGGCAATATTACTTATTCTAACCAATGCCAAGATCATACTAAGAGAACCCTTTAAAACACCTCAGTTAATTAAAAGGTTCTCAAAAACTTCCCCCAAAGTAACTGATCTGATCTGATTGTATGAAAGCACATGAAAAAAACAGAAATTTTGGGCGGGAGGAAAGCAGCAGCCAGGCAGCCCAGCACGCCCCTCCAAGCCCCCACTGCTGCCATGATGCCCAAGGGGAAGGTCAGCTCCGCCGAGGGGTCGGGGAACGAGGAGCCCAAGAGGAGATCTGCAAGGTTGTCAGCTAAACCCGCTCCTGCAAAAGTGGAAATGAAGCCCAAAAAGCCAGCAGGAAAGAATAAATCTTCAGACAAAAAGTGCAAACAAAAGGCAAAAGGGGAGCAAAGGGAAAACAGGCCCAAGTGGCTAACCAAGAGACTAAAGATGATTTACCTGCAGAAAACGGAGAAACTAAAAACGAGGAGAGTCCAGCCTCTGATGAAGCAGGAGAGAAAGAAGCCAAGTCTGATTAATATCACACACCCAGTCTTATCAGTGGTCCCTGTCTCCCTTCTTGTACAATCCAGAGGAATATTTTTATCAACTATTTTGTAAATCCGAGTTTTTTAGTAGCTTTAGAAACAGTTTTAAGAGGAGGGAATCCCACCTCATCCCATTTTTTAAGTGTAAATGCTTTTTTTTAAGAGGCAAAATCATTTGCTGGTTGTTTATTTTTTGGTACAACCAGAAAATAGTGGGATATTGAATATGGAAGGCTTTGATTGTCTCGGGTGTCAGCTTAACATTCCATAAATGGGGATAGCTTTTATATCCTATAATACAAAGCATACCAAATGGCAATTTGGAGTCAGTTGTGCATTTAATGCCTTGAACACTTTAAATTACGTCTCTTCCCATGTTGTTTTTGGTAGAATTGTTTCCTAAAGCAAACCACTCCTTGATCTTGGCTCTCCTGGTCAGAATTTTATGCACTCTGCAACATCTTTGGTCGTGGTAGTTCAGTTTTCCTAGTAACTTCGTTAACATGCTACGAACAATTGAAAATTTGAGTCCATAGTGTATATATGATATTAAATTGTGAATCAGTGGGACTTAGGATGTAACAGCATATCAACGTTAGAAGATAGTGGTACTTGATTTTCCTTTAAGGAAAATTTGCCTCCAAATTTTAAGCTGGAAAGTCACGGAAATAAGTGACTCTGTGTAGTTGTGCTTTTGTTTAGAAAAGAATCACCACTACATGATTTTTGTAGATTTTTGTGTACATATGTTAAGAACTGTGTACAAATTGAAATGTCTGTGTACTGATCCTCAAAACAACCAATAAAATCTCAATTATGAAAGAAAAAAAACAGAATTTTTGTTTTCTGACATTTGTAACTGATTTTTCTATGTGCCTTGTTCATAATATATCCTCAATAAATCCTTAAAAATGGATGGATGGGACCTCCCCTGGTGGTGCAGTGGTTAAGAATCTGCCTGCCAATGCAGGGGACACGGGTTAGATCCCTGGTCCGGGAAGATCCCACGTGCCACGGAGCAACTAAGTTGTGTACCACAACTATTGAGCCTGCGCTCTAGAGCCTGCGCGCCACAACTACTGAAGCCCGTGTGCCTGGAGCCCATGCTCCGCAACAAGAGAAGCAACAGCAATGAGAAGCCCGTGCACCGCAAGGAAGAGTAGCCCCCGCTCACCACAACTAGAGAAATCCCGTGTGTAGCAATGAAGACCCAATGCAGCCAAAAATAAAATAAATTAGAAAAAAAAATTATATAAAAAAAAAAAGTTCTATTTAAAAAAATGGATGGATGAATTAAAAAGTTAGGAGAAACGTTTTTGGAAAGATAGCATCAGATGTTGAAAATGAGAGTGAGATTGGTATTACAGATAGAAATGCCCCAATTCTGTCTTAATCCCCTCCTGGACCCCAAAACTATATATGCTCAGAACAATGTACTCAGGGCTAGGAAAGGCAAAGCAATATAACACTTTACTGTTTGCTAACACTTGACTCTAAACTCCAACAAAGAACTCTAGGCTAAACCAGGTAGGAACTTCCTTTTACCTAGCTTGGAGACCTGTATTATCTTTTTTTTTTTTTTAAATAAATTTATTTATTTTTGGTGCATTGGGTCTTCGTTGCTGTGCGTGGGCTTTCTCTAGTTGCGGTGAGCAGGGGCTACTCTTCGTTGGGGCGCGCGGGCTTCTCATTGTCGTGGCTTCTCTTATTGCAGAGCACGGGCTCTAGGCGTGCAGGCTTCAGTAGTTGTGGCACGTGGGCTCAGTAGTTGTGGCTTGTGGGCTCTAGAGCTCAGGCTCAGTAGTGGTGGCGCACGGGCTTAGTTGCTCCGTGGCATGTGGGATCTTCCCGGGCCAGGGCTCCAACCCGTGTCCCCTGCATTGGCAGGCGGATTCTTAACCACTGCGCCACCAGGGAAGCCCTATCTCTTTACCTTTGATCTAAAACCTTAGCTCTTCCTTCTCCAGAGAGAAAATAATATCAATAATATCAATAATAATAATATCAATAATATATTAATATATTACATTAATAATAAAATAATAATAATAATAAATAATAATAATAATATCAATATTATGGTGCCTGCCGGCACCATAAATATTAAACCAGAGAGCAAGCACAAAATGAGCATTTTCCCAAATATTTATGGCAGAGCTCCCAGGGTCCAGAAGAAGAGAGCTTGATTGCTGAGAGCTCTCGGCCACATGAAGAGACCAAAGAGAGACTACACGTAGTTCTTCTAATTGCGCAGCGTGAGTCTATTCACTCAAGCTGTGGTCAACAAAATAGTCATGGTCCTACTCAACCAGATCGATCAATACTTGTCATCCTTGAGGGTAGAGGCACGGCTAACGTGGGGGAGGCCTTGATTCTTGCCCAGTCCTCAGAAGAAGTAAGGATACGTGGGTGGTGGGAGCCTTCCACGGCACTGCCCAAAGGCAACATGTACCTTATAATGGAATTTGCAGTAAACAGCCTTTCCATTCGCATCAACCAGTTTGAAAGTATGCGATCCATATCCATTCATGTGCCTGTGTCCATCTGGGATCCCTCGATCACTGAACAGGAAGGAAACCTAAGGACCAGAAAAGTAAAGTGTAAAATTTTTCAGTTTAAATCAAAACATCTTATATTTTTAAGACATTCCTAGGTTTCCATAAAAATATCCTAATGACATGGAACATACTAGCCAAGTGCCCAGAGGAAGGGTTACCATTTGTAAAAAAATGACAAACAGAAGAATTTTAAAACAGAATGATATATAAATCATTAACCTCATGGCTCAAAATTCTATAAAGAAACGTTAAAACAAATCTGAAAACTAGCCTAACTTGCTATTCAAATTTTAATTTAATAGAAAATTTGTTTGGTACTACTTTCCCCTCATTTCCCTAATACAAAGAACTTTACTTCCTACTAGAAACTTTAATCCTTAATATTGCTAAATATCAGTCGATAATGATTCTAGAATCACATAAGGTCTATGAATGGGGAAAGATTAAGAAAATCAATCATTATAAAACTCTTCAAGGATCAAGAAATCTGAGGAAGCCTCCCAAAAAGAAAGTCAAAAACCAATTCCAATAAAATAGCCAAAACTGGAGAAAAATGTATGAGGCATAATTAACAGTTCCATATCAGGAGATATAATATAGTGAAAAAAAGAGGTGTTCCCACCTGATGCAGAGACTCAGGACGCAGGCTCCAGAAGTCCCAGACCATGTCAGGATCCTTTAGGTGCGTTTGAGGGTTTCTCTTTTGACTGTGGATAAAGGATGGAAACTAAATGGAAAAAGAGAGAAAAAAATCCAAAAATTACGTTTACAGGAATTATGGTGTCTTATACATTGCTTAACGCTAGGTTTACAGATTATAATTTTGAACAATGTAATCCTAGAATTTTAAGCTGCAAAACCCTAAAATGAAATTTGCCCTCTACATGTTTCTAGGGCAAATTGCCTTTTTATTCATCTTCCAAGCTCTGCAAGGAAAACTGGGCTATTCCCATAACATCAATGAATCCCGAAATGCCAAACTAAGACCAGTGATAATTGTTGTTATTTGACCTTATAAAAAGATATTAAATACAGGAAAAAATTTTTAAAAGGCAATCTAGCGAATCCAAATTCTCTTCTTTCTGCTTTTCCCAGGGCTTTTCCTCAAATGCCAATCTATACAGACTATTTGAAATCAATTTAAATCAACAAATATCTGCAGAGTGCAAAATACTTCATCACCTACCAATATGGCATCCCTGATGAAGAAAATGGGGGTGTTGTTTCCAACAAGGTCCCAGTTGCCATCCTCCGTGTAAAATTTCACTGCAAACCCTCGAGGGTCACGAACTGTGTCAGCTGAGCCCGATTCTCCAGCTAGAAGATTCAAATGAGAGAAATGAAGCCTCCACAAGAGTACTTTGCATCCAAGAAGCCTGAAGTCATAAAGAAACACTGGGATCTAACTTTTCCAATTCATTTTCTAGAAGTAAATTAGGTATTTAAGTGCCTGGGTTATTATTTCTACTACCCACCAGCTAACTCAGACTAAAAAGTAAACAAAAGAATTAACTGAGAGAAATGAGAGAGTGTATGTAACAACAGCTGAAAAGATTATCCGCTTAACATAAAAAGATAGCTTTGTTCAAACGGGTAATTAAAATTTAAATTAAGGGAAGAGAATAATTATGATTAAGGTAGTGAACAAAGAGAATAAGTGAGTGTCAAAATTATGAGGTTAATACTAAGAAAATGAGTCAAAACATAAATTCTTATTCTTAATTTCATTTACTTTTGCATTCCACAGTATTTTAAAAATGCACAACTTCATGCAGAAACAGAATTAATCAGGCATTGTGGTGTGTTGAGATGCAGTTTGATAGCTCTAACTCTTACTAGCTCTGTAACATGAGGAAAATCACTTACTCTCTCTGAAATACAAAGAACCTCACCTTGCAAAGTAGATCTACAGACTATAAACAATATCAGTAAAGCACCAACCATGGATGGCATAGAGTTAATTCGCAATAAAGGGCAACTGTTATCATGGCTACTGAGTAAGATTCCCACTTCATGCAACCACTTGTAGGAAAAATTCTTTCCAAAATTGCAGAGGCGGCCTCTGCATAAGTATGATTTCCTAAGACCTCAACCAACAGAATTATAAGTAACTTTTTACATGTCTTAAAATATTTTTTCTACTGTGAAACCTTGCTATCATTTGAAGAAGTGCTTGTTTTCTATTGTCTAGTAAGTTTTTTCTTGAAATTAAGTTATAAATGCCCCAGATAAGATACACGGTTGAGTTAAGCAACACCAGTAATGCAAACAGACCAACTTACCAACAGTGGAGAAGCGAACTGCAATGGGCGTCCTCTTTCCAATGTGCTCAAACACCTTCGCCTTGGAGTATCTGGTAATGTCATGCGTGACCTCAAAGTAGCCAAAAGCCCCTAAGGAAAAAGACACAGAAATCCTCATCACAAGACCGTCACCCAGGCCATCAGGCCCTCAATAGGCATCTGCGTGAAAGAGAAACTGGTGGCTTAGCACTGGCCTTCTGGGAGCTTCCAGTATGATGGGAGAAAGGGGAGATAACCAAACACAAAATGATGAGAGCAAAATGCAAAGTCCTAGGTCACTTAGTGCTAAGCTGAGTGCTACGCAGCTGGAGCCAAAGAGGAGGAGGAGATGGGTGGGACCAGAAGGAACGAGTCAAGGTTGCCACAAGGACACAGGGCCTGAGAGGCCCCTGAAGTAGAGGCAGGACCTAGGAGAGAAAGAACAGGGTGGAGAGGAGGAGAAAACACAGGGAGAGAAGGATTGAGCACTTACGAAGGTCGCCACAGAGCCAAACAACAAACTGAACAGCATATCAAAATCATGAGGGAAAAGACACGCAAGAAAAGCTGGAGAAGATGGAAGAGCAAATAAAGAAATTGGGAAGTCCTAACTGGGAGTCCAAGTAAGCAGCTAAAACAAAACTTCTTCTTCCTTTCTATCAAGCTTTGTTTTTCCTATTGAGTTTTTAGCTTCTTTTAAACACCACCCCTATCTTTTGTTTCTGTAATAAAAGAAAAAGTTTTACAGACGTTTTCAACAAAAAGGAAAAATCACCACAAACCCACCACACTAACACAACCATCATCGATTTTGCCCAGTTCATTCCAGTGTTTAGCCAGTTAAGTGCACCATCTAAATCTAATTATAATTACGGTACACCTGTGTCGGTATTTCCACATTTTTACTTCTTCACTAAACTGCAAAATGGACTAAAAGGAAGATTACTTTTATTTTCAGTAAAAAATATTTTATATATAATGTGCAATCCAGGGAAATAACCATCATTTAATTACTGACTCCTCTATTGACAGACATTTTTTCCCTTCCTCCTGGAATGGAGATTTGGCACTTCTATTAAAGGAGCTCTGATCCTTTGAGAAGTAATTTTTAACCCAGGTGTTATGAAACAGTCCTTTTACAACAAATGAACACAGTTCTCACCTGCTCCTTTGGCGTGCACGACCCTCTCAGGAATTCTCTCCCGGTCAAAGTGAGCCATTTCATCAGTGAAAACCACATCCTGAACAAGAAGGGGCCCTCGGGGCCCTGCTGTAAGAATATTGAGTTTGTCTCCTATCGGATTACCGGCTCCAGTGGTCAAGACATCAGGTTTCTAAGTGAACATGAGAGGGGAAGAGTGCAAGAGAGTCAGTACAATCACACACTTAATTTCTGCTATCACAGGGCACATCGTTTTGCATTTTTTATACCTTCTACCAAACTCTTTAAATTTCCTGTGTCAAAAGTACTGAAATACTCAAAATATGCAATTGCCTGAAATTTATAGTCAGGTCGCAGAAACACTAAGAAATCTGCTCTGAGGAGCAGGAAGATGGCTAAATAACTCGCCAACTTGCTCCAGCCCTGCTCCAGGTACAGCCGCCGGGCTCCACACAGGAAACCCCAGATACGGATCCTCCAAAACGGATCATATGTGCTTAACATGGAACGTCCAAACTAATAGTGAGACGATGGTCCCCACAGAGGCTATGCCTGTAAATGCTTTCCTCAATCTTATAAACTCTTCCTGACTGCTGCAGAGGTCAAGGCAGGTCATCCTGTACAATGCATTCATTTCTCTCAAGCAGTGAGTACCAGCTATTTGCAACATCTCTTTTCAATTCCAAAAAAAAAAAAAAAAAGTCAGTGGCTTTTGTTGTCACTGATAATAAACAGTTATGGTAAGATGGATTATAGTACTAATTTTCTGTTTTTAAAAAACTTCTTTTATTAATTTATTTTATTTATTTATTTTTGGCTGCACTGGGTCTTCGTTGCTGCACGCAGGCTTTCTCTAGTTGCAGCGAGCGAGCAAGGGCAACTCTTCCTTGTGGTGCACAGGCCTCTCATTGCGGTGGCGTCTCTTGCTGTGGAGCACGGGCTCTAGGTGCACAGGCTTCACTAGTTGTGGCATATGGGCTCAGTAGTTGTGGCTCACGGGCTCTAGAGTGCAGGCTCAGCAGTTGTGGCGCACGGGCTTAGTTGCTCCGCGGCAAGTGGGATCTTCCCGGACCAGGGCTCGAACTCATGTCCCCTGCACTGGCAGGCAGATTCTTAACCACTGCGCCACCAGGGAAGTCTCTGTAGTATTAATTTTCTAAAGATGCCAAATATCTCTGAGATGAGATAGGCTGTTTTACGGTAATAAAGAATTAGTTTTCATCCACCCAATTGTCCCATTTCCGTTACATCAGAAGCCTTTCAGCTGTCCCTTCTCTAGAGTGGGGACAGCACTTTTAAGCCTCACATGATCCTGGGCAGCTCCCAGCTGTGGTCAAACTCTGCTTTTGACCACAGCCAACTGCCTCTCCCACGACCTCCCCTGGTCACTAGGAAATCAGGGGAGATGCAGAGCTAAGCCACCTCCAACTGGGTGGGTCCAACTCCCAGCCCTGCCAATTACCAGATGTGTGGCTACTAGCAAGTTACTTAGTATTTCTGAGGCTATTTTTCATCTGAAAAATGGATAAAATATAACTACTTCCCAGGGTTAACACATGGATTAAAAGAACTGAATGTACACAAAAGAAGGCCACACACTAGGCCAGTACATGTTACTGCTGTACTGGCAATAAGAAAGTGACCTGATACTAGAAACAAAGCATTTCTGGCTTTATTTTTCTAGAAACCGTGACAGATGTGTAGGTATCCATCCAGCACAAAATCAGTGAACCGACAACACTGGGAAATTTTTCTGACTGCCTGAAAGACTGAAAACTACGCTTTCTGGGCTCTAAGTGGACACTTCATCACTGGGATATACTTCATTTTGTAAGTTGACTTCATCATGGTTAAGCCACTAAGGGCCTCAGTATAAGTCAAGAACAGTTGGTCATTCTAAGCTCAAGAGGTGAGAATGAGTTTTCATTCTACTTGACTAATTGCCTAAGTTATTCTATACCGTCTGCCTGGAGAACTGCCATTCAGTAAAATACTAAGTAATACATAATGGAAAAAGTGAAATCCAATAAATGTAAGAAAAAAATCAAACTGTGTTTTTCATCAAGAACCAAATGGGTCCTGTTGGTATGAAACAAAGTATACTAAAGTATCACTGAAGTGACAACAGGCCATCTCAGCAGTGTGCTAACTGGTATGGGATACGGCCTTAGGCTGACAACAATACACTGCTCTAGGAACAATAGGATCTCACAGGCGTAAGTGGCGCTGGGAAAACTGGACAGCTGCGTGTAAAAGAATGAAATTAGAACACTTCCTAACACCATACACAAAAATAAACAAAACGGATTAAAGTCCTAAATGTAAGACCGGACACTATAAAACTCTTAGAGGAAAACATAGGAAGAACACTCTGACATAAATCACAGCAAGATCTTTTTTGACCCGCCTCCTACAGTAATGGAAATAAAAACAAAAATAAACAAATAGGACCTAATGAAACTTAAAAGCTTTTGCACAACAAACGAAACCATAAACAAGACAAAAAGACAACCCTCAGAATGGGAGAAAATATTTGCAAATGAAGCAACTGACAAAGGATTAATCTCCAAAATTTACAAGCAGTTCATGCAGCTCAATATCAAAAAAACAAACCACCCAATCCCAAAATGGGCAGAAGACCTAAACAGACATTTCTCCAAAGAAGATATACAGATTGCCAACAAACACATGGAAGGATGCTCAACATTACACAATGCATTCATTTCTCTCAAGCAGTGAGTACCAGCTATTTGCAACATCTCTTTTCAATTCCAAAAAAAAAAAAAAAAAGTCAGTGGCTTTTGTTGTCACTGATAATAAACAGTTATGGTAAGATGGATTATAGTACTAATTTTCTGTTTTTAAAAAACTTCTTTTATTAATTTATTTTATTTATTTATTTTTGGCTGCACTGGGTCTTCGTTGCTGCACGCAGGCTTTCTCTAGTTGCAGCGAGCGAGCAAGGGCAACTCTTCCTTGTGGTGCACAGGCCTCTCATTGCGGTGGCGTCTCTTGCTGTGGAGCACGGGCTCTAGGTGCACAGGCTTCACTAGTTGTGGCATATGGGCTCAGTAGTTGTGGCTCACGGGCTCTAGAGTGCAGGCTCAGCAGTTGTGGCGCACGGGCTTAGTTGCTCCGCGGCAAGTGGGATCTTCCCGGACCAGGGCTCGAACTCATGTCCCCTGCACTGGCAGGCAGATTCTTAACCACTGCGCCACCAGGGAAGTCTCTGTAGTATTAATTTTCTAAAGATGCCAAATATCTCTGAGATGAGATAGGCTGTTTTACGGTAATAAAGAATTAGTTTTCATCCACCCAATTGTCCCATTTCCGTTACATCAGAAGCCTTTCAGCTGTCCCTTCTCTAGAGTGGGGACAGCACTTTTAAGCCTCACATGATCCTGGGCAGCTCCCAGCTGTGGTCAAACTCTGCTTTTGACCACAGCCAACTGCCTCTCCCACGACCTCCCCTGGTCACTAGGAAATCAGGGGAGATGCAGAGCTAAGCCACCTCCAACTGGGTGGGTCCAACTCCCAGCCCTGCCAATTACCAGATGTGTGGCTACTAGCAAGTTACTTAGTATTTCTGAGGCTATTTTTCATCTGAAAAATGGATAAAATATAACTACTTCCCAGGGTTAACACATGGATTAAAAGAACTGAATGTACACAAAAGAAGGCCACACACTAGGCCAGTACATGTTACTGCTGTACTGGCAATAAGAAAGTGACCTGATACTAGAAACAAAGCATTTCTGGCTTTATTTTTCTAGAAACCGTGACAGATGTGTAGGTATCCATCCAGCACAAAATCAGTGAACCGACAACACTGGGAAATTTTTCTGACTGCCTGAAAGACTGAAAACTACGCTTTCTGGGCTCTAAGTGGACACTTCATCACTGGGATATACTTCATTTTGTAAGTTGACTTCATCATGGTTAAGCCACTAAGGGCCTCAGTATAAGTCAAGAACAGTTGGTCATTCTAAGCTCAAGAGGTGAGAATGAGTTTTCATTCTACTTGACTAATTGCCTAAGTTATTCTATACCGTCTGCCTGGAGAACTGCCATTCAGTAAAATACTAAGTAATACATAATGGAAAAAGTGAAATCCAATAAATGTAAGAAAAAAATCAAACTGTGTTTTTCATCAAGAACCAAATGGGTCCTGTTGGTATGAAACAAAGTATACTAAAGTATCACTGAAGTGACAACAGGCCATCTCAGCAGTGTGCTAACTGGTATGGGATACGGCCTTAGGCTGACAACAATACACTGCTCTAGGAACAATAGGATCTCACAGGCGTAAGTGGCGCTGGGAAAACTGGACAGCTGCGTGTAAAAGAATGAAATTAGAACACTTCCTAACACCATACACAAAAATAAACAAAACGGATTAAAGTCCTAAATGTAAGACCGGACACTATAAAACTCTTAGAGGAAAACATAGGAAGAACACTCTGACATAAATCACAGCAAGATCTTTTTTGACCCGCCTCCTACAGTAATGGAAATAAAAACAAAAATAAACAAATAGGACCTAATGAAACTTAAAAGCTTTTGCACAACAAACGAAACCATAAACAAGACGAAAAGACAACCCACAGAATGGGAGAAAATATTTGCAAGTGAAACAACAGATAAGGGATTAATCTCCAAAATATATAAACAGCTCATGCAGCTCAATATTAAAAAAACAACCCAATCAAAAAATGAGCAGAAGACCTAAATAGACATTTCTCCACAGAAGACATGCAGATGGCCAAGAGGCACATGAAAAGCTGCTCAGCATCACTAATTATTAGAGGAATGCAAATCAAAATGCATTTGATGCAATGAGGTATCACCTCACATTGGTTAGAAGGGGTATCATCAGAAAATCTAGAAACAACAAATGCTGGAGAGGGTGTGGAGAAAAGGGAACCCTCTTGCACTGTTGGTGGGAATGTAAATTGATAGAGCCACTATGGAGAACAGTATGGAGGTTCCTTAAAAAACTAAAAATAGAACTACCATATGACCCAGCAATCCCACTACTGGGCATATACCC
>NC_041229.1:86471700-86477977 GCF_002837175.3 Physeter macrocephalus | reverse complement strand
AATATTCCTCAGCCATAAAAAGGAATGAAACTGGGTCATTTGTAGAGACGTGGATGGACCTAGAGACCGTCATACAGAGTGAAGTAAGTCAGAAAGAGAAAAGCAAATATCGTACATTCACACATATATGTGGAATCTAGAATAATGGTACAGATGAACCAGTTTGCAAGGCAGAAACAGAGACACAGATGTAGAGAACAAACGTATGGACACCAAGGGAGAAAGTGGAGGGGGTGTGGTGGGATAAATTGGGAGATTGGGATTGACATATATACACTAATATGTATAAAATAGATAACTAATAAGAACCTGCCCTATAAAAAAATAAATAAAATTAAATTTAAAAGATCTCACAGGCAAGCAAAGAACTGCCAGTCCTTGAACTTCATGGGGGCAAGAGGAGCAAATGCCTGAAGAAAATAAAAAATGATTCCAAGGATTCCAGGGAAGAAAACTAGTGGGTAGTGTTTTTTGTTTTTTAATTATTTTATTTATTTATTTATGGTTCATTGGGTCTTCCTTGCTGCGCACAGGCTATCTCTAGTTGTGGCGAGCGGGGGCTACTCTTTGTTGCAGTGCACGGGCTTCTCATTGCGGTGGCTTCTCTTGTTGCGGAGCACAGGCTCTAGGCGTACGGGCTTCAGTAGTTGCGGCAAGGGGGCTCAGTAGTTGTGGCTCGCGGGCTCTAGAGTGCAGGCTCAGTAGTTGTGGCACACGGGTTTAGTTGTTCCGCGACATGTGGGATCTTCCCGGACCAGGGCTTGAACCTGTATTCCCTGCATTGGCAGGCAGATTCTTTTTTTTTTTGTAGATATTAATCCAATGTTATCAGTAATCACTTCTTTTTAAAGTAGGTCTGGATGGGCTCCATTGACTGTGCTTTTTTAAAAAATTTTTATTGAAATATAGTTGATTTACAATATTGTGTTAGTTTCAGGTATACAGCAAAGTGATTCAGATATATATATATATATATATATATTTTTCTTTTAGATTCCTTTCCACTATAGGTTATTACACGATATTGAGTATAGTTCCCTATGCTATACAGTACACAGTAGGTCCTTGTGGGTTATCTCTTTTATTTATAGTACTGTGTATATCTTAATCCCAAACTCCTAATTTAACCCTCCCCCCCACTCACCCACTTTCCCCTTTGTTAACCATAAATTTTCTTTCTATGTCTGTGAGTCTATTTCTGTTTTGTAAATAAGTTCATTTGTATCATTTTCTTAGATTCTAGTGGATAGTTTTAATTCCAGAAAAAACTAAAAAGTTGCCTTCTACAAGGAAGATAAATAAATGTCAGACTTCAAGGTCACATGGTTGGATGGCTGAGCACAGACTGACTGAACACACCTCCTCCCTCACTCAAATGGGAAATGTTTGTTTTTCCAGCAAGGCTCTTTTGTATTATTTTTTCTAAGAGGAAACATGTCACAGTAGTTGCTAATATTTTTCTCCTCTCTTCTTGGTGAGTTGTCCACGTTTCCAGCAAGATATGGTTAAAATACACTGCTACTGGTTTTCAATAATTAGCAAACAATTAGAATAATCCCACCAAGAAAAAAACCTTGAAAATACACAGAATAACTACTGCAAAAGAGGTTTTCTCTGTCTTGAAACTGACTTTACTAAATAAATCTGATAGCACTGGGAATTGCTCTGGTCCTTCAATTTTTCAAAAAAGTAGGGAATAAGAGGAGAGAAAGGCTCAAAAAATGAAGGACAACTGATCCACAAATATAAAAGATTTCGTTACTCTTTGTAGTAGAAACTACAGTAGTCACAGTACCAGAAAGAAAATGAAGAACAAAAGTGAGAAAATAAACAAAAATAAATATTTGCTTGTTTTATGTTTGGCAATCAGCCTCTCTTTTCTTACAAGGAAAAAAATACAGAGTGGTCTAGATGTTGGCTAAAAGAAGTAAAAGCTTAGAAATTTTAATTCAACTTCTCCTAATGTCCATCTGTCTCTCTCTCTTTCTACCATACTATGTCCCACTCCTAGGTAGTTGCCACCAGAAATGAAAGCACATGTGCACAAGAAGTTACTGAGTCACCCCTTCTCCAGCCTGAATGTTAGCAGTGTAACATCAATGCAGTTATTATCAGGTTACCCTAAAAAATACATAAACCCTCAAAGGCTCTGTCTTATGACTCATTGACAGGAATGGATGGGATAAGACCCAACCTCTCTGCCAAGTAATAAGGGAATTGTTTAAAAAAAAGCTTCCCTTGAAATGCTCAAATTCTCCAGTTTTTAAGGGATCAGAGGCTACCAAGTACCCTAAGTATCCCAAAGGAAGAGCCAATGGCATTCTAAGCAATGAACAACAAAGTTTCCATCTAAGTTCCATTCAGAGCGACTGGAAATACATGGAGAACCACCTCCCTCCCCTCAATGTATTTTGACAGAAAGAAAAATAAAGTTTTCAAGAAGATCCAAGTCATACCTATGAACGTATTTGATTCATTCATTGCTCGCTTATTAAAGTTCACAAAGGTCCCAATTCACTTGTCAGCAACAAAATATTCCCACAAGGAGAGACGCCCAAAAATTTGCTTTCATGCTGGCTGACACGGGTCCTAAAGAAGGAGACACCCAGCTTGACATTCCGCATCTAGTTCTTGAGGACGGAGACAGCAGGGTGCCCTCCAACAGGCGTTCCATAACTTAAAGCTCTCACAATCCAGAAAAAATAAAAACAAATTGCGGGGTGGGAGGCAGGATACTGACACAGAGCTGCCCACTTATAAAAAAAAAAAATTTGTCAAGCAAGTGGAGATTTTTTTAAAAATTACCACCCTTTACTGTCATAATTTTCTAACAGAAAGAATATTTTAAAGTCGGAAAGTAAAAAGGACATACCCTTTTAAAAGAGATTGTCTGTTTGCCCATCACCACATCACAAGAAAATGGCTAGAGAGATTGTCACCACATGGAACGTACGTTTGGATACAATGTAGTAGGGTTGGCTACCTAGGCACAGAGGTAGACTATGTTTCCCAGCTTCCCTCACAGTAGGTGTGGCCATGTGACAGGGTGCTAGACAATGGAATGTGAGTAGAAGTGACCTACACCACTTCCAGCCTGGCCTCTAAACCTGCCTCATACCCTCCTCCATGCTCTTAACCTTCTGGACTAGACAGTGAGGTCGAGGGCAACATTAAGGAACCATGTGTTGACAACGGGGAGTCCTCCTTCAGCCTGCAGCCCTCGATAACTGTGGGCCGCAGAGTACTCACTACCCCCTTCTTCAACCTCAAACCACTTTGGCTAATCATGTAAGAGAGAAATAAACTTCTACTATGTTTATGCCATTATACACTTTGGGATGTATAATATTATTACAGCACCTGGCCCATACATGACTGTACTTAAAATATGGGCTATGAATTAAGGATAATAAGACAAACAATCCCATGTTTTAAAGGACAAAAGATTTGAACAGATACATCAAAGAAATATATACCAATGGTCAAATAAGCATATGAAAAGATGCTCAGCATCACTGGTCATCAGAGCAATGCAAATACCACTTCCTACCCACCAGAATGGCTTAAATTAAAAGAATGACAATACCAAAAGATGGCAGGATGTGGAGCAACTGGAACTCTCAAACTCAGTTGATGGAACTGTAAAATGGTACAACTACATCGGAAAAAGGCTTACGAGTTTCTCACAAGACATTCAATTACCTTATTCACTTCCCCAGCAATTCTACTCATAGGTATGTTTTAAGAGAAATAAAAGCATATGTGTACAAAAAGATTTATATAAGATTCTTTATAGAACCTTTATTCATAACAGCCACACACTGGGAATAGCCCAGGTGCCCAGCAACCAGATAAACATGTGGTGGTCTAATCATACAATGGAATACTACTCAGCAATATAAAGAACCATGGATACATGCAATGACGTGAATGAATTCTAAAACATTTTTTAAAATCTTACAACATATTTGCTGAATGAAAGCAGCATTACACAAAAAGTAGATAAATCGATGGTTAACAAAGAAAATCAACATGGTTGCCTGGGGCAAGACTGCAGGGGTTGCAGGAAAAGACTGGAAACAGCATGAGGGAACATTCCAGGGTAATGAGAATCTTCTGTACCTTAATAAAGGAACCGGATGCACAGGTGTTTATATTTATCAAAAAGCACAGAATGGTGCACTTAATATTTGTATATTTCCTTGTATATAAATTTTGCCTTAAAAACATAAATAAGCACTGAATTCTGTTAATTTGCATACTTAGTGTTTAGGGTCAAGCCTGCTGATGTCTACAACTTACTCTGAAATGCACCTCCAAAAAACAGGTTAAAGGATGTATGAAGGGATAGACAGATGGAATAACATGTATTAAAAAATATACAGCAAAATAATTGTGGTGGATATATGGGCATACACTACACAATTCTTCCCACTTTTCTGAATGTTTGAAAATTTTCAAAAGAAAGCACTGGAAAATTACAAAGGCCATGTGACATATGCAAAATTCCATTTGGTGGGGGGAGTCACCTCAAAGAAATAAGCAGTTTTCACTCACAGCAGCTCAAGTAAGGAACAACAAGACATCAATGTGACTGCCAATCAGGACAATGTAAACAGTGCACTGAGATGCATGGGCAGAGGAGACGGCAGTATTTCAACTAGAAGTACCCAAATTATAGATGTGCTCTGCGAGCCAGCTGTTTCTCACATGGGTGCCCAGGTAGGGTAAATCACCAGCAAGGTCATAATGACTTAACAACAGTTAATGATTCTCCCAAACAGTGAAGAGGCAAGCTAGTCTCAGGGGAGTCCTTTAAAGAGAATAAATTTTGTTTTATAAAAAACTCACTACATTGTCCATATTTTTTTCAGTTCACCAAGTATTCATGAAAACCTCCATGTGAACCAGGATGCAGCAACCACTGGGTATGCAGAGAGTCCTGGCCCCAAGAAGCTGAGTTCTAATCTTGACCCTTCCACTAACTAGCCACTTGTCCTTGACTGATAAGATGCTAAGTCTCTCTGGGTCACTTTGACTAAGAACTCATGAAAAACTAAATACCCTAGTAGCATATAAGGAACAAAATGAGAAATTTTCCAGGCTCTTAGAAGAGAATGGCAGCCTTCTCACAAACAGAGAACTATAAGGCAATCCATGGGAACTCAGCATTAATACTAGTTCATTAACACTAACCTGATTTTAAGAAAGAGCGCTAGACAGAACAAGGAAAGCATGACTCTAGTCCTCTCTGCCATTAACCAGCCACCATGGGAACTGGGCAAGTCCCTCAGACTCTCTGGGCCAATTTGACAAAAGAAGACTCAAAACAGAAGTGCAAAAACGAACACTGTATTGTGAAGCAATTATACACCAATAAAGATCTATTTAAAAAAAATAATAAATGCTCTCATCCCATCCAACCTCCTCAGAGATGCCCTTTAAGGCTCTGCACCTCAGGGTACAGGCCAGGAATGCCTGGCCCACCACTGGCCCACCACCACTGGGCTGAAATCCTACTCATCTTAAAGCGCTTGTTCAGATGTCACCTGCTTTGAGAAGCCTGCCAGCCCAGTCGGTCACTCCCTTTACACTCTGCAGATAACCTATATTAGCGCCCTCACCACGCTGGATGGTAATCATTTGTTTATCTATCTTGTCTCCCAGACTGGACTTGGAGCTTCTGTGTGGTGCAATTCTGGCCTCATTGGAATTTGTACCACTCACCCAGCACTGTTCCTAGCACATGCTGGCACTCAAAGCATAAGTGTAAATAAATGCATTAATTAATCACTAAGGTCAGTTCTAGCTCTAAATGCTAGACTTGATGTTTTCAAGTGCAAAAGAAATCATGGGTGTAAAAATGTTTTTATTTAGTCGTTTAATGCTGTGTGTACGGTGCTGGGAACGTCGACATGATAAAACACGGTCCCTGTCCCCATGGTACCCCACAAATATGAGAGCTGGTAGTCACTGTTTGAGCAAGGGCAAAGCTAGAGCCTGTTCCGACTTCCCCCCCACTTCCTTTCTTGCAGCTGCAGCTCTCTGCCTCTTTCCCCATGAGCCTTCACTCCTGCCTCAAGCTGCGACCTCTGTCCCAGCTGGCAAAAGCGCAAAATTATAAGCCAACCACCCGCGACCTGCGGCCCACAACAAATCCTGCAGGCCCGCTGCCCAGCACGCCAGAATCCTCTCCCCTCCTGCCTGCGAATGTAAGACCTAACAGCAGCGCGCACGCGCACACACACACACACACACACACACACACACACACACA